>NC_073745.1:241605997-241931810 GCF_029784135.1 Toxorhynchites rutilus septentrionalis
TTTTGCATGTAATCATAACCCTGGCAAACTGCGGCAACAAAACTTTTGAGCTGGTTTTCCACAAAAAATCACTTTTTTTCATTGATTGTTTTTGTCTACTATGATCAAATTTTACAACATGTAATGAAAGATATTTGTTTTGCATAGTTTTTCGAATAACTTATCTTTGACACCGGATAAATCCAAGCCATCATCGAAGCTGCAGAACGTTTCAAAGTAATGTACATTTTTCCAAAAAAATGTCAAAAAACGTCAGTATTATGCCAATATTTGAAAAGTAATAAAAAATTTAGATTTCATGATATAGTGCTAAAATTTGGAATTCAAGCACTTGAATATTATAGACGAATTTCATGCCAACTTGTCTTAGAAGTTGCCAGCACCATCTCTAATAGCAGTGAAACGTTGTGGGTGTAAAGACATGGGTCATTTAAGCAACTTTGCATACTTGAAATATTCGAAAAAGAATTACACTACTTTTTAGAAAAAGCCATTTTTTTCTTAATTTTTTACAAAGATTTATAACTTAAAAACTATGATACCTACAAAATTCTTGTCAAAGGATGAAATGTAAAATACCAATACCAAAAATTTTTTGGAAAAAAATTTCGCTAACAAAAAAGTTATTTAAAAAATTAAAATTCATTTTTCTCAAAAACGTTTTTTTTTAAATTCCCAAAAATATATATATATGAATAACCCTTACAATTTCCAACAAGTTGTCCATACATCGACAAAGTATTCGACAAAGTTTTAGATCTTGTTAAAAATATAAACTTTTGTCGAAGACATCAACCTGCTATCTTTTGAAGTTTTTGGAATATGAGTAATTTTTGTATGAAGACTCCTGAAAAAAATAATGTATTGCTCGTAACATTTTTGTGTGTAAATTCTCACCATTGTCATGTTCTTGACATGTTTCTAAATAGAGAAAAGTTAGCAGAGCATTTAAAATGCGATAATTTATACATAAAAATGTAACGAATTGAACAATAATAGTATTTTTTTAAAGAAATACATGAAAAAGTTGCTTGAAAAACTTTTTCCATGTAAATTTGCCCATCGTCCGTTGTATGGAAAACTTATTGTAAATTTTAAGGGCTATTTATATATATTCTTTTAGAATTTTAAAAGCTTATGTTTTCGAGAAAAATAAGTTTTAATTTTCGAAATATTTTTTTTCAATTAAATTTTTTCCCAAAAAAATCTTCGGTAATTTTTAATGAAAACCAACAAATTTTTTTTCCTACATTCCATCTTTTGACTAAAATTTTGTAGGCATGATAGATTTTTTTGTAGATTTCTTTTTAAATTTTAAGTTTTTTCAACTTTTTTTCGAAAAAGCTTAATTTAAAAACTATAAGGTCTACAAAAAGTTGGTCAGAGAATGAAATGTAGGAAAATACTGAGGTTTTCATTAAAAACTATCAAAGAATTTTTTAGAGAAAATTTCATAGAAAAAAAAAATTGGAAATTAAAATTCATTTTTATCGAATATTTTTTCGAGAAAAAACAATCAGAATAAATAGATATAAATAGCCCTTAAAATTTCCAACATGTTTTCCATGCATCGAACGATGGGCATATTTACATGGAAAAAGTTTTTCGAACAACAACTTTTTCATGTTTTTCTTTGAGAAAATGCTATTAATGTTCTATTCGTTACATTTTTATGTATAAATTATCGCAATTTACATGATCTGCTAACTTTTCTCTATTTATAAACATGCCAAGAACATGTCAAACGTGAGAATTTACACACTAAAATGTTACGAGCAAAACATTATTTTTTTCATGAGTACTTATAAAAATACTTATATTCCAAAAACTATAACAGATAGAATGTTGACGTCTTCGACAAAAGTTCATATTTTAATAAGATCTAAAGCTTTGTCGAATACACTATATCGCTATCTTGACTTCAAACAAAATTAGGATTGGTTGTATTTTTTTCAAAGAAAGCATGAAAAAGTTGTTCGAAAAACTTTTCCCTGTAAAAGCGCCCATCTTCCGATGTATGGAAGACTTGTTGGAAATTTTAGGGGCTAATCATATGTGTATATTTTTGAGAATTTAAAAAAAATACGTTTTTGAGAAAAATGAATTTTAATGTTTAAAATAACTTTTTTGTCAGCGAAATTTTGTTCCAAAATTTTTTTTTGTATTTTTTGTGAAAATTTAAACACTTTCCTACATTTCATCCTTTGAAATGAATTTTGTAGGTGTGATAGTTTTTATGTTAGAAATTTTTGTAAAAAATTAAGAAAAAAATTGGCTTTTTCCTAAAAGCAGTCTAATTATTTTTCGAATATTTCAAGTATGAAAAGTTGCTTAAATGACCAACATCTTTACACCCACAACGTTTCACTGCTATCTGAAATGGTGCTGCCAAGAGCCAGTCGAGTTGGCATGAAATTCGTCTATAGAAAGAAAGTAAAAATATTACCTAACAGTTTTTTGGCTGATGGCCAGCGATTCCCCACTGTGGAGTGGAGCTTGCGACGCAATGTTTCGCTTCTTTTCGGATTTCCACTGTATCGGGCAAAACCGTTGTATGTGATATCAGCATGTAGTCAGCTCGCTAGCTGGTGTGAGACTGTAGTGGTTAGAACGTGACCAATATTTATATGCCATCTTCGTTTAATTATTTCTCTTGGTGGGGGCGATCTGGCGTAGTGGTAACATCCATACTCTCACGCTGAAGGTCACGAGTTCAATCCTCACTCCCGACATTCTTCCAAAAATGGAAGTGAAAGTGAAGAACCAGCCAAAAGTGTTGAAAGTCACTATAATACAGATAAAAAAAAATATTTCTCTTGGACAGTGGATAGCAACAGTTCTCACAGTTCTCGCAGTGGTGTTAGATTATCCAAATTTTATTTCGCTGCTGCCTTATTCGCTTCTTTTGGTCGATACAGTTTCAATCAAAACGGGAGTTTAGGAAATGTTTTTCATTTTACAATCAATCAATCAAAAATATATAATTTCCTTCATTGTGATACATGTGTCGGAATATTTTAATCAATTGATGCAAACATCTTGGAAATCTTTTGAGAACTGATCGGGTGATGTTTCCGAAATCGATTTTCCAATGCAAAAAGTCTATAATTTGGTCTTAAGTTTGACCTGCCTGTTGGAATCGATATCGATCGCTATTAACTGTAAAGGTGAAAACAGAATGCCGCGTTGTGTGTTGCTTCTCATCAGCAGTCAATGCTTGCGTTTTGTACTAAAACATTCACCCGACGCAGTCTGTTAATTTGCGGTCACAATCTAGCATTCGTGTCACCACTTTTCATGTAAACAAAAACAAAATAAAGTTCGTATGAAAATCTTATTCTTGTTGTGTCCACGGATCAGTTGAATGTTTTTAAAAACAACACATTGACATATCCGCGCTGGCGGCATTGAGCTTCGTTTACTAGTTTAGGGGAGAGTGAAAGAATAGCTGATTTTTAGTCGGAATGAACACGTTTTCAAAATTAAAATTATGAATGAAAATTAGCTTTTCTATATCAAACTAGTATTCCATTTAAATGAAAAACATTTTTGTTTGCAGGTGGTGAAAATGTCTCATACGAAAATTGTTTATGAAAACAACTCTATATTATCTCTCACGCTAAAGGTCACGAGTTCAATTCTCACTCCCGACATTCTTCCAAAAATGGAAGTAAAAGTGACGAACCAGCCTAATGAGTTGAAAATCACTATAATACAGATAAAAAAAAAAAAAACTCTATATTATGATGGAAAAATTCAGCAGAAATGTTGGAATTGTTTAGCCATATTAAAAACAGGCTTCGTGTCTTCTAATCTGATAGAGATTACACTAATTAGTTTTGGACCCAAGTTGTGGCCCTAATTTGAAGTTGTCACCAGACGTCGACACCATGCCACTGTCATCGCGAATTCGGCGCAAGCAGTTTAGAACAAATGTTAGCGTTTAGTACAACGATGCTAATGACATTATTGTGTTCGGCTAAATGGAAACACACATATTTAAAATGAAGTGTCAAAGCACAATTGTCGCAACGCGACGCATAGCGCGGCATTCTGGTTCCACCTTAACGTCATCAACGTCTGGTCTACATGAAAATTGTGTTTCCAACAAAAAAATGGTTGATGCAAAATGTCTTAAAACTGCATGAAACATCCAGAGCTACTGTCATCTCGAGAAAAAATCGAAAAACGACACTCTGGGTCTTTTTTTCGGAATACGAGACAAAACGTATCGTTTAGGGTGCCATTGAAAATGGTCATCTCGATTTTACATACGGAACATTGGGTGAAATGTTGATCTACACAATTACATTTACAAATTTACCCAAGGCAAAATTACAACTCAATCGGACTTAAGGGAGAGTGGCGCAAAGCGGTCAAAGTTTGAGTTTTTGAAAATCGAAAAATCACCCGAGGGGAGAGTACAAGCAATCGGGGTTTTAAAAAATTACTGATGCCAAATGTCTTATAATTGCACGAAACGTCGAGATTTTCAGTTATCTCAAAATTTTTGTTGCTGGTAATGTAGATGGTTTGAGAACCAAATTTCCGAAATCAATAAAATGGAAATTTATATTCAGGCCACTATCAAAAATAAATCTTTATCTTATATAATAGAAATAACAATGTTATTGACACAGGTCTATACTGACGAAGAAAGACGATGCGTTGTGCAGCACCTGTTGTAGATTTAGGAAAAACAAAAATATTATTCATACCAAATGAGAAATGCGTACATTCTGGACTTCCTGTGTTGACAATGACTCAAACAGCGACCATCAACTTCCTCGGTATCTTTTTTGTTTCGACAGCTTACTCACATCATATACAAAATGCTTTAAAGCCTCGGTTGGAAACACCGGCAGCTATTTGGACTACTTATGTTATTTAGACTGTCTACAGGCCAGGCCCGAGACTGTGTCGTTTGAATTTATATGAGCATTTTGCGTGTTCTTTCCATTTTTACGAAACGAATTTTTAATAATGTTTATTGAATTAATTATCGAATGGAGGAGAAGATGAGGCGATTTATGATCTTGGGATTATATTGTTATAATGCCAAGTTAACATATAACGCAAAAAATTCACACTCCGAAAGTATAAGTTTATTTCCACAGAATGGATAGGCAGATGCGAGCTTCATCGAGGAATACAATAAATGTTACTACAAACGGCCAGCTGCGTGAAGTTTCCACTTGACTTGTTTACGAAACAACCCATCCTATTCTGGATAGGAAACTAATTAAGCAACCATTCTCCTCCGTTGTGTACACACACGGGAGGGAATACACCTCGTTGATGGAATACTAATTTTCTCAAGCTAGTTGATCACATCAATGTTGCAACCTCATTCACGCATTCGATTCGATCGATTCATGTGTTCCATTGTTCGAACCGAATTCAGTTTCGTTCCCTGTCACTTTCGATCGGCGAAAAAAAAATCTATTTACGGGTTGACGATTCAATAATTATTGCATGCATAGATGAGGGGGTGCGTACGTGACGATTTCGGAGCTGGGAAGTGTTGCGGGATAAAAAAAGTGATATAATAGCTCTCCATCCAACACTCCGCTACTTGGAGTAATTTTCTGCCTCGGTATGTAATCGACCTTGGAAGGTGTTTGGAATTAGGGCGTGTTGGTACTGTACGTAATGGAAATAATAATCATAATCATTAGTGTTGTGGGGTAGAGTGTTCTGGTCGTAGATTTGCTTTTTCTGTTTTTTATGGAGCAAATGGGATTATGATGAAATGTTCATATGTGATGTTCAGCCTTTCGTTTATATGTTCTACAGGGTTTGTACAGGTACAGGCAAATCTTTTATTGTGCGGGGGATAGGGATCACACAAAAAAAAATTGTGCAAAACTTCACCAGTAGCTTTAAAAAGTCGTGTTCGGTACACAATTAGAAAAAAACTTTTTTTTTGCGGTAGATAGGGACCGCATAAAAAAATTTTCCCCCCAGAAAATAACTCAAATCCACACCGTTCACCGTTCGATTGCCTTTTGCTTCCCTGCTTTACGATGGGACAGTTTGCCTTTTCGGTTGCGCGTGTCTGTGTTATGCTTTTAGTTATATGTCGAAACTTGTTGCTATTAGAAATCATGTCATGCGCAACTTAGAGCATTTGATGGAAGGATGGGAATGATTTGAGAAGTGGATAATTTAGACGCTAATATGCTTTTGACGTGGGACTACGCCTAACCGGTATATACACTCTGTCCAACTTCTATAAGACCACCCTGATTCAATTTCGTTGCAACACAAACAGTTAGAATCTCAACAAGATACATTCATACATTGTTGAATGCTTAGAATAAAGTATATTTAACGTCAATTTCACTCAAAAGAGTTGTTTGTTTATTTATTGTGCTTAAATATAATAATTTCAGCTGTCCAGTTTCTTTAAGACCATTTCAAAATTCATAAGTATTATCATTGAAAAATTCAAAATGATCGACTGATTTACATGTCTATAATTGGGAACCTTGCAATTTCGGCTAATAACCTGGAAAATTCGTGTTGGAATACTATTTACCAGATTTTGCTGAAAGGGTTTCTCGATATTTTCCCATGTTTCCGAAATTGCGACCTAGAGCGCTTCAATAGCGGAGTACCGTTTTACATCAGTGTAGATGCTTTGTACAAGGATCCCCCTAAGATTTTTAGCAGGATTCAAGTCTGGAAAGCGAGCCGGCCAGTCCAAAAGATTTTGTTTTATCCATTTTGGTCCTTAATCCATTGCTTACTTTCCTCGCTGGTATGAATAGCAGCAATATTTCGCTGGAATGTGAATTTTTTGTGAGGATATCCACGCAAAACGGTATGTAATCCTTTAATTATGTGAAAATTATCTTGAGCTTTTCGGTTGCACAGCATCCAGCCCAAACCATGCACGAGCCTCCACCAAAATTCATGGTTGAAAAATACTGTTCCTCCTTCCGTAAATCACGCCAGTACCCGTTCAAACAATCAGGACCAGTTCATCAGTACGTCAGTGAAGATAACCTATACATTGAAGAACTTTTCGTTATGGTATATAGCAAAATGTATTCTTTTGGAAACATTTTTTTTATAACATACCATGTCCCACTATCGGTTCATGTGAGCTTTCCGATGTGAGATGGTGTGCGATGAGGTGCTTTAATCTTTTAAGCCCTCTTTATGTGAGGATTTTTTAGCAAAACATTGTCACCTGAGTAACATTTAAATTGAAATATTGCTTTATTTGCATAAGCGATTTTGAGGTATTCGAAGCTGTTCTAGCTATTTCCTGCTTATCCCGATCCGAAAGCTTCGATTTACGTGGAGCTCTCTTGAAGACCCGAACATTAATCTGCGAATTGTATTGAAAGGTATCGATTTCTATCGCTACTTTCACCACTAGCAGTCAAGAATAACTCTGAAAAACCAATCGTAACTGTTGTTCCGTGATTTGAGCATAAATTTGAAGCCTAGGAACGAAAAATGTTACATTGGACGTTTTGACTGCCGCGTTTGCACATTGGACATATTACGTTGCACGATGAGAATTTGAAACTAACTACTAAACAGCAATCTAAATATCAGCATTTCGTTCTACAGACAGATTATTGTTGTTATCACTCGTTGATTGCACTGAAACCGCTAACAACGCTTGTAAGAAACAAAAAACTCAAAACGACCGAAGTACGACTTTGTGTTGTTTTGACTGCTTTGTTACTTCGGACGTTATGAACGTCGGAGGAAAGTGGCGTCCGAAGTAACAGCCGAGTGCTTAAAATCCGAATCTGCACATTGGATATTTTTTGTATCGGCTATAAAAAAATGAAGAAGATAGATACATGAACGATTGTTTTTGTAATGCATTCAATGATTAAAAACTGATAGCATGCATCCATTAACTCGATTTGTTTACTTTTGTTACATAGGACTTTTTCAAAAGTTAAGCGAGAACTGTGTAATGTCAAGCGTTATCTAAACGCCCTAACTGCCACGTTTCGATTGGCCCGATTTACGGTTTCCCCAACACAGACTTCAAAACCAAAGAGCATGGGGAAATCGGCATTACAAATACATGCAAGTTGGGGGTACTTTTGTTTCCCCCGGAATGTGTTTCCCTAACACGGACTTCAAAACCAAGGTGCATGGAGATATCCGCTTTTCAAACACATGCAAGTCAGGAATATTTTCGTTCCCACCGAAATGTGTTTCCCTAACACATACTTCAAAATCATGGAGCTTGGGGAAATCAGTAACACGGACTTCCAAACCAAGGTGCCTGGGGAAATAGGCTTTGCAAATATATGCAAGCTGTGGGTCCTTTATACTGTAAAATACAATGATCGTTTGATAATTCTTCCATTCACATATTTTGGTATTCCTAGGCATCATACCAAACGCACTCATTCATATAATAATGGAGAGTCGTTTTGATTTGATTTGAATTGAAGACCCTACATTCACTGCTCTTGCAGTAGTAAAGAGAGGGGGAACGTTTGCAATTTAATTTTGGTCATACTTATTACCTAACTTTCAACTTAAGCTCCACCCTTGCACCGGGAGAGAGCATAAAGTTAAACCAATTGTAATTTCTATTCTAGTTTTGCTCCAGCCAACGATCAGATAACATCATGAGAGCAGGACTGAACGGCGGTTGAACTTCAAAGATGAAAGCACAAGAAGAAGGCGCTGGTTTTGACCGTAGTTGGTCTGCCTTTTGCGGTTTATTCACATCCAGGTCAGCAGCCAGTGTTGACTTCTCTGAAGCTATGAATATATTCTACAATTTTCAAATGACATTATTCAATGGTAGAGGCGAATTAACTTGAATGTTTAGAACTAGAAACAAAGAGAATTTAGTACAAACGAACAACAGCGTGAGGAGTCTCCATTGGTCTATCTATCCGGGGCCAATAGAGCCATGCTGGAAGAGCAACATTTCACTGGACAACAGCCGATGGAGCAATCGTACGGCTCCAGTACAGGTTGGAATTTAAGTTGCAAGAGAGGGATTTTCAGTCAACAATCAAACAAACAATCCTAAGCAGCTTTTACAAAACTTCGCAAACATCTGCCCTTTTCAGAGCCACCAATAATTTAATCTAAAGAGTTAGTTCCATTTCGTTCCGTTCTAACAGGAGTACCGGTAAGTTTCCTGGTTTTTTTTTTCAAGAATTAATGCTCTATTCTGCAAATTCAAAGTATTGCCCATCGCTAGTTACAACTTTTTCCCATCTTTCTGGCAATTCACGGATCCCTTTGCGGAAATAATCGGCCGGTTTATCGGCTAACACGAAACGATCTAATTTTTGACTTCATCAAAATTGAAGAAGTAATGGTCAACCAGGCCATGTTGCATCGATCGAAAAAGATAGTAATCGGACGGAGAAATGTCTGGAGAATACGGCGGGTGGGATAGAAACTCCCATCTCAACGTTTCCAAGTATGTTTTGACGGGTTTCGCGACATGCGGCCGAGCATTGCAGTGCTGGAAAATAACTTTATCGTGTCTTTGCTCGTATTGTGGCCGTTTTTCCTTCAGTGCACGGCTCAAACGCATCAATTGTCGTCGGTAGAGGTCCCCCGTAATGGTTTCATTCGGTTTTAGCATCTTACAGTACACCACACCCAGCTGGTCGCACCAAATAGACAGCATAACCTTCTGGCCGTGAATATTCCGCGCAGCCGTCGATGTTGATGCATGGCCGGGGTATCCATACGTTGCCCGACGTTTAGGATTGTCGTAATGGTCCCACTTCTCATCACCAATAACGATTCGATGCAAAAAAAACCCTTACTTTTATGCTGTTGAAGCAGTTGTTCGCACGTGAAAAAACGGCGTTCGACGTCTCGTGGCTTCAATTCATATGGCACCCAATGTCCTATCTATCGGATCATTCCCATTACTTTTAAACGATCGGATATGGTTGGCTGAGCTACTCCAAATGTATCTGCAAGTTCTTGTTGCGTTTGTGACGGATCTCGATCGAGTAAAGCCTCCAATTCATCATCAGCAGGCTATTTTGGCGGTCTGAAACGTTCTTCGTCTTCAAAGTCAAAACTACCACTTTTAAACCGCGCAATCCACGTCTGACACGTTCGCTCAGTTGGAGCATGGTCACCATAAACTTCTACCAAAATACGATGACTTTCCGCAACTTTCTCCTTCTTTTTGAAGTAGTGAAGTAACACTCGCCGCAAAAAACACTCTCGTTGGTTCGAAAAATATTCGAAGTGGCAAAAAACTATGTTGTTTACGCTCCAACTTTTTGACATATATTAAAAAATACGCGCAATGACAGTAGCTTTCCAACGAATGTCTGGAAATTTGATTCACTGGAATAATAATCAAGTTACGCCATCTGTTGTAAAACCGATACCGGTACACCTAATAAAATAATACCCAAAGTAAAAAACAAACAAATCAAACAATGTAATCCCTTTGTCCTATGCCAACAATGCGGTTGTGTCTCTATTCAATTTTTTTCGAGATTTGATGAGAACTGATTTACGATTTTTTTTCTTATTTCGCGTTATTCATGTTTTGAGAGCAATACTTGTACTCTTCTATTTTTCTGTAATATGATCAATCAACTAAACATAGTGAAGTGAGAATCTACCTGGCCTTCAATTCTTTTCTTTTTTATTTAATTTATGCTAGTTTTCAAAACTATGAATTGATTTGCTTTACGACCAATGTGTCCTTGAGGTCTAGAAGATCACTTGAGCTGACTTAGGAAAACTTACTAGATATATATTAGGGTGCCAATGAATGTATGGGAAAAAAATCGACCCTAGAATTTCAAAAAAGTGATTTTGCTCCGTATTCCAACAAAAGAGTCCCAGAGTGTCGATTTTTGACAAAAAAAAATCGAGATGGCAGTAGATCTTGACGTTTCATGCAATTCTAAGACATTTTGCATCAACTTTTTTTTTTCGAAAATACCATTTTCATGTACCACATCGCCCTCCTCATTTTGGGTGATTCAAAATTTTCAAAAAAACCCAAACTTTGACCGCTTTGTGCCACTCTTCCTTAAGTCTGATTGAGCTAATATTTTGCATAGGGTGATTTTCGAGGTGGTGAAAATTTCCGAATAAAATATATACTCACAAGGATGGAATTCATGTTGCATCTTTTGCTAAAATATATTATTTCGATTTCCGATCGCGTTTTCACCAAAAAGTTCATCGCTTGGATATGGTGCTGTGTAGCAGATACGACTCATTGAAACCCACCTATGTGCACCAAACCAAAAACGCGCAAAGCCATTCCCTAAAATGTTATGGTCAAAAAAACGAGCAGGTAATATTATACGTTTGATGTGCGCGATACCACGCCAACCAGACGTCAGTGGGAAAGGGTTTCCTCCCAAATACTACAAGCAGCAATTTAATATCCCCTCATAAGCATACTCTCCATTACAACAACCTTTCGATTCGTTATGCTTGGTGCGATCGAATGCACAAATTTCCTCCAGTGAAAGAGCAGTTGTTGCACTAGTTTCAGCAACAATGGTAGTAGGAATGGAAAACTTGACGTGACCACATCACTTTCACTATCACTCCGATATCTGTTTGGTGCATAACACAGCGAACAGCAAAACCAACAATAACAGACACAAGCAGCAGCAGCATCGGCTCGAAGTACATATTTCGCCATCCGGATCGTGTTAGCGGATTGTATGACACTCCTCACAAGTCTCCTTTTATCGTGTCCATTGCGGATTTCCCGATTGTTTGGAAATTGCTGCCGCTGTGTGGTGGTGGAGTAGTTGATGGATAGCACTTCAATTTTATGACATTTGATACACAAAGAATGCGGATCTCTGCCGGGGTATTGCTAAATGCATTCACAGTGCCGTTGTGCTCGGCTCCTATTGGAAGATTATTGCCCAACAGCGCAAGCTATAAACATTGAATTTCAAATCGTAACCGGATACGGTAAATTATTTTGGGCGCCTCAAAATTACGAAATAACCAAGAATTTTCCCAGCACACAAAATGTCAGAACGCGTACGTTGAAATCATAATTAACAAACACTAAATGGGAAAATTAAACGTGGCAGCATTTGCTGAAACTGTCGCTCCAATTCACATGCTCAAAATTGATCGCGGGTGTGCGCGAGGCTTTTGTGTTCCCAAAGCCCTACATTCTGCACCCAAGCCGTAACGTCTTTGCCCTCACAGCAGCAACACGCAAGGTTAACAAGCAAAAGATATTTCTTGAATTCAATTTTAATTGTGAGAAAATCGCAAGCGCTAATGGCTTTTTCTAGCCATTGTGTTCGTTTTCGGTGGATGTTTTTTTCGCTTCTCCCCCGCCGATTCGCTTCTTCCTTGCCGTTGCAGCTGAACTTCCGTCGCAGAGTTTCTGCGACGCTGAGTCTGAGGGCAGTTCTTCATGCTCATGCTTGTTCTTGTGAATTCTGAACGCCAATTTGCTGATCGAGATCGAAATGGTTGTCGTCATTCGAACAAAACGAGCCTCGCCTGAGAACAACGAATTTCCGGTGTATCATTATAAAATGTTTGTTGATGGCAGCGATTTAGTTAATGGAAAATTGTCAAACGACTCCTAAAGTCGTGATTTTGAGAGCAGCAAAGTAGATTTTCATAAAAATGTACTTGTTTGGCGTTGAAAGTCCCGATTAGCCACAGGCATCCTCCCAATTGTTTCAATAGCTTAAGAATTGCTCTGTAAGCTGGATTCGATAGCGAAGAATACGATATGTTTGATATGGAGTAGCGAATATTTCACCATATCAAAGAAACCGCATTGTTTGGTGAAAGTAGCAGCTCTATTATCGAATTTTCACGAATGCCGCTATCGATCGATGATCGATGGAGGAATTGATTCCTCCTTTGAGCGTAATAATTCTTTTTCGAAGCTAAGCGAAGTGGTATGATAATTACTTTATTCGAAAGTTAAATTGTCTAAGAGTTATATACTTGATAATTATTGACCCGTGAACTTGTTACAAGAGCTTAATTATTGTTATTGAAACCACACAAATCTGTATATGAATTGGCATCGTTTGCAGACGAACATCGAGGAGGAATGCATTGTCTTTCTTTCATCTTTTTTCGAAAGTGCACCCAAACTAGCGTTGGCTGAAAACATTTCATCTTCGGTAGAAATAATGCTTTTTCGCATGCTGGAGGGTCAAATGCGCAAATAATGAGCTGTTTTAAAAGCTTAAAAAAGGTTTATATGTTAGGATTGTGCGATCTTGGATCGATTTTCAAAAGATCGATCTTTTCCATTTCGATTTTCGGTTTTTCAAATCGATTCATTGTACCCGAAAAAATCGTGAAGATCGATCTTTTTCCTTCGATTTTTTCGATCTTACAGTTTTTTTTCAGTTTCAGTGTACATCGATTTTAATCTAACCACCTGACAAGTTTTATAAGCATAATGTCAACATTTGGATAGCTTTCGAGGATGTAATATTAGTGATAATGAATATGATTGAGATTGGATCGATATTTAGAAGATCTCTCTTTTCCTCTCCGATTTCCGATTTTTCGGATCGATTTTTTCTATAACACAAAATCACGAAGATCGATCTTTGCTTTTCGATCTTTCACATCTTTTTGATCGTAGAGAAAATCTTGTAAACTTGTTTTTCAGTGAACTTTGATTTCAATCCCACCAAAAACCACTTGACAAATTTCATAAACATTGGATCCCTTTCAAGGTTGTCAAATTAGTGGTCGTAAACCTAGGACAAGCAGTTTTGTAAGTTTGGTCATTACAAAACAAGTGGTCACAAGTTATATTTACACCATCACATTTACTGGGCTGATTGCGAAAATTGTGACGAGATGGATGGTGACATCAGGTCCAGTTGAAGCGTTCTTTTCTAGAACTGGGACTACAACCAATATTTCGACTAAATGTCAGACGTAAGACACGGTTGGACTCAGCAGGATTATTGTCAGCGTAGTTCTGGATGAATATCAGTTGTGGAAATTTATAATAATTTTCAATAAATTTATTTCATTAAATAATTCCATGATGGTTCATGCTCTGGAAACTAGATTCTTTCTGGGCCTTCAAGTTTCTTTTGACCTTCATCCTGAAGAATCAAAATGAAATGCCTTTGATGTTTGAATAGAAATGTGAAATATTTATTCCATGTTCAAAGAAAAGACTGAATATTGGACAAGTGAATAAATTGGAAGAAAGGTATTCGATTTTCCAAAGATCGATTCTTTGGTACCGATTAAATCAATGAATCGATCCCTTGGCCGTTTATGAAATCGATTCATCAAGATCGATCTTTTTCTAAAGATCGCCCAATCCTGTTGTATGTATGGGAGCAGACATCTCTTTCTTTTTGTCTTTTTTCATTTAATTTGGGATTGCACAAAAAAAAGCCCATGCGACGTCAATGTGGATCGAACCAAGGCCGACTGGAATGCAAAACAGTTTCACACGACCACGCTATCCATACAGCTGTATGGATTATTAGTGCTGTTGTATAAATTCGTGATAATAGTACACCTCATCATAAATTGAAGTTGGAAAGTGTTTTCTAAGAGGAAAAAGAAATTTCTCTGTCTGGGCCGTGTAAAGGATGTGTCACATCAAATTGCATCACGGAAAAAACGCTGTAGAAATTCGCCCAGTAGACCGATCCTTTTGAAAATTTTAGACAGTAAAATAAAAACTATTAAACAACTTTTGGCATTTTCTTTTTATTCATACTTCGAGCCCAAGCCCGTATGCTCGCACCTTCCTCTTTACCCCGTCCATAAGGTTCTGTACAACGTCAGGTTGTAGTTTTTTTTGAACAGAAATCCATTTTCTCTTGAAGTCCGCCTCCGATTTGACAACTTTTGGGTTCTTCCGGAGGGCCTGCTTCATAATCGGCCAATATTTCTCTATTGGGCGAAGCTCCGGCGCGTTGGGCGGGTTCATTTCCTTTGGCACGAAGGTGACCCCGTTGGCTTCGTACCACTCCAACACGTCCTTTGAATAGTGGCACGGAGCGAGATCCGGCCAGAAGATGGTCGGGCCATCGTGCTGCTTCAATAGTAGTAGTAAGCGCTTCTGTAGGCACTCCTTAAGGTAAACCTGTCCGTTTACCGTGCCGGTCATCACGAAGGGGGGCGCTCCGCTTTCCGCAAGAGCAGATCACTTGCCACACCATGTACTTTTTGGCAAACTTGGATAGTTTCTGCTTGCGAATCTCCTCCGGAACGCTGAATTTGTCCTCTGCGGAGAAGAACAACAGGCCCGGCAGCTGACGAAAGTCCGCTTTGACGTAGGTTTCTTCGTCCATTACCAGGCAATGCGGCTTCGTCAGCATTTCGGTGTACAGCTTCCGGGCTCGCGTCTTCCCCACCATGTTTTGCCTTTCGTCGCGGTTAGGAGCCTTCTGAACCTTGTATGTACGCAGGCCCTCCCGCTGCTTGGTCCGCTGGACGAATGAACTTGACAAATTCAGCTTATTGGCGACATCCCGGACCGAACTTCTCGGATCACGATGCTTAACTACGCGCTTGTGATCTTTTTCACTGACGGAGCATCCATTTTTGCCGTTCTTCACCTTCCGGTCGATGGTTAGGTTCTCGAAGTATCGTTTTAGTACTCTGCTGACCGTCGATTTGACGATTCCCAGCATCTTACCGATGTCCCGATGTGACAACTCTGGATTCTCGAAATGAGTGCACAGGATTAATTCACGACGCTCTTTTTCGTTCGACATTTTTCCAAATTTACGAAAAATTGACAGTGAAGCATGGCCAACGTGATCTATACACTCTTATCTGATTATAAGCGAAAGCTGAAGATATAATTCCTAAAAATTAAATTTCTACAGCGTTTTTTCCGTGATGCAATTTGATGTGACACACCCTTTATTTGGCAAACTATACGAAAAGCTTTCATATGCTTTCATTTCAATGTATCTCCTGTTTCGCTCGCTCATATTGGCTCTAGCATATATATTATACAAATGATATACACTAGGGTGCCAATGAATGTATGAGAAAAAATCGACCCCAAAATTTTTCAAAAAAACACCCTATGCAAAATATCAGCTCAATCGGACTTAAGGGAGAGTGGCGCAAAGGGTGTTTTTTCGAGGTGGTGAACATTTTGTATAGGGTAACTTTTTGAAACTCGAGATGACCATTTTTATTGGCACCCTTATGTACACGTATTGGGAAGCAGAGCATTTTCTGTTATTTTTCGGCTCATTTAATGTAATAAATCGGGATGCCAGACCATGTGCTAAAAATTAACTTTGAGGGTGGAAATGGATTTTCAGATGAAAAAACACTCTGCTATATTTTCTAACTATATAAATAAAAATGAATCACCAAATGTTTTGGTAAGCGCAAAACTTGAGAAAGGAATAGTACGATTTGATCTGTCTTCTGTATCAAACATGTATTCCATGTAACGCTATTTGCAAGTGATTGGAAAATTTTACTTTCAAGATAAAACTATCACAAATTTCAAACCATAAATTCAATAACAAAAATATGCCCCAATAGAGTGTACATGTAAAGGGAAAGCCTTACGTGTTATAAAAACGCTCGAGGACATCGAAAGAATTAAAAACGAACAGGAAATTGCTATGTTGCTTCCGCATACAAAGTAACTCAATTTGGTATACTTGATCACTTATCCGGTTAGTCAATAACAAGTCACAACATAAAGTAAAATATCAAAACAAAACTATTAACCTGAAGACAATTGAAGTACGTATAAACTATACGACAAAGTAAAATCGCCCAGCAGTTGATATTTTGAATAGTAAAAATTTAAACTGCTGTAAACAACCCAATGAACGTCTTGGGAACGTCTCCAAGAGTCGCTCTACATTGGTATGGAGCGCATAGCGCGTTTTATGATTATTACGATCGCTGTCAACGGTTGCATTTATGAGACTATCGAATAGAGCACTCCCGATTCGTGTAGTTCGACGAGCGAACAAACAACAGCTACTAATAGCTGAATTTATGATGACAGAAATAAAAGTGAATTAAATTTTAAAATTACTCCAGCAGCTCCGAATCGTGGACTGAATGAATCAAGCGTGACAACAATCCGCTGAACACACCACAGCTAAACATGGCGCGCCGCCGTATAAAGCAACGCTTTGAGTCACGATTCTATGCACGGGGCCCGAAGTATGATTCTAATAATAAAATGACGAATAAGGTAGTTGGCATAAATTAAATGCTATCATCGTTCCCAAGAACGTTCGTGAGTCACACGTTCAGAACTTGATTTGATTCGTACGGCTTTTTTTTGCACATTGTAAGCCCATTTGAAACATTACCCGTTTATAGCGATCGATCGACCGGTGAAGATGTGAAAGAACCCAATAAACGCGGAATCATCAACACAAAGAATTTGGAGTGGCAAAATTAGCCGGTGGCAAGGTCATTGCTGCTTTTGGATCGCTGCTTTTTTTCTCTGCACATTCGCGTTCATTGCGCACATGAAGTGCATTCAAGCGTCGTCTTTACCCTTACTTCACCTCTTTCCATTCTCAGCATGAAGAGCAGCAGCACGCGAATAACCGGTTTTGAGGAAGTTTTCTGTGCGATCTCTCTTTCTTCCAAGCTAACTACTACTGCTTAGCTAGCGAGCTAGCGAGCCAGGCTCCACATCTGTGTGCCCATTACCCATGTAAGGCCAGACCGTCGCGCAGTGGAACTTGGACAGCACTCGGTCGGCTTTCTTGAAGATTCAGCTCGTTTTTTTTGCGATGCTGTAAGCAAAACATTCACGTACATGCACTTCGGACAAACCATCGGCAGAGGGTAATCCAAAATTGGCAACTCCGAGAGCAGTCGGAGAGCAGCGAACCAAAGCCCGCATCGAAATCTACGCGCAATGTTTTACTCCGTTTGAGACATTAATTTTTCGCTTCAACTGCTCAGCCTGTGGTCAGCGCGTTATGTGTACACAATTATCTCCTTTATCCGTTGGTCGCAAATAGAATCATAACTATGGCGACAACGAAAAAGTTTATAAATATTCCCACGTGACTGCAACGAGGTTTACACGACGAAACTCTATGATGTGAATTATGACCTTGAATATATCTTCAATCAATTCCGTTGATTGCCTTGTTGTTCAGAGATTACTGCGTATAGAGACGATGTTATAATTTTATCATGAAATAGACAAGTTCTCCGCGATCGGCCTATATTTGGATCTCGAAGAACAAATATGCAAAAAACACGTTCTACGTCGATCTCGTTCAGGCTGCTTGAACACGAATACAATGTGGATGTCTATATTATAAACCATCGCTGGGTCGAACCGGGTCAAACAGTCTAAGGCTAGCCGCCTGGAATTATATAGCTATAACTAATCAATCGCCGAATCCCGAACATAATTGATGCTTATCATTTCCCGCTAAATGATCTCAAGCTATTTCCTGTCTAGAAGCACTCAACGCAAGCTACGCAGAAAGTGAACATCAGCCACAGAGAACTAATTCCAAAGATCAGAGCTATTTGATCTTATTGATTAATAGGTATATGTATAAGAAAACATTCGGATTATTTAACTAAAATCTTGTTTGTCTATTTATCCAGAAGTCGGATCAATTCTACGGCCGGGACACTGATCGGGGGTCTATCTTACTGGATTTTGGCTACACTATATACATATTTTTTAATAAGTACAGTAAAACCTGTTCTTGTGCGTTTTTTTTTTGTGTGATTTTTTTTGTGCGATTTTCTGTTTTTTTTGTGCGGTGTATGTAAAGGAGCATATTTGACGAAGTTATCGTCCATTTAGTTTTTTTCGATGGTAACATGCATTTCAGTACGAAAAAAGCGTATTTGCGTCTCAATTATCCACTTCTGAAATCATTCCCCTCCTCTCATCAAATGCTTCAAGTTTTTCTAAGTTTTTGCATGTCATGATTTCTGACAACAACACGTTTCGACATGCAACTAAAAGCACAAAACAGCCACGCGCAACCAAGAAGGCAAAGTGTCCCATCGAAAAGCAGGGAAACAAAAAGAAATAGAACGGTGAATGGAGTTATTTTCTTGTGGGAAACTTTTTCCATGCGGTCCCTATCTACCGCACAATTTTTTTTCAAAATGTGTACCGAACACGATTTTTTAAAGCTACTGGTGAAGTTTTGCACGATTTTTTATGCGACTTTTTTGTGCGGTTTGTCTGTACTTCTTTAGATTTCCTTTGGTAAGTGTCACGTCATGCTACAAGGATCAAAATTTTCAAAACCGCGGATTCGAAGGCACGCTTGTCAACAGATTTTGCTAATTATAAGGTTACTGTAACCTAAACATGTTCAATAACCATCAACCACAAAAACTATAATACCTACAAAATTCTTCAAAAGATGAAATTTACAAAATTGTTTAATTTTTTACAAAAAAAATTGAAAACATTTTTAAATTCACACTGAAAAAAAAAAATTTGAAAATTCAATTTAATTTTTCCCAAAAACATATTTTTTAGAATTCTAAAAAATATATATGAATGGTCCTTACCATTTTCAACTAGTCACCCAAACATCAGAAGATGGGCATTTTTACAGGGTTACAGGGAAAAAGGTTCTCCTAACAACAACTTTTTCATGTTTTCTTTGAAAAAATTAAAACTAATCCTAATTATGTCTAAAGTCATGATAGCGATATAGTGTATTCGACAAAGTTTTAGATCTTATTGAAATATGATCTTTCGTCGCAGACGTCAACTTTCTATCTTTTATAGTTTCTAAAATGTATGGCATTTTTGAATTGAGACTACTGAAAAAAAATGTTTTACTTGTAAAAGTTTTGACGTAGGATTACGTCTTTCGGGAACATATTGGGGTACAAATTGAAAATCGAAAATCGAGCACATCGTGAAATTTATCCAATTTCAAACGCTTATTGCTTAGTCATTTTATGATGGATTGATGAAATAAGGCGTGAGGAACACGAGGGTTCCTTCCACGCACCTCGTTGTCTTCAAGAGTGGAGCAACGAACTATATACAGTCCACCCATCTAGTTCCCAGCAGACGGAACAATATGTCATGAAACGAACTATTGAACAATTGAAAAATCTCAACCCCTATCCTAAAGGAAATACCCACTTCTAATTGGTCGAAATTGACGACACAAGCGGCTGGCCATGTACTTACAATTATTGCTCAGTTATTTTCTGATGGACTTACGAGGTATTTGCATCAATCGATCTGAACACTCCATAACAATTCATCACAATGAATAAAATAATATATTATATGAAACTAACTAATAAACAATCGAAAAATCTCCAAACGGAAATACCTCGTTCTGATTGGTCTAAATTGAAGATACGTAGAAATCGGCATTGCAAATACATCAAAGTAGAGGGAATTTTTGCTCCCACCGAAATGTGTTCCCTAACATCAAACATCAAACATCAAAACCAAGCTGGAAATCGGTATTACAAATACATGAAAGAAGGGGAGCTTTTGTTCCCACAGAAAGGTGTTCCCTAACAGAGACATCAAACCAAGCTGTCTGGTGGAAATCGGCATTGCAAATACATGAAAGTAGGGGGACCTTTTGTTCGTACCGAAATGTGTTCCCTAACAGAGGCATCAAATCCAAGGTACCCTGGGGAAATATTGGGGCAAACACATGAAAGTAGGGGGAGCTTTTGTTCCCACCAAAATGTGTTCCTTAACAAAGATTTTCAAATCAAGGTGCCTGAGGAAATCGACATTGCAAATACAGTGTTGTTAGTCCAATTAAAATTCGCATTGAGGCATATAGCATCGTGTTACGTTGGGTTTGAAGCGAAAATAGAAATTGGTTGAATAAGAATGTAAAAATGATAATAGAAAATTACCTTTTCCATTTTAAATATTGTTTCTCTACAATAAAGTAACATGTTTCAACTGATGAGAAAAATTGATAATTGTGTTCGTTTGAGGAGGAGATATGGCGTAGTGGTAACATTCATACCTCTCGCGCTAAAGGTCACGAGTTCAATTCTCACTCTCGACGTTACTCCAAAAATGTAAGTAAAAGTGACGAACCAACCAATAGAGAAAATAAATAGAGAAAAATAATAGAGAAAAAAAGAAATTGTGTTCGATATTGATAATTATCTTATATTACATTGGTGAGTTTTATTTTCTTTATTTCATTCATACAGAACACAGGAGGCGTCTCGTCTAGGGTCACAGAGGGCGGTTTTCATCATATCTCATTCCACTTCGGCATCTTCTTTCGAGATATGCACCATCCAACGACAAATAACCATCCTTCTGGCATCATCACTCGGTTGTTAACACTGGTGGAGTGAACAAACAATACCCAACAACAAAAATTGTTTAACTTTGTAATTCTTCAAACATATCCAAAATCAGCATGCAACAGATAGCCTAACGGAATCCTACGTTAACTATGCGGTCGTGCCTCGAACACAACCCTCCTGTGAATTTTTTATGTGTAAATTCTCGCGTTTAGCATGAAATAATATTCTGAAAATTAAGATTCAATTGTTCTCAAAAACATTCTGAAACAAAATATGTATGCATTGCCCATACAATTACCAACAAGTCATCCATACATCGGAAGAAGGGCACTGTTACACGGAATAAGTTTTCCTGTCAACAACTTCTTCATGCTTTCTTTGAAAATTACTATGAATGTTTAAATCGTAACATTTTAGTGTGTAGATCAGCGGAACCTATTTTTTTTTTATAGGGGCTACAAATACGTGTTAGTCATTGTGTCGCGGGCCGCAAAAAAAGGATGATGTCCAAGACGCCGCATTGTTAACATAGAATAACGAAATTATTGAATTACGATAAATGATTGCTTTCACTGAGTGAGGAGCGCGAACGTTTCGCTAAGCAACTTGAGTAGATTGTGAAATTAATTCTAAGCATTAACATGTACTGTTGATTGCTCGCTGTCTAGAGCACTGAAACTGAGATACTAATCTTCCTGATTGTATAAGTAGTTTTTCAGTATCTCTTAGCAAAATTACATTTCCAACGCAGAACGGCAACAGAAAATCCGAACCGAATCTATTGTGTGATGGCGGTGGATACAAAATCAGTAGCATCAAAACAAAATTTCACCTTCGGTTTTCCACAGAAAAACACCTTACGTCGCTTTTAACAAAACCAATAATTGAAATCACGCATTGAACGAACGATTGAAAAATCACAAATAAGTAAATTATGATCTATCAGTCAACCAGCTAGCGACCGGACGGCAGCACGACTTTCCAAATGGTATTTCTCAAGGGCTAGTTGTTTTGTTTGACCTTTCAAATTAGTCCTTTTCAAAGCTAAAATTCAAAACAACATCATTACTCCACTAAATCCAAACACACTCCTGAATTCACAGAATCTCCCTAAATATGAAATAGATTTCTAGAATGCATCTAAATTTGAAAAATAAATCTTTAGTCGAAATTTTTAGTGGCCCTGAAAATGACCGATGAGTTTGCGTTGTATTGTAGACGCAGCTGAAGATGGTTGATACATGATTCATTGTTGTTCTCGCGAGAACAATACATGCGCTCAGAACAATACACGTAACGCACTCAGTATGCATCGCGACATTCTTTTCGTACTACGCACAGTGCGGCTCCAAGTGATTATGTATTTGTCCCCCACTCCGTCATCTATTCGAAAACGTATAAGATCAACAATTCGTATAATCTCCACGGTATGAAAACGCGCTTCTACTTTGATTCTGCTCTACACAGCGCATGCTAGCATATTCTGAAAAATCATTCTGTGGCGAAGAATATTATTCAACGCAGTAACAAAATAGAATCTGGCCAGGGCGAGTAAAATATTAAGAAAACATTCACTGACAGCCACCGATATGCATCGACAAATCCTGACTAAGATGTACTTTCAAGCAAGTACTCATATTTATAGATTGTGATTTCAATAGTTTGCTTTCGAAACAGTTTTGAGCTATTGAAACAAGTTTTCGGGTCAATAAGTAACCAGAATTACTCATACACCTTTTATCTTTCAAATGAAGTGATCGACATAGCACTTTGTCCAACTGACAAAGAGGTATTTACGCTCAAAATTTTGCACTCCAAAGGCAACGCTCTCGTTTCAGAAACTTTAAACTTACACCCCAGTACAAATTCAAATATGATGTGATGCAAAAATACAGAGTCACTCTTCACCAGACGGCATGCAAATCGACGTGGTGCTCCACCGAACAGAATTGCACCATACTGTGCGATATTTATCCTTCATTATTCCTTAGAATCGAGTAAAGCCACAGTGTGTTTGACATCAGCGTTGAAAAAGACTGCTGTCTGAAAGCTGGAGCGAGACGACTTGAATGATGGTGGTGATGATGGTTTTGAATTATAGAGGCTTCGAAACTCATCAGTTCATTCGCCTCTAGCCTTGAAAAATACCAACCTGGAAAATTAAACTAAACACTCGGCTTTGAGAAAGGTCATTTCGGAAACCTTGCCGTCGTCCGGTCGCTATCCAGATGACTGGCGTATTGTGGAAACTATTATTTCCAAATCGCGAATGGTTTGTTTATACTCAATGAATAGAATACGGCGGGACTAAGAATGCAATATTTTCTCTATCCACATTATCCGTAGAACAAATGCTGCATTTGTATTTCGAGCGACAGATTAAAGAAACATTAAAGGAAGTCTTTTTCTCAAGACAACTCAGAAACAACTCAACGAATTCAAAACTTTTTGGATTTCAATGCAGTTTTCACGTTAGAAAACGGATTGGAGTCGCAAGGGACAAAGACCGTTAAGGCGGACGGTCTAACAATGGGATGATGTACTAGGCTATGAACCTCTCGACGTACAATGGGGAATGAGCCGGTGGATGATACTTGTTTTGAATGTTATTTTGACATTCAACTATAAATTTGTAAAATGTAATACATGATTTACCTACGTGACTATACTACGTATCTTCATAGTACAATACCAACTCAATCAATTGATTTTTAGCAGAAAAAAAACAAAACACGGAGTCTTTTTTATGGAAGTGATTTTCTGGAAAAGTATTTCATATTTATAAATCTCTTTAGCTTTATTTTTTATCCCATCTATTTATTTTGTTCACAATTAGACCGTACCTAGCGGGACAGTTGATATGAGGCTTCCGTTGTTGTATTATTAATAGCACCAATTACCGATATTTCTTGCTGCAAGCAACAGAGCGCGGGTGAACGGAGAGAGGCTAGGATCACCGTCACATGATGATTGTTGCGTGGGCGTGGTAGTTAGAGTAACACACAAAGATAGTCTATTGAGGATCATGAGTTTCGTGCTCATGATCGTTCGCTTGGTAGCGGTCACGCAACCGTTTATACTACGAAGACCCTCTTTATACTTATCTTTAGTTTTAGTTTGGACATTGAAACATTATTGTTAGAAATAGAAGCCTTCCATTGGAAAGTCGTCACTCAATAATGAACCTACTGCATTTCAAGCTGCTCCTTACTCACGCTGGTTCAATATATTGCTCCTCTCGTTGCACGCTCAATGAAAAAAGTCTTCGTGTACGCTTCTTTCGCTTCACATTCATCTGTTTATGCTCCACACTGAGGCGATGTTTTCAATTCTTATTTTCATAGCGAATTGAAACATTCATTTTTTTAGCAGCTTAAATTCGGACGAAAGTTTCGTTTTTGTGTTCGTAATAAAATTGGTTTCTTTGAAAAATGACTTGGCTTATTTTTATAAATGTAACTGAAACTCTTCAAATTTATAACATTGAATGTAATACAAACTTTATTGTAAGTATTAATTTTTAGATTAACTAGAATTCTATTCCGTATAATATTATTCTTTATTAAATTATGATAAAAACAAACCAAAGGCAACAAAGAGCAAGTTTGGATCAGTTAAAAGTTCATTTTTAACATGTTCAAAGTAATAGCGGCAAAACAGTAAATCAACAAATGTAACAAATAAAATTATCATTCCAAGTCTTCCTTGATGGGTTGCCTTCCCAAGTTACGAGTATGCGACGCGATTTAAGGGGGCAGAACACTATGAACATCATAAAGAGTATGTGATGTTTTTCTAACGAGAAAATAAATTACTACGATTAATCTGATATCACAGTTTTATTAGGTATATATTACTTAAGAAACAAACAAAAATAGTGTCAATTGGACTGTCCCCTGTATAGCCTCAACCGGTTTGTTGAACCCTTGCAGCCAAAACTTTGTAAACTGGTTGGAGTTCTACAAATTCTCCTAGTAGACCGATTTCAACCAATGATTTTTTCACGTAATCTTGGATATATTTCCTGTCATCGTATGTAGAGTTTCTTCAAAATATTGATTTTTGACGGAATGGCGACATTTTTTGTAAAAGAATTGCATTTTTGCCTCAAAAATCAAGGCAAAAACATTCACCAAAATTGTATTTTTCAAAATATCAGAAAAATCCTACGTACGATGACAGTAAATTTAGTGGAGAATCTGGGAAAAACTGTTTCATCAAAATCGGATGGACCGTTCCGGAGGTAGAACTCCCACCAGTTTGCAAAACTTAGTTTCGAGAAAAACGCGTTTTAAATTTTGGATTCGGGCTCCATAACAGATCGGCTGAAAATTATATAGGGTAACACAGTAAAACAATTTTTTTTTTTGCAAAATTCAATTGTATTATTCAACATAATTGCCTTCGGGGGCGATACAGCGATTATAGCGTTCTTGCAACTTTTCGATACCTTTATAGTACTCTTTCAGTTTTTCCAAAATAGGCCTGAGTTTCGTTAATCACTTTATCATCGGTCTTAAATTTCATGCTAGCGAGCAGAGATGCCAACCTTCCTGATTTATCAGGATTTTCCAGATTTTTTAACACGTTCCCTGACATCCTGACAAACATTCAATTTTGCCTGATTTTTCAAAAATAATCCTGATTTTTGTACTTTTTACTCTATCAGGATAAAAGTTATAATAAATATACTGGGTTCCTGTCAAAGTTTTCCTGGTTAAAAAAGAAAACTGTAATAATAGTATAATGTGTAGCCGCATAGGTTTCTTTTTCTTAAATCCTTTATTTTTACATTTTTTTATAAGTTACATAAGTTTTAAGGAGCCGAATTTTTAATTATATTTTTATAATTAGATATGATAAATTTCTTAATTCTATGGTTTGTAAAGTAGAAGAAAACCGCTTACTCGCGGTCGATTCGAGTAAAGAAGAGTGACATATTTTTTCAGGAAAAGGATGAGATATAAGAAAATTGCAAAATCGCAGAGTTATTGATGAAGAAATATGTATCGGAGTGTATTATTACTCAAAAGAAACTTTTTGAATTCGGAGCCAATATGATAAGATGTTATATAAATTTGCTCGTCAGATTCAAAGTAGAATCAACTTTAATGGTGAACCTATAGTAAATATATCTATGATCGAATCAAATAACTTCAAAATTACAAAAAAAAAAACATTCAAAAATTTATCCACTGATGATAAATTGTTGAATTGATTTCCAAAAAATTCCTCATTTGGTGAGTAAAGGTTCATCTCAAAGTTTGGAAGATGAATTCAAAGGAGTTCTGAATATTGATTTCTCAATATTTCTCAAAATTATGCAAAAAAGATAAACGAACAAAAAATCTCTGCGAAACTCTCTTAATGGCAAAACCTTCAACTCTATTTTTTTTTTTTATTAATTCGTTTTTTTTTTACAGGCTCAGTTACTTAAGTTTAAAGGAGCCGAATTCTTAAATATATTTTTAAAACTATATATATATATATATATATATATATATATATATATATATATATATATATAAACAATTTTCTTACATCTATGGTTAGTAAGGTGGAAAACCGATTACTCGCGGTGTACTCGAGTTTAGAAGGGTGACATATTTTTAGGAGAAAGATGGGATATAAGGAAATTGTAACAATGTTGATGAGCACTCAATTCTTAAATCTATTCGTATATCTATAGTTTATTTACATTTCAACTTATTCTACTATTTATAGCAAGGGGACGAATTACCCGCAAAGGAAGGAAAGGAGGGTATAAGGATGTAGGGACAATCACACACGAAGATCTATAGCTTTAAGGAAAACATATATATGGGACATGTAATCAAGGTCTAACCGAGCCAACACATCTCTCACCGGGACATTGGGCTGTCTTCCTCGGGCCCGAAGGGAGTTTTCTAAATTCGATCTGGCGACCAGATACACCTCGCACGACCAAACAACGTGCTCGATGTCGTGATAACCTTGGCCACAAACGCAGAGATTGCTGCTGGCAAGATTGAAACGGAACAGTAGTGCATCTAACGAACAGTGATTGGACATGCTTCAACTCTATGGCTAGCATTAAAATACTTTAAACAGTTTTCGACGATAAAACTAACATGTTCTGGGAGGGCAGAATTATTGAGCTGCGAGAAACATGGCCATTGTAGATTGTTGAAAAAGAATAAAAATGTAATATCATAATAATACAAATAAATAAAGTTGAACGTAGAATAAAATTGTATAAATGTAAGGCGCCATCGAGACGTCAACCTTATGAACTTTTGAGCCGAACTGTTACGCAAAAACTTAGTTCCACTAATTGGCTTGTAACTTCGGAACGGAGCATCGGACTAACTTGGGATAAGAATTACAGTAAAGTAGACATCCCAGAGAACATTTTAAGTCGGGAAAAAGCTCATAAAAAAGTTAAAGTTCATAAAGTTGACGTCTAGATGGCGCCTCGTGCAAAAATCTACTTGACTATCACAAAGCACCATCCTTCAATGGATACGTATCAAAATTAGACAGCAATCGGTCGATTGATTCGTGAGTTACAGCATTGAGAGTGAAGCAATTTTTGTTATTGTGGAAAAAATGGATAAAACGAATTTGGTGTGTAATTGCATGAATTGGGCTTCGAATTGCATTCGCATCCACCATATTCGTCAGATCTGGCCCTCAGCGACTAATTTCTGTTCACAGACATAAAGAGAATGCTCACTGGAAAGGAATTTAAGACCGATGATGAAGTGATTACCGAAACTGAGGCCTTCTTTGAGGAAAAACCGAAAGAGTAAATGGTATCAAGTTGCAAGATCGCTATAATCGTTGTATCGCCCTCGAAGGCAATTATGTTGAATAATAAAATCGAATTTCGCAAAAAAATGGATGGGTTTTATCTATGATATAACCGCAAGGTTGACGTGGGACTAGCTTAGCTTAGCAATCATTTTTTTGTATTGATTAATTCTTTGATTGAATGAAACAATTTCCGAATTCGACCGAATTCGATATATTTGCTTTGTGAGTAAAGAGATTGAATAAATGCCATGTAAGGTCAATTCATGCATTGTGATAGATTATGTTCTTCGTTACAGGTAAATTTAATGATAGCCCTTTTACGTTTTGTATGATGCCCAGGACAAAATATGTGAACCGAAAAATTATCAAACGATTATTATATTTTACATTTCCCTCTGAAGTTTGCATCTCTCAAGTGTACTTACTTCTCGAATCGCGCAATTTGCTTGATTTGATGAACTTCAGGCACTCAGTGCAAGAAATTCAGTGAGCAGAAGATATGAAGGCATATCCTTCAATGCAATCATGTATAACCGAGCCAAAGCGTTGTGTTCGTACCTGCTTTTGCAATCCGTGTTAGGAAAATACTTTTCGGAGTGTAAAAAAACATGTGGGTGCAGTAGTAAGGCTTGCATGAATGAACAACTTCAGCTTCTACTTTTTATACTATAGAGGCTTTAAATTTGAAAGCTCATTCGCCTCTAATGTCTGCACCGTTTAGAAGACGGTGTGAAGGAAACATATTCTAGTCTGCACAAAAGCAAGCGAGTACAACAGTACACGCAGTTTGCATTTATTAGCAAAACCGAATTCCCCAGACATCTTGGTTGAGATGTCTTTATTAAGTAAACACATTTCAATCGGAACAAAATTACTCCCGACCTGCATGAATTTTCAATGCCAATTTCCTCAGACACCTTGGTTCTGAAGTCTGTGTTGGCGAAACACATTTTAGTCGGAACAAAAATACCCCCGACTTGCAAGTATTTGCAATGTCAAATTCCCCACGCTTCATGGATTTGAAATCTGTTTTAGGGAAACACATTTCAGTCGGAACAAAAATACCCCCAACTTGCGTGTATTTGCAATGCCGATTTCCCCACGCTCCATGGATTTGAAGTCTGTGTTAGGGAAACACATTTCAGTCGGAAAAAAAAATACTCCCAACTTTCATCTATGTGCAATGCCGATTTCTTCAACACTGCATTTTGAAGTCTGTGTTAGGGAACACATTTCGGTGAGAACAAAAGTCCCCATACTTTCATGTAGTTTCAATGCCGATTTCTCCAAGGCTGTTTGATTATGATGGTTGTGTTGGGGAAACCGTAAATCGGGCCAATCAAAACAAGGTAGTTAAAACGTTTAGATAACGCTTAACATTTTACAGTTATTCAATTATTTATCTAATGAAAAATAACATTTTATTAATTGCGATATATGCGTAGAAATATTCCCTATCAATTGATGCAAATATCTGTCCGTTCCAGTAAGAAATGTTCAAGTTATAAGCTTTCGGAATCTTTCATTTTTTCTGCATGTTCTGTGTTTAGATTTTAATTTTACCGCACCATATACTCCGGTTAGACGTAGTCCCACGTCAAAAAATAATTTTACTGTGTTACCTTATCAACTTTTCAGCCGAACTGTTACTACCCCTTTAACATGAAATATATCGTCGATCAGTTTTATTGTAGACATGTTATTGCAGTCACCTTCTAAGGTTACTCATGAATACTCTCTGCACCGACTTTAAAGAATATTTGAAAATTTGAGTATTCGTAACCCGATTTCTCATTTAATTTATCGTCGGTCAAGGGGTCGTGTATTGAATCACATTTGAGATTTCGTTTCAACTAGTAATGGAGAATCCGCGACCTCTCCCCATTTCCCAATATTTATATTCCATGATAGTCGCAGTTTCTGGTAGATTCTTCTGAAAACACGCGGTGATCTACGGTCCATAGTTGCTTCGTATTTATCGGCGAAGTTTCGTCAACTGTTTGTCTCTTATGTCATCCAAAAAATTTTCGATAGGAACCAAGTCACTTAACTAAGCTGACATCACATAAATTTCGATGTCTTGAAACCATGCTTCCGCACGTCGTATGTTGAGGATCATTATCCCGCTGGAAAAGCCAATTCGAACAAACATTCTCACTAGATTTGAATCATTCGGTTGGTACCATCATATAATTTGATCCAATTGATGCCAGCTATGCCAGCTAAGTCGGGCCTTAATTCTCTAAGTTAGCAGATAAAGAAGTTCTATATTCCTCATAATTGGATGGTTCATTTGGCAGTTAGTTAAGGTATTAAGGTATTATGCAATATTAAGCAATTGTTATTTTATGCGGAACAGAAACACCGGCTGCAATCAATTATTTGAACTGATGGCCTGTTGTTGGTGAAACTATCCTAAATCGTTATAAATAGTCAAAGATGTTCTTATTCTCATAAAATGACTCAAACATCGGGGAGAAAACCGATCCTTCATTTATTCAAAACTTCACCATTGAAGATGAGCCATCCTTAGCATAACATTTTATGGGTTCGATTACACCACAGAATATAGAGAACATTGATTCAAGCTTTCCCCGGTACAAAGTTGCGGCAATAGGAGGAAACCATCTTTGAAGCTATGCTTCGGTAACTTGTTGCGCTTCGGAACACAAACCGGTTGTTCATTTCTCTTCTGCACAGAGTTTTATTCAATTGCGAGTTCTCTGGATTCTCGAATCGAAAGTCTGCCAACAACGCGAGTACACGTTGCTGAGCAGCCGCTGTAATCCGTTGCTGCGAACGAGGGGCCGGTTCAAGACCTCCAACCTCCAACCGTGACTAATCCCAGAAGGGGATCCATTCCGTCTGACGTTCGATACCTCAGTGAAACGAGTACATGCAAAAATATTATCAGCAGGAGCACTCATACTACGAGTGACCACCACCACCACCACCACCTCCTCATCACTTACAGCAGAGGAGGTCGTATGGCGTAATAAAATTAAAGCTGTGAAGGTATAATACACACAACGTTAATTCTTCGGAGCCACTCGAAAATCCGGTTTCATACGGATTATACTGACCATCGAATTACAAACCATCGTGTGCTTGTTGTCGTATCAGTTGACCGCTATCGTTGGGTTTTAGATCCTAGCTAGGGAAGTTCTTTGGAGCAAAAAAAGAGCTGTGGACACATGTGGACACATATCCATAGTACAACTCCATGTCGATCGGAACGAAAGCGAAAGCTGTTTATAACAGTTGACTGCAAAGTATCATCGAGGAGGTCTCTCGTCATTCGCATGGATGCCTGACCAGATTACAAGTTTCTTTTGTGCGCGAATGCGTTACACACCGTGTCCAATTTGGCTGACAGGGGCTGAAGCATGGAATCATCTCAACATTTTATTTTCTCATGGCTCCACCACGATGGAGACAGTCTTGGTTTGCATAATCGCTTCCAACAAGGGCGCGTGAGTATGGGTGAGGAGCAATAATTTGGATAAAGTGTTGCGATGCTTTACCATAAACTGAGTTCGGGGTGTGAAGCGGGTCGAAAACGTTCATCAAAACACTAAATGGATGTTGATAGTTTATGACCACCGCGCACAACAGAGAGTAACCTTGTAGCCGAGATGGTGATTTTCGAGTCATTGGGGTGTACCATAATGGCAAATGACAGCAGGGGCGCCACCACCCTTTTTCTCACGATTTGTGGTTATCGAGCCGGAGCTTTCTGCTGACCGCATCGAAATCACCTCCTAATGAAGACGGCTCAAGAGCTGATGTTTATATGATGAATAATTCCAATATGCGAAACATGTTTTATACATTACCATTTGAACCACATTTCCGTCATAATATCACGCATCTTACCTGAAAAGCAAAAGAAATTGAAAATAATTAGATATAACAGCAACCCTAGATTTTTTTTCTAAATTGAAAGAGGGAAAAAACAAGCGACTCATTGAATTATCATTCAATCGAATTACTGCGAAGCTCTGAATGAACATTTCACAAACAATGTGTTCCCTTTTTGCATTCGCCCATCGTATATCGAACATCGCAATGAATGCAGATTAGAATCACATGTTCAGCAGCCAATCCCCAATCTCCGGATGCTCGAATGTCATACAGGCGGCGCGAGCAGATCTAGAGAGGTGTTTATCATTCACATTAAAATTCATTTCATCCATCACTGGGAACGATATTTGCCTTGATTCTGCGAGAGAAAAACGTGGCGGCAAAAAAAACAGAACCCAAACAGCCCCCATGACTGAGACGCTTACCATATGCTCGTGTTTACAACAATTCCATCGAAGGACCGGGAGTATGGCGTAAGAATTTTGGATTCTGAATTGGTGCGCTGTTGTACACTTCAAATTTGAGAAACGGATTAGAGTTGTGGAGCGGATGCTCCGCTGTCAATGTTTATATCCCCCACATTTCATAGCTTGGATCTCATTTTGGCAGAATTCCGAAACAATGACGGCATTCAAAGGTATGTCGGCTAGGATGGGCGAAATTCGGCATCAAAGAGGAAGATTCGTGGTTCGTAACCTTGACCGGCGGCAATAAATATGGCCCCCTTCTGATGTGGTGGTGTGGATTTTCTTATGTGGGTGATTTTGCTTTTAAATGCTAGAATTAGAGTGATTATAGGGTGGAACGATAAAATTTTGGTCAACTTAGACTTGACGAATGTCTTTTGAGTATACACTTAAAAAACCTGAACACTCCTAATTTTATGGATATGTGCGTATAGAATGATTTCTCTATTTCCATTTTGAATTTTGCTCTTCAGTTCTCAAATTGCGTCCGAGCAGGGGTGTTCACTTTTTTTTAAATGCACTATCAATAGAAACAATCAAGTTAATTATGCACTTTTGAGTAAAAGTTAATAAAGGGCGAACACGAAATTATTGCGACACATTCAACAGGGCATAACTTTTTTACCATTGGGTAAAAACCAACCAAATTTTGCACACTTTCTCATTGATGTGTATTGTATACATGCTGTCAAACTCGAAGTCGTGTTTTTCGATTCAACGAAAATGGAGGTGAATTAACGCGAGTCGAGAGAACAAATTCTTTCCAAACACCTGGAATTTCCTGACCTGTCGCACCGGCAGTTGGGGAAAATGTTGAACATTCACCATTCAACCGTCTCCAGAGTGTTGAAGCGGTTCCAGGAGCGGTTGACGTTGGACCTCGGCAAAGGAGCTGGAAGAAAACCGGGACCGGAGAACAAAAAGACGGAGGGAAAGTTGAAGCGGATGATTAAAGCAAATCACAACGTCTCAAGCCGTGATTTGGCTGAAAAGATCGGCATGTCGCAGAGCTACGTCTAGAATGCAAAAAAGAGAGCTGGACTATATACATACAAGGTACAGAACTTCCCAAACCGCGATGAGCGGCAACAATCGACGGCTAAAACTCGGGCACGGAAGCTCTACGAGAAGATGCTGACAAAATATGGCTGCTGTGTGATGGACGACGAAAAGCCGACTTTAAGCAAATTCCGGGGTTGGAGACCGGCAAGCGCAAGTTCGACGTGGACGACAAATTTAAGAAGAAGAAAATGTCGAAGTTCGCCTCCAAATATCTCGTTTGGCAGGCCATCTGCTCTTGCGGACTGAGGAGTGAACCTTTCGTGACAAAGGGTACAGTAAATGGCAAGATCTACAAATCTGAGTGCCTCGAGAAGCGATTTTTGCCGTTCTTGCAGCAGCACGACGAAGTTCCGCTATTTTGGCCAGATTTGGCATCATTCCACTATTCTAAAAGTGTCCTGGAGTGGTATGAGGCCAATTCTGTCCATTTTGTTCCAAAGGACATGAACCAAACTGTCCGGAGCTGTGCCCGGTGGAGCAGTACTGGGTAATAATGAAGCGGGAACTTCGGAAGAGCAAGAAGACAGTCAAAGACGAGAAGGAGATGTTAAGAAAATGGAAAAAAAACTGAGAAACTGGTACCGGATGACACTGTAAAGACTTTGATGAAGGGTATCAAGCGAAAATGCGTTCAATTTTACACTCAAGGCTCCATCGATTAACTTTTCGTTTGATTTTTTAAGTAAATATATGTATAAAACTACCCTAAAAATTTGGTTTGATTCTAAACATTATAAGAAAATTGGCATGACATTTTTGGTGTCGCAATAATTTCGTGTTCGCCCTTTAATAACATTTTGAAAACAACTGACGCGACGAAGTAAAAGTTTATAGATCAGGTAGGAGGGATAGGAAACAGGGATGCAACGAAGGAAGCATCATTAAACGTTGACATCGGCGTTTCTGAGGAACAGGTATAGATGAAGCAGAAGATCAGAATCACGGCTACCTAAGATATCCCGGACGGGGATATCCGATTGTCTGCCTTGTGCCCTCAAAAGTTCTGGAGAGCTGAGAGCGGGCAGCATGGAACCGGATACATGACCAGACAATATGCTCGATGTCGTGGTAGCCATCGCCACAATCACAAAGATTGTTGCTGCGAGTCCAATGCGATAAAGATGCGCGTTTAGGTTGTAGTGATTGGACATAAGCCGAGATATCACTCGAATGAAATCACGACCTACATTCAATCCCTTGAACTCAATACCATGCACTCGTCGAGACCTTAGGGATAATCGTGTGTAACCAACGACCGAACTCATCTTCACTCCACATGCGCTGTCAAGGAATGTAGAAAAATTCAATAGAAGCAATTTGTCTTTCAAAAAGTGTGCCTTCTGATGCGCCCACCTTAGCCAGCGAGTCCGCTTTCTCATTCCCCGAGTCGAGCGAGGAGAGGGGACCCATGCTAAGGTAATCTTGAATATTTTTTCGATCGAAACACTCAATAGATGTCGTATCCTTGTTAGGAAATAAGATGAGCGTTTATCAACTTTCATTGAGCGGATTGTCTCTATTGAGCTGAGACTGTCTGAAAAAATTAAATAGTGATCGATGGGTAGTGTTTCAATGATCCCTAGAGCATAGTATATCGCACCCAGCTCAGCGACATACACGGAACAAGAATCTCTGAGTTTAAAAGAGGTACTGGAATTTTCATTGAGGATGCCGAAGCCAGTGGACCCGTTTATGTGTGAACCATCAGTAAAGAACACTTTATCAGATCTAACTTTCACTTATTCTGCCGAAAATATCGGCGGAATAAAATCGGAGCGTAGATGATCTGGGATTCCATGGATTTTTTGTCACATGAACAGATCAAAAATAACAGAGGAATTGCAAAAGTATGGGAAGCAAACTTGGTTGGAGATGCCTGGTGAAGGGTGCACGTCGTGGGTAAGGTACGCATGGTATAAAGACATAAAACTTGACTGAGGAGTCAGTTGGAGTAGATTTCCGAAGTTATCAATCACCAATGGATTCATGATCTTGCAACGGATGAGAAACCTGTGAAATAATTCTGTGAACCGAAGAGTAAGCGAAGATACTCCTGCCAAGACTTCGAGACTCATCGTATGTGTCGAATGCAAACACCCCATGGCTATACGCAAGCAACGATATTGTATCCTCTCCAGCTTGAGAACATAAATCCTGGCAGCTGATCGGAAGCATAAACTGCCATATTCTAAAACTGATAATATCGTTGTTTTGTATAGCTTAATGAGGTCTCCTGGATGGGCACCCCGCCATGTTCCAGTTATTGTTTAGAGAAAATTGATTCTTTGCTGGCATTTCTGTTTCAGATACGCAATGTTTCTTCCCCAGGTACATTTAGAATCAAAATATACACCTAGGTATTGCCTGATCGTTTTGCCGGTTAGGTGAAGCTGGGCGGGATCGTGCTTCCTAGAAAATACGACCATTTCGGGTTTCTCCGTAGAGAATTCGATACCCAGCTTGAGAGCCCACGTGAAACTATATGAATCAAGTCATTGTTCACTATTCATAAAGGGTCACTTGATCCGCTGTGGTAGGAATAGGTACACATGAAACATCGGTAGGTTTAGTGTTAAACAGTGGCGGGAATTTGATTAATAAGAGAAAACGGATTTAGCAGCGAACTTTCTGCATAATTCCGATATGTCAATGATTATTTCGCGTTGAAATTATATCCTTAAATAAATTCATTAGCTTCAGTTATTTTCATTCTGTTTCTGTTTTTTTAGATATATAATCATTTTTAATTTTTCCCAATCGAACCAATTATTGGTTTGGGGAAAAAGAAATGTCGTATATTGTCAATATATGGCAACACTTAAACATATTTTGTGTTGTATTTATCGCATTGGGTCATACTATACGGCTATTTAAAGACGACAATCTGTGCTACAAGTGTCGTTTTGACAGTGTTGTGATTGTCCTTCTCAGTCTCAAGTTAGAGCGCGTCAAAGATGGAGTCCACCAAGCAAGAAATTCGCCATATTTTACATTTTTACTACCTGCGAGGTAAAACTGCAACGAAGGCGACCGAAAAAATTCGTATAGTTTATGGACCCGATACTGTAACGATTCGCACAGCACAGCGTTGGTTTGATCGATTTCGTTCTGGTGTAGTAGAAGTCGAAGATACAACCCCGTACTGGTAGGTCAATCGTCGTGGAAACCGATAAAATCGTTGAAATCATCCAAGTAGACCGGCATGTGAGCACTCGCTCGATTGGCCAGGAACTGGGTATAAACCATAAAACCGTTTGGAACCATTTACAGAAGATTGGATTCCAAAAAAAGCTGGATCAACGCCTGCGATGCACTGCTGAAACGGAACGAACTCGACCCATTTTTGAAGAAGATGGTGACTGGTGATGGAAAGTGGATCACGTACCACAACCTAAAGCGAAAAAAGTCGTGGTTGAAGCGCGGTGAACCGGCCGAAACCATCTCCAAGCCCGGATTGACGGCCAGGAAGGTTTTGCTGTATGTTTGGTGGGATTGGGAGGGAATAATCCACTATGAGCTGCTCAACTATGGCCAGACCCTCAACTTGGTTCTCTACTGTGAGCAGCTTGACCGTTGGAAGCAGGCAATTGACCAGAGTTACCAATAATATTTTTCAAAAAACTGGAAGATTACTCTTGAAAAAACTGGAATAAAACTGGATCCTGCAAAATCGTCTTATTTCAAGAAGTTCGGTTAAAGTTAAAATCATTTTTTTAACCTACTCCAAGGCTTGAGAAATGGTTTGTATTTATACAAATGTAGAAATGGTAGTATTTATATGTACAGTGAAATCCAATGTCATTATATCGAAAGGAGGTAATTATAAGCGGACGTCATACAAAGTTTGTGGAAAACCGTTTTTTACGTAAGTATGACTTATTATTAGGCTGTCAAAAAAGTCCTGCGGTATTTTTTTTAAATTTTCATTTGTTCATAAAATTAGTTACAATCATCTGTTTTAAGTCAAATATGCGCCGTTTTGTTCGATGACTTGTTCCCAACGAGATGCCAACTTCATAATATCCCTGTTATAGAAGCTCGCTTCCTTATTGGCAAAAAACTCGGATAGCCAATTTTCACAGGCCTCTTTTGTGGCTAACTTCTGACTACCTAGCTCGTTCGCCATGGACAAAAACAGGTGGTAGTCACTTGGTGCAAGGTCCGGGCTATACGGCGGATGCAAAAGAACCTCCCATCCGAGCTCCCGGAGCTTCTGGCGCGTCACCAAAGAAGTGTGTGGCCTGGCGTTGTCCTGATGGAAGACAATACGGCCTCTGTTTATCAAAGATGGCCTCTTCTTCATGAGTGCTACCTTCAAGCGGTCCAGTTGTTGACAGTACAGGTCCGAATTGAGCGTTTGGCCATAGGGAAGCAGATCATAATAGATTATTCCTTGACAATCCCACCAAACACACAGCAGAACCTTCCTGGCCGTTAATGAGGGCTTGGCCACCGTCTGAGCCGCTTCAGCGGGCTTCGACCACGACCGTTTGCGCTTCACGTTGTCGTAAGTGACCCACTTTTCATCGCCAGTCACCATCCGCTTCAGAAACGGGTCGATTTTGTTGCGATTCAGCAGCGATTCACATGCGTCGATACGGTCAAAGATGTTTTTTTTGCGTCAACGTGTGTGGCACCCATACATCGAGCTTCTTTGTGAATCCAAGCTTCTTCAAATGGTTAATAAAGGTTTGATGACATATCCCCAGCTCTTGGCCGATGCTACGGCTGCTACTATGCCGGTCTTTCTCGGTTAATTCAGCGATTTTGTCGCAATTTTCGACGACAGGCCTTCCGCAGCGTGGCGCATCTTCGACGACCTCTACACCAGAACGAAAACGTTGAAACCATCGTTGTGCGGTGGAAATGGAAACTGTATCGGGTCCATAAGCTGCACAAATTTTATTGGCAGCTTGAGATGCATTTTTGCCTTTGTCATAGTAGTACTGTAAAATATGTCGGATTTTCTCTTTATTTTGCTCCATATTTGCGACACTATAACTCACGAAAGACTTAACCAAACAAAACACTGTCAAGGACTATATTATAGCACGCAAAAATACCTTTCCAACAAGCTATAGTATGATCGATACAATGAATACAACTAGAACTACGCGCTTACAACGACACCTCGCGGAAATACCGCAGGACTTTTTTGACAGCCTAATATGAAACATCGGTAGGTTTAGTGTTAAACAATGGCGGATATCGGGCAGTTGGATATTCGGTTTTTCATTTGCGAATACGAAACTGGATGACACTGCATTTGTGCATGGAGCGTAATCCTTTAACATTTTAAAAGAAATAAACACATTTTTACATAAAAATAATGAACTATGAATAAATTTCCCGTTTCCGTGGATGTCCTTTAATAAAGGTTCAAGTTTTCTGGAAGTAATCTTTAACAGGTTTTTTTTTCTGATAAGGATTCAACTACTTAGGAAAAGATCAGAATTACTCAATCGCAATTGCAAGTTCTTGAAACGTAAACAGTCTTGCTGGCAATGTTATTGGAGTACATAAAATATCTTGCAACGAATCTTCGGAAAGTAACAGCTCATCGTCGTCTTCAAGACCTGTAAATGAAACAAAAGAAACGAAAATGAATCAAACCTTATACACGAAACTCACGACACACCTTTTAGGACTGTTCCGACGAAGTGGCAAATGAAAATAAGAGTTTGGGTCGCGTTGCTAGCGAAATCGACGAAATGTGAATCACGATTGCGATCGACTCTAAATTTGGTGGTCATTAAAATCTAAGTAGTCAATTGAGGGCAAGGATAGCTAGAGTTTATCTTTCAGCTCCTTGCAGTAGTATTACAGCGAAGACTGTTCTCATCATCAACTTCCGAGAATTTCTTAATTATTCATCATAATAATAACCACTGCTTAATTTTGAGAGCAGAGAGCAGCAGAGCTAAATTAATGTTACGAGTTTAATTTTTAAAATAAATTAATTTAAAAAAAATCTGTCATTTCAGTAATAAAACCTTATTTTTAATCATGGATAAATGGTTTTGCTATGCTATGCTAATGAGTTATTTTGTTATGATTTATATTATTTTTTTTATCTTCGCTTATTTTTTTTCGGCCTATTACCGCCACTTCAGTGCCAATCAACGACATCAGGAAAGCGACTCCACCTTTTCCTACCTATCAGACTCAACAACTCATGAGTCGTGCCAACTTCTTTCACTTCCCTTCCGAAGGAAGACGTAACCAGAGATCTTTCGCCTCAGAAAATCTCAACGACGCCAGCTGGGAACCCAGGCCGAACGGATTGTGAGGCTGTTACGCTAACCACACAAACACTGGCGCCGTCCGTTATTTATGTTATGTTAATGAGAAATTATGGATTTTTTCTAATATTTCGTATCCAGCCGAATAGATAGGATATCAGTTTTATCTCTAGTATCAATGTTTACTTTCATAGTTTCTATGTGTGACTTACTTCATCTCCAAATGGAAATGTTCTTGAAACATGTTCAAAGTAATTCTAAAAGTTCAAAAAATTCCATAACAATAACAAATGAAAAGGCCGCCCAAGAATATCAGGTTGAAGGAGTGCGTACTTTTTATCAAAAAATAAAATTGAGATCCAAAATGAAAACTTCCAATGCTACCCTATTTTACAGTACTTATTTGTTTGAGAGCTAACTAGAAACATTTATTAGATATAATCTATACTCCAAAAACTATTTCTGTACTGTTTATTTTTACATCTTAAAAAGTTACGTTATATCGAGGTTGCCTTATATCGAGGTATGAGTGTGATCATTTTCAATTTTTCCCCAATCGAACAAAATATGTTAGTCAATCCGTTTAAAACTTACATTCTGGCTGATTCTAATAAAGAAATATAAAATTATCTATATGACATCTAACACAAATTTGAGTATGGGGTGGATTCATCATTTTCAACACAGTTATGATTCTGAGCTGAGCATATCTACCCATCGCAACGGAGCAGTTCGTCATATTGTTCAAGAACAATTCCTTGAATTGAGAGCACGGGCACAAAAAAAACCCTTTCCGTCTTAAATGGCACGCATTCTTATAACCCATCCTCCTACTCTGAACGGTTGTGACAAACCGTTTATTTATAGGCACGATTGTACGCCTCCGATTCCAGACCGTCTCTGGGTTGTTCACGACGCCTGCCTGGGGAATGATGCCATCGCAGCGGCTAACGAAACGCACGACGAGAACGCGTCCGCGCACACTGCGTTGGTGAACAATAACCCAAACCGGAGATGATGAGGGCCTACCGTCTCCGTCCTCCTGGGCCGGCCAGCCAGCTAGCTAAGCTAGCCAGAATCGCGCGGATGGACGTTGGTGAATAATATGTGCGATGGTGTTGAATTGCAAACGGAATGAATGATACGACTATGGCGTCGGGAGTGAAGAGGAAAAAAAACAGTCGAACAAAAGAAGTGCAAAAATTCATACCCTCCAAGTGTGAAGCAATGGAAACACATGTTCTCTTAATTGTTTAATTATAGAAAATATGGAACGCGCTCTGTGACCACACGAGTTATGCCCAAGCGAGAGGTGTGCGCGAGGCATCGAAGTTTTCGTGATTGCAAAAGAAGCAAATGTCTCTTAACCTCTAAGGGAGTGCATGCCTCATTAGACTTTGTTTTGAAGAACATTGCGATAGTTAAGAGAGCACATCTGGTAGTACTCCCTGAATCAGTAAGAAACAAGAGTGAAATCATAGAGTCGTCCCAACCCCACATTGAAATGTATATCAGAAAAGTATCAGTAATCACCGTTAAATTGAAGTGAGCTCAAAGCAGGCGCCACTGCTCACACTCATCATTCGATAATCAGAGTACGAATGATTTAATTCTTGAACGCATGAACCATTACTTTTTCACCCGTATGTGAATCACAATTTTGAATGGCATCATTTTATAATTTATTCTACATGTCGCACTCGCTGTTTACTAACAGATGTTACTAGAATTTTCTGTAGTTTAAAATTGTAACTTAGCCCACTGCCGGAAGCTCAAAATTTATTTCAATTATAAATTTTGATGAAACCAAACATACAGACTAGCTCTCTTCCTAGCCCTAGAATTCCAACATGATTCTTTACGTTTCTGATTTCGCAATGCTTTCAACATGGCACTACTCCGTGGCGTAAATATTGATCAAATACCAACGCTATCTTATCGCACACACGTCACATGATTATAATAGGAATAACACAGGTCGCCAACTAGGTGGTGATACCGTTTGGGCCGACCAGAAACATCCACTTTATCAGGCTCAAATTACAGAAACTTGTATCCCATATCTTGTCAGCAACGTCCCATTCTGAAACTACTGAAAAATACTTTGGGGCCTTCTTTCGTTGAAAAACGGCCGTTCCCTACCTAAAAATCACCTGCTTTGGTTGGTTGGTTGGCAACTGCAGAGAAAAAAAGCATAAACAACAGAATGGCGCATACAAGCAAGAAAGAAAGAAAAAGATTGCACGTACATCAAGCGCTCATCCAGAGATAACTATCGCAGGCTCATAAATCATTCCCAAATGTTTGATTCGTGCACTGAAAGAGTTATTTTGTGTCGCGTCTTGCGAATTGTCAGCCAGGCAAAAACGAAAATTCTTTTGATTCGAAAATCCTGAATTGTCTCAGTAAACATTACGAAACAAAAAAAGGAAAAATACTAAAACCCAGTCACCCAACACCAAACACCACCGGACCAGACAAGCAGACAGACCGGCAAGAATTTTGTTAGTGCAACGGTGTGACATCATTCTACCTGGCTGCGATTCCTCCAGACGTTACCACCACAAAACAAGAATAGGGGAGACATAGTAAAGATAAAGGAATAAGATACCCGGGGAGATGGTTACGCACACGCTGACAAGTATGAAGAGTATGTAGAAATTTGCACCAGTGATGCCGGATTAAATTCTAATTTTTGAATTCATTAAAATGATTGAAAAATATGTTTGCCAAGAACGATTTTTATTCATTAAACTAACTGACCCGACGATCTTCGTCCCGCCCAAAATAGATTTTTCTATTTGAATACTTTCAAATATCCACGTTTTCTTACTAAGTTAACGTTAGTGAGTCCAATCACTGAACTCTTCATTGATTGATTACCCTTTGACCCTTTACAATTTCCTTTTACTATAAATTGTCTAGTACTTCTACAAAAATTCGTCCTTATAATATAAAAGCATTTTCAGACACAATTCTCGCTCAAGATTCTTCAAGCACTTGGAAACAACATGTTTCTCCGTTGCATGAAATACCTGTTTGATACAGAGAATATTACAGAATAAAGACAGCTCAAATCGGGACATTCCTTCCTCGGGTTTAGGGCACACCAACACATTTGGCCTTCCATTTTTGTTTATATAGATAGAAGATATAGGAATACGTTATTCCGTCTGAAAACTTTCAACTTTCGAACAAAAATCAATTTCGTTAGCGCCAACATCAAATGGACTAACAACGCTTAGCTAATTGTATAACAAATGGGAATTAAATTTTCCGAATTTTCCGATTTTTCTCTGCGCTATATTGATCTACGGGATGAGACGATTACAACGAAATATAGATGACTGAAATTGGAACATTCCTTCCTCGGGTTTTGCGCTTACCAACACATTGGCCTTCCATTTTTATTTATGGACTAGCTGACCCGGCAAACTTCGTTCCGCCCAAAATTTGTTTTTTGTTATCAATACCTTCAAACATTCACGTTTTCTTACTAAGCGCAAGTTCATGAGTCCAATTGCAGAACTGTTCATTGATTGATCTTCTAATCGACCTCGTTGAATTTACCTTTTACCAAAAAAATCCTAGTACTTCTTCCAAAACTCATCATTATAATATCAGATTATTTTCAGACACAATTCTCGTTCAATATTTTTCAACAACTTGCAAATAGCATGTTTCTCCGTTACATGGAATAAATATTTGATACAGGAAATATTATAGAATAAAGACAGTCCTCTCTCCTCTTCTCCCCTTAGAGAGGGAGGAAGAGTATCTATCCACCATAGAATCATTTATTGCACCCTGAAACCTCCACATGCCAAATTTGGTTTCATTAGCTTGATTAATTCGCGAGTATTGCAGAAATCTGGGTTTCATTTGTATGGCAACCATCCCTTAGAGAGGGAGGTGGAGTGTCTAACCATCGTGAAAACATTTATTGCGCCTTAAAACCTCCATATACCTAATTTGGTTTCGTGTGCTCGATTAATTCTCGAGTAATGCAGAAATTTGTGTTTCATTTGTATGACAGCACTCCTCCCTCTACCCTTAGAGAAGAGGGTGGAGTGTTTAACCACCATAGAAACATATATTGCACCCTAGAACCTGCACATGCCAAATTTGGTTTCGTTTGCTTGATTAATTCTCGAGTAATGCAGAAATTTGTGATTAATAGGTATGGCAGCCCCCCCATTAGAGAGGGGGGTGAAGTGTCTAAACACAATAGAAACATTTATTGCACCCTAAAACCTCCACATGTCAAATTTCGTTTCATTTGCTTGGTGATTTCTCGAGTAATGCAGGAATTTGGGTTTCATTTGTATGGCAGCCCTCCCTAAGAGAAGAGGGAGGTGTATCTAACCACCACAGAATCATTTATTGCATCCTAAAACCTCCAGATGTCTGATTTGGTTGCATTTGCTTGAATAATTCTCGGGTAATGTAGAAATTTGTCATTTGTAGGGCAGCTCTCCCTTAGAAAGGGGGTGGAGTGTCTAATCATCATAGAAACATTTATTGCAACCTAAAACCTTCATATGCCTGATTTGGTTGCATTTGCTTGAATAATTCTCGGGTAATGTAGAAATTTGTGTCTCATTTGTATGGCAGCTCCCCCTTGGAGAGGGGGGAGGAGTATCTAACCACCGTGAAAACATTTATTGCACCCTAAAACTTTCGCATGCCAAATTTGGTTCCGTTTTGCTTGACTAACTATAGAGTAATGTAGAAATTTGTGTTTCATTTGTGTGGCAGACATCCCCCCCCCCTTAAGGAGGGGGGGTGGAGTATCCAATAACCATAGAAACATTTATTGCACCCAAAAACCTCCATATGCCTAGTTTGGTTTCGTTTGCGGTTAATTTTCGAGTAATGCAGAAATTTGTGTTTCATTTGTATGGTAGCCCCCCCTTAGAGGGGGGAGGGGTCTCAAACTATCACGAAAACCTTCCCCGGCCCCAAAAACCCCTACGAACCAATTTTCATGTCGATCGGTTCAGTAGTTTCCGAGTCCATAAGAATCAGACAGACAGACAGACAGAAATCCAGTTTTATATATATATATATATATATATATATATATATATATATATATATATATATATATATATATATATTCGATTCTTCTGAAATTTGGTGTGAATATTCTTTATATATTTATATGTCACACTAATAAAAAAAAATTAATATTCTTCAATTGTACTATTTAAAAAAAATGAATCATCATAAAAACGCGCTTAAAACTTGTTTTTATTTCAAAACTTCCGCCATTCTGGATGAAATATTTTTTAATGGCTTGCCCTAGCGGTATACCATAGCGGCATTGTTTAAGAAATAGTTGAACACTAGCTGACCCGACGAACTTCGTCCCACCCACAATTGATATATGATTTAAATCATTTCGAGCACTCAACCCTCACTCCCACAGAAATTATTTAATTCATTCAATTCACCTTTTCCATGTTTTTATCAGTTTTCGGGCGTTCACGTTCAACGGAAAATTAACCGTAACCGTTATAAGGTAGGATCCTAGCAATATTTCATAGTTATTAATGTACGTGCGAAAATAGTTATGTATTTAACAACATGTTCGAACATCGATCTAGAGTTCTTATTGACCGAGCAATGAGCAATATGTTGATCACTGGGACTGACAATTATAAAATAAGAAAATTAAAAAAAAAAAGATTGATTTCTGATGTTTACGATATGTGACCACTTTCAATTCAAATTCAAAATTTTTGTCAATTTCTGACTATTTTTTTCTCTACAATACATATCTTTAGGAGCGGGGGCCGACACTGAAATTGTGATGCGGGCTGAATGGAAGGCGTAGCAAGAACAATTTGGAGCTCAAAGTGAGAAATAACAGAATTGATTTTGTTGATTCATTGTATGAATCTATTAACCCTAAAATGATTGATTTTTTATACACCATAAAATGTTTGCACCTGTACAGACAAAAAGAAACTCAATATTCGACGAATTTGCGTAAAAACGAAATTAACTATGCTCTCCGTAGATAATTTCCTTTTTGACGTATAAACCTGACGCAGACTAAGACACATCAAACTTGATACTGACTGTTTAAATCAGCTGCTCCGTTCTTGAGTTAAATCGTGAGAAACAGACACCAAATAATTTTTATTTATATGTATGCAAAATTTGTTGAAAAAATTACTTTCCAATTTTCCAACTTTCCGAAGTTTTCATAACTTTTTTGATGTATAAACCTGACGCAGACTAAGATGCATCAAACCTGATACTGACTGTTAAATCCGTTCCTCCGTTCTTGAGTTAAATCGTGAGGAACGGACACCAAATCATTTTTATTTATATAGATTTAGTTTCGGACAACCAGAAGAGTTAAAATCGTGTGCGCCAGGGTACTGTTTTGACGTAGGACTACGTTTTACATTAAAGGTGCTAAATCAGAAAACAAATCACGTTTTTATGAAATAGAGTTAATGTTAATACCTATTTTAAATGCGAACACATTTTAACGATTTGCATACCAATCGAATCATAAGTTTTCTAAGATTTGTTTGATATGCTATAATTTACAATCCCATAGTCTGTATATGGTTTAAATTGATGAAAAATGGAAGCATTCCCATTTGCCCATACATTTGTTTTGTCCATTTGTGTGCTTTCCCGAACAGAGCTGTTAATAACGAGCATCTTATGCAACCGATAGAATAGAAACAGTCGGAGACGAATGAATCGTTGAATTTAAAGTTCCCGTAAATAAAGGAAAAGAAGAAGAAGAAGAATTGAAACAACGAGGAGTATAGCGAAAAGAGAAGATTTGCGAAGTAAGTAAGCTGTCGCTAGTGTATAAGTATTGCATCTCCTCTGAGGAAAATTCTCAGAATCTTTCTGTGCTCTTTTTTTTTTATTCTTTATTTTTGAGACTTTCAGCCTCCTGCGCTGGTTCGTCTCAGAAACTTTCTGTGCTCGAAACAATAATGGTCGCTAATTCTGCTCGTTTTGTGTTTTATGTTTTCCCTGGAGCTGTGAACGCTAGCGAATATTTCACTTGAAGTTTATCGCTGCAACTGTGTTAGACGTGTGTTTAATGCTTGGTGAATGGCGATACACGGAAGATGCCTCTCGTTTTTTACTTTTAACTTTTTTAATTTCCAAATATTTTTTTCGTTTAACTATGTTTGTATTCTTAAAAGATTATTGAACAAAAAAAAAATGGATACAAAACAATTTATTGTTTTATTTGTTCAAAGCTCGGAAAAACGTCGAAAAATCATATCTCTACAATAAAATACCTTCTTTTTGTTCCTTCAACGTCCATTTCGTGATTCAGAAATTGAAATAATTATCCACAATCGTAATAACTCATATTCTGATGATTCGCATAATTTCCCTTGAAAGAGCAGTGATACATAACATGTTATACTATAATTTTTTTGTTAACATTAACTATATAACTACTGAACGATGTTTTAGAATGTTTTGAATGTGATCTATATTTAAAAAGAAATATTTTTGATCTTCGTGTGAATTACGTCGTTCCTCCATTTTCCGTTCTCCTCTCATATTCTTATTGTAATTAATAATGAAGTTTGGTTTTTTAACGTAAATGTCGCCTCGTTTCATCCCTTTTACTAGAGTTATGTCTAAGATATCGTAGCTACTCAGAATTGTGGCTATCACCTTATGTTTCCACGCTAATAATCTTGTTTATTGAGCACTGTTATCTATTATTCATAGAAACCTCGTATTAATTCGAGAACAGGTTCACTAGACCTCAGAGTTCATTTAGAAAAAGTGTAAACCAATACATAGTTGAATAAACAATAAGATTAGTATGATTCCTTGCTGTGGTGGCTGAGAGTAAACATACGACCGCAAATGGTTAAATGTGGAATCATTCAACTGCCCGTAACCACTCAAACATTTTGGAATCATTTTGACTGATTTTTCGAACATTTTGTCTGATATATTTGCGGAAATATTTCTCTAACTATGACATGAATAATTTTATACTTAGATTAATTTCTTCGTAAATCCGTTTACGAAAGTTGGCTTATGTTGCACATGTTTTGGATTTAAACTACATATTGAAACTATTTACATGTTCCATAAGGTCGTTGACACAATCAATATGAGAAGCTTAAAAGAACGTCGGTACTCTGCCATGATTCTATTTATTTTTTACGTAATATCACAACGAGTGGACTGATTTTAACGCACCCATTAGGCCTCTGAGAAAGATTTTTTACACAGATTACAGAAAAACAAACTACGCTAAATAAAATCCTATCAATCGTATGACGAGCCTCTGTAACGAATACAATGAAATAATTGATGTAATCATGTCAAGGCCAATGTTTAAAAAATATCTGAATAGAATAAGATATAGTTAAGTTTACCGTCATTATTATATTTGAGCAACATGTATAGTCTACGCTGGTTTGTCGAAATAAATAAATAAATAAATCTTTCGATTCTGTGACTTGTTAAACACGTCCTTTAAATTAAATGAAATGAATTAATTATCCAGCTACCTTTCTTTAGTTTCAAGTGAGTAGTATCAAGTAGTATTAAGAATGTATTTGTTTACATAGATAGACGACTAATAACTGAATAAATTCAAGCCCATTCACGTCGTGAAATGTAGAACGCGGTTGAATTTGTCGAAAAGTGTTAGTTGAATGAGAATACTTTTATATAAAAGTGAAACAAACTACAGTAGAATCCCGATTATCCGCGAAATAGTCTGGCTAGGCCACCGCGCATAACGAAAATCGCGGATAACGCGATAAAGGACTAAAAATGAGGTGCAAACACCAAATAAAGATATTTCAGCATGAAAACTATGTTTTATCAATACAGAAATCATTCAACTCTCCATCTGTAAAGTCGTGTACACCAGTGGTCAGATAATATGAAAGCCATGACCAAAACAAAATAGCAAGTGGCCACCTCCCACTGACAAATTTCGGGAAGCTCTATAAAATTACTATGAAACTCGCTTTCGCGTATAATCCGCACCGCGGATCATCCGCTCGTGGATAATCGCGGTTCCACTGTAGTAGGAAAACGGAAAATTGTTCGCTTGTGAATGCGACCGAGCGGAGGAATATTCGCATAAGTCTGCACATTCGACTAGGTGTTCCAGTTATGCAAGGAATGGTCATGAACAATCTCCTGTATTATTCTCACGAAAACAGAATGAATCATGTATCAAATATTCTCAGCTGCTTTTACAGTGACCCATCGGTTCTTTTCAGGACCACCAACAAATTCGAAAGAGTTGAATTCTATGTTGATAACAATTCCATACTCATACTCATCCACCACAGGAAAAATTCAACAATCTTTCAAAATATTCATTCATTCGTTCATTGAGAGTTGATTCAGATGCAATTTCAAATAAACGATTACTGAGCCAGCGATAGTCCTACGTCTACCTTGCGGATACATCACAGATATAACCCACTTCTAGTTTTGTTTAACAGACGACGTTACAAAAACATCTTGGGAGCAGGTGAAGATGGTGGCATATGTCATCTCGCAAAAGTATGACAATTTTTTTTATTGGCAAACTAGTAGAATTGAGTTGTGTGGCTTAGGAGAATGTTTGCGGGCGATTTTACTGCACAGATACCCACATCTATCATAGTCTATCAGGAACGACAGATCATTATAAAATATAACAGAATTATTTTGATATTGAAGAGAATGACAGAAAAACTCTCTTTTTCACGAAGAACGAGCGAGATCGTATATGTGTTTCTAATATTACGTTGAAATATTCAATTTTTCATGAACATTATCATGAAGAATAAGAATAAACAGATGAGCATTAGCATGATAAGTTACTTGAATTTTTTAGTAGCAATTTTCATTTGTAGTATAGAACCAGAAATGAATAAATAACTCATGTATAAACCCACCGGGGCTCCGATAGCCGCGTTGATAGCGTATGTCATGCCGGAAACTTCGGATTCGACTCCCGTTGCCGACTTACCGCTCAGCGTACAATCAAGGCAATTTATGAAAAATAATTTCAGATTCCTCTGAGATCTACTTTTCCCTTCTAATGATCCACTCTAAAATTTGTTTTTTTGTGCATAACCTCATGAAATGGGTTATAACGTTCACAAGTCTGCGCAATGCGCATATTATGTATTACGAGAGCACGAATGCGTCATCCATCAACCATCTTCAACTGCAACTGCATCTTCGAACATTCAATTGAAGAGATATTTAAAAAATGGAAATGATTTGCAATGAGGCGTGCTGTCATTCAAATCTCTTTACCTAAATCTCATGCTAACATAAGTTCAAAAGAAAATCTTCTTCAAATTATTGTTCAACGCTAAAACTACAGAGGTGTTCATGTTCTCAATTTCATTTAGATTTCTTTCACGTGAAACACCATACATCTTTGAGAGGTGAGAAGCAAAAATTTGGAGGATTACGATCAAAACACGCGTAGCCAACCAAACGTTAATCCATTTGGTTTTCAAGTTATATCCCCAATACGTTCCCAAAATACTTCATGGCACGCCAGGACAGTAGAAATAATTATAATCAACTTTCTTTGCATCAAAACATGTTGTGGTCCCAAATAAGACCGTTTTGTTCAGTGTCTGTTTTTTCCCCCAGGAAAATATTGAACGGATGTTTCCTCTCAACCTCTGATGTCATCCTAACCCTGGCACACCATTTTTTATTTTCTCGCTCGAGTACGATATGTCCCCAAGATACGTAATCCTACGTCATAATAATGTTACTCAATTAATTTCTTATCTAATGTACAATATATATTCGTCGATCAACAAATTTATGAAAAATATCTATTTGGATTCTACCAAACAAAGTCAGTGCGAATAAAATCAATATCTAACAATGTGCACGAATCAAATTCCATTTGATTTTTTAATCAGCCGCAATACTTTTTTGCTACAGGACTGAATAGACAAATCAAATGATTATTATTCTGCAGAAATCTTTCATTACTTTGTGACGTTAGATTCCTGCTACACGCAGCTGAGAGACAACGGTATTGAAACTTCAATAAACCTTCATTCAAAATATTTCAATGCATTACCGGTCCCAATAGCTATACTGCCACCGCCACAATTTGAATTGTTTTTTTTATCTAGAAAATCGTCGATACAGTACGTAGTGAAAAGGAAAAACTCCGGAAAATGAGAAAAAAAAGCAAAGCAATTTATGTTATTTATTGCTTTGTGAATGAACTCGAATGAATAGATGTTTTGGACTGTGTAATTATTTTAATAAAAAAAACCTTTAAAGCACCTCAATTCCTACCAAAATGTCAGTTAGGTTTTTATGATTTTGAACACTAGAAATAATTGGTGAGAAAAATGTAGTTCGTTCATTTGCATCAATTTGATTATTTTTGCCTTTAATAACAATAAATTCTCTATGTACTGGATTATCAAGAGAAAAGTATCACTTTTTGCTCCTCGTTGGATTTTTTTACATTTCTCATTAGATTCTTCTTGATAACCAACTTGAATCGATCGGCATGGTTTTTTGTGCTCTCCATCTCGAGAGAAGAGCAATATGACACTGAAAGTGTATTGTGAAACTAATTTAGAGAATTGGCGAACATTTGTTAAACGGAACAAAAACTGTTTCACGGTTATGAGATTAGTCGTTGCTTTTAGCGACACTCAGTATTACATCAGTGCACGTTTAGTGCCATTTTCGCCATCAGCGGTTTAAATATTTTGACAAAAAACATTTATTGTAATGAAAACTCACAATTTCGTATTAGGATAAATTGGCAATTACGATTGTATCGTGAACATGTACATTTGAGTTAAATCTATTGTTCCTTGAAAGAATAGCTTAAATAAATTTCGAAGAAAAAGCTTCCTAGAAACTATTTATTATTGGAAAAATTCATATATCAATTTCATATTCATATAATAAGCGGCTTAGTCTGCTTAAAAAATGTCCCTGATAATTTGGTATTTACTAGGAAACTTCATCAAAATCTGTTTCATAGTTTCAAAATTTTGCAAGAGATATAAAATTTAATATTGTTTACGCTTATATAAAAATATTCCATTCACCAAATAATGCTTGCAATCTTTGGAAACAAGATAAACAGAATAAATTTCTACGGGCACAGTTTCATTGACAAAATTGTATAACAAACGCAGGTATAAAAACACGATAAATGGAGCAAATAATAATCGCTTAATAATTACAATTCCAATGTTTTTATTCGAATTACGGTTAGTCGGTGACAGTATTAACGAGATTAGAACTTGACATCTTGTTATCCAACTAGGCCACCTCTGGCAGCACTGACACACATATTCAACAGATTATTCTACTCCATCTTGGTACCGACGTTTCCCGTAGGGTTAGCACACAAAAACATGAACACATAATTTCAACCGTAGACAACTGAGGATCCTTGTTGTTCTCTCCGGTGTTATTCCTTAACACGTCGTCGCGATGTGTGGCGGGCGCATATTGATACATAATAAACATTTCTTCTCACTAACCTTATCCAAGCACTTCAACTCCTCGATGGGATAAACCACCTTCTGGCACCGGGCGCAGGACTTATTCATGTTGACAGCTCAATAACAGCACTCGTGTGTAGCTATTTTTCCACTTTCCTCCAGCGGTAAATTCTCGTACACTTTTGCACCGATATTCCACTCAAAAAGGCCTTCACACACAATGCGAAAACTCGAGACTTTCTCAATTATGTTTTCACTTTGCACCAGATCCACACACTCAGTATTTCACCTCCGTATACTCTGGCACTCCGTTACCGAGCAAAGAACGCAATTGCGAAATCGCCACCAACTGACCAGCGGCAGCACTTAAAAAACGGTACGTTAAAAGCTGTTTCTAAACACACAAGCTGACCCACTACACTTGAAACAATGTTAACACCTTAATCCGGCCAATAAACTCAACTCAATGCAACTCCAGGCGAGAAATTATGGAACACGATCCGAATCAGCGATTAAACTTATTTCGCGAAGGAACAACAATGATTCGAAACATTCGAGCCCAACAAAACGCCGTTCACCTCTGTTAACAACGATATCGAGGGCGAAAATGTGTGAAAACTAATTGCAAAAATGGTATGGGATCAAAGGAAACAAACGGAAAAGCACCCGCACCAGAAAAAAAATATTATTCACTCGATCAACAGCACGTCTGCTCGTGACGATGGTTTGAACACAATTAAAGTGCATTAGAAGGCCGCTGGAGAAGTTGGAACAAACAGTTCATTTCTCGTCTCCGCCAATGTGTGTGCTGCTTTGTTTACAACGTTACTACGGTATAGAACGCGACAAAATACACACCAGTAACTGTTTTTAGCTTAAGATCACGGATGTGTGCGTGTGCCCATTGACAGGTATCTTTCGTAACAAAGTCCACGGAGAAGCATGAATGCGGATGGAACGTTCATTCATATGTCATGAATGGTTTTCCAGCCACGGAATGGTTGCTGAACGTTACTGTGCACTGAAAGAAGAATTCACCATAGAATAGAGCGTGGTTCATAGTTTCGCGTCGCGTCGCATGTAACGTTTGATTGACACAGTCTGTCGATTTTTTATCAGAATCAAGCACTCACATAGCCAATTTTTCGTTCAAACGAAAACTAAACAAATTCTGAATTAGATCCGTAATTCCAGTAAATGGAATGCGTTTCAACTGAAAAAAGATTAAGTGTTTAGCGAAAGCGACACAATCGACACGATGCGTCTCGATCTGAATACACATCTTCAAAATAAACTGACAGCGTGGCGCGACGTACAATGGGACGACATACGATTTGGTTTTTTTTCACGGTTTGATGGATTAGAAATGCCAAAATTTATTTATTTATTATTTATTTTATTTATTTATTTGTATTCAGTCTTCGGTGGTACCGTACAGACTAATCCTAACCTATACTATATTCCTAATTCTTCATATGAAACAATGTCAGGTAATATGCAAATCGAATTTTTCACAAATTACATTGAAAGCTCCAAGACAGGAGCATAGGGAACGGTTGTATCCATAATCAGTCCTGTGTCTAGGAATGGCGATTAGAGCGGAGTGTCGCAGCTGTCGCGGGGGTACGGCAAGTGGCATTTCTTGTAGAAGATCAGGACAGTCAATGTTGTTCGTCAGGACGTCGAATATGAACAGCTGTTGCAGTTTTTATCGTCGCACAGACAGGAGTTCAAGACTAATCAGGCGGCAACGATCTTGGTAGTCGGGAAGGTTTAGGGGATCGTTCCAAGGCAGGTTACGAAGTGCGAAACGTATAAATATTTTCTGAATGCGTTCGATGTGGATTATCTGGTACGTGTGGTAAGGTGCCCAGACCGGAACAGCGTATTCTATGATGCTACGCACTAATGCGCAAAAAACTATTTCAGTGCATATACATCGGTTAGCTGAGCAGCGTTGCGGCGAATGAATCCAACTACGGAATACGCTTTGGCAATACTAATGGAAACGTACTCATAAGAACGAAGTTTAGAATCCATCATAACTCCCAAGTCGCGAATAAACTGTGCGCGTTCCAATGGAGTATTGTCGATCAGATTGTGATACTGAAGATCGACTGCGACTAAAGGTGATCATTTTGCACTTGGTTATGTTCACACTCGTACCATTCTCTTTACACCAGATCAGAACAACATCGATGTCGGTTTACAATAAAAAGCAGTCTATTTGAGATGCCATGACTCGAAAGATTTTAAGGTCGTCAGCAAAAAGCAGCTTCTCGGAGGATATACGAAGGCATAAATCGTTGATGTACAGGATAAAAATCAATGGACCCAGCACGCTACCTTGCGGTACACAAGATGGTATGTTGAACGTGCTGGATCGCGACGAATTCAGTTGTACGAATGCCTTTCGATCTGTTAAGTATGACATTAACCGTTCCGCGATCCAGGTCGGGAAGCCTATGTGCTTCATTTTTTCAATTGCATAGGCATGCGGTACAGTGTCGAAGGCTTTCGAAAAGTCGATATACACAGAATCTACTTGATTACGCCGTTCGATCTCACGGAACAGTACGCTGGAGTAGCACATTAGGTTGGTCACCGTTGAGCGATGCGGTAAGAATCCGTGTTGATAGTCAGAGATAATAGGCTTTACAGCATTAAGCATGACGTTGTGCATTAGAGATTCGAAAACCTTTCTCAAACAACAGAGAATCGAAATTCCTCTATAGTTGACCACATTGTATAAACTGCCGGATTTGTGGACAGGAACCATAGAAGCGATTTTCCATAAACTTGGAAAGCATCTCTGTTCTATTGAATTATTAAATATCATCGTTAAGGGAATCACCAAAGATGCAGCGCAGTTTTTCACTAACAAAGTCGGCAAAGCATCCACTCCAGTTCCTTTTGAAGCATCCAATTTAATCAATGCACCAAGTACTTCATCGTTGTAAAAGTCGAAGATCGGAAGGTGGATATTATGAGATGGCAGGTTGTTGAAACATCCCGGGCGAGGTATAGGTGGAGTTGAACAGTACACACTTTGGAAAAAGTTGGAAAAGAAATTGGCAGCTTCGTCGGCTGTACTGGCTGTATGGTCGTTATAGGTAACAATAATTGGTAACAATCATTGGTACGCGGTTGCCAGCTTTTTGTCCTTTGATGTACCTCCGGAACATCGATGGGTTTTGCTTTAAGTTTGATTCCATTCTGGATATGTATTATTGATAGGTGGAGGAATGTAATTCATTGTACGATGTCTCGATGCCACGCAACCGCTCTCTATTCACATCTGAATCGCTTACGTGCTTTACTCAGTCGGTTTCGCAAGTTTCGCAGCTCAGCTGTCCACCAAGGTTTTTTTTACTAACGTTGCCTAAGTTACGACGACGGCGCGGTACATTTGAGCGAATAATTTCGGTCAGTTTGTCGTAGAATAGGAGAACATTTGCGTCAACAGACTGTCTGTTCAGAAATTGTTGCCAGTCGATGGACGAAAATGCGACATACAACAAGTCGAAATTGCATCGTCGGAAGTCTATGTCGTAGAGCTACCGTTAGTGTAGTGATCATTTGTTCGAAGATACATCATTTCCAATAGACAAAATATCTGTCGCTTCCAATCAGTCTACACAAATGTTGGGCTTGCTCTTCCTTCGTGACAACACTCACTTCCCGTTTGAGAAACTGTCGTTTGCCGACGAACATTGAGCGGGAAATTATAGCCTTTCTCAAGAATCATTGTACCTCTAAAAAGTTGCCGAAGGTAATATTACGTTGATCGCTCTTGATCGAAGAAATTACAAAAAGAATGTATTTGAACACATTGTATAAACTCTTTCGTTTCAAAATAATGTTTAGTTCCAAGAAGAACTGGATTTGATTTGCTGAATTCGAAATCCCTCGTGTTGTGCGTGATGTGTGAAGATTGCAACGGCTGCTGTTTTCTTTTCCCCGGTAGCAGCGGAAGATTATTTACCAGCAGCGTTGACATTTTCCGGCTTTTCCTTGACGACTATCTTCTCGCTCGATGCTCGACGCCCGCCGCCCGTGCTGATTCGATTACCACCAAACGGAAAAAATTGTCTCCTTCTTCTTTCTGGCTTTAAGAGAGTTTAAGCTTTTCAGTTCATTCGCCTCTACGGAAAGAATTGTCTCTTCTCCCCGGTGGATTCCTTTTTGACCTTAGGGGGGAGCTTGAACGAACACGACACACCAGTGTCCTTCATTTGCACAAGCAGGCTCTTGGTGACACCGTTCATCAACGCTTTCTCGATGAACGAAGTAAGCTTCGCTACATCAATCTTGTAGCAGCGATAACAACCGCAGTACAATTAGAACTGAGTGGATTACCGAGCTGGAACCTGCGTACAGTATGTAAAAATGTTTATCCATCCCCAGTGAAAAATTAAATTTCTTCCAAAAACAAACAACAGAATATCAAAACACGGTTTATTGTCGTCAGTTTATTATTATTTACGTAAAAACAAAACCAATTCATGCGAGTTCAACATGAAAAACTATAGATGGGTTATACCTATGATATAACCGCAAGGTTGACGTAGGACTACCGATGGCTTAGTAATTAATTGTATTTCTTCAATTAGCAATAATCCCACCTCGGATGTTCCTCATTGGGTACGATATAGCCGCTGCGCAGAGCTATCTTTTGTGTGTTTTGATCAAATTATTCACTAAACTAGTGATAAATGAAACTGTTTATCTGGATATCGGGCCCTTGCCCTCGGTGTGGTTCTCCTGGATTGCGATATATCCACGATATTCGCACTTGGATTTTCGGCCCACTTGCTTTTCGCAAACAACGAATTCCAATATTTTTGGTATGGAAACACTTTATTTTTTATCAAAACGTAATTTCACACTCCAAAACTTTATTCTACAATACTATTTACAGCAATCTACTAACTCTTAATTCTTTGTAATTTGGTAAATTTCTCCACTCAATGACTATCCAACTATTCTCCTTAAGCTTGGGGTTAATAATAATTTCCTTTCTTTCCTATTGTTCACACTTTCCCATTTCATTTCTCAGTGTTTTAGTGCTCGTGAACCCAGGTACCCACAATATAAAAATCTAACCCATGCCGCAAAACTGATCATGTCAGAGGAATCCGTCTCCATAAAATCGCAGTGTATCCAACATTCTCGGCCGCGCTGAAATTATCTAATTTCTGAAAAGACAAAACTCTCGCATACTAAACCGGCAGCCATGTTTTTTTTAAGTTTCGCAAGGTTGGCATGCTGGGGGCAACAAACATATTTTTTCCACTGGTCTCTTTAGTAGTCCAGTAGCTGTCCTCAAAGTGACTACTCTGACGACTCCGTCCATACCAGGATGCAGTTGAATGATGCGAACCATTTTCCAACGAGTTGGTGGTAAATTTTCGTCGCGTATAACTACAAGCTGACCCACAACAATTTGGATTGGCGGTTGCCATCGTTTTGTGCGCCCCTGCAATTGTGCCAAATATTCCGTCCTCCATCTTTTCCAGAAACACTGCAAAATTTTCTGAGTTGCTTGCCACTGCTTGAGTCGGTTCATCGGAATATCGGTCACACTCATCTCTGGCAATTGTTGCAAGCTAGTCCCTATCAGAAAATGCCCTGGAGTGAGTGGTTCCAGTTCGTTTGGATCTTCGGACATTGGGATCAAAGGTCTTGAGTTCAGGCAACATTCGACCTGAACTAGTAATGTGCTCATGTCTTCGAATGACAACACCGAATCCCCTAAAACCTTCATTAGGTGAATTTTTGCTGATTTCACCGCAGCCTCCCACAAACCTCCAAAGTGTGGGGCACTAGGTGGGTTGAAATGCCACTGAATACCCTCATTCGCACATTCTCTAGTTATTTTCTCTCGGTTATCGGTTCCTCTTAGAAATCTTGATAATTCCCCTAACTGGTTACGAGCTCCGACGAAATTAGTACCGTTGTCCGAAAAAATGTCCGAACATTTTCCCCTTCTTCCAACAAATCGTCGCAAAGCCTGGATGAAACGATCCGTAGATAGGTCAGTTACCATCTCCAGATGTACTGCCTTTGTACACATGCACACGAACACAGCGACATATGCCTTAGAAGCTGGTCGACGTGATGCATGCCGTATGAAGACGGGTCCAAAGTAGTCTACACCCACCTTGATAAATGGTCTTCCGGGGGTCACACGCGCCGCTGGCAAATCTCCCATGAATTGCTGTATTTGAGTCGGCTTCAATCGAGCACAACGATTGCAGTTGTGATACACAAAACGGGCTAGATTCCGTCCTCGTAGCGGCCAATATCGTTGTCTCACTGTTGCCAAAAGCAGTTGTGGACCTGCATGGAGCAATTTCTTATGAAAATGTTCAAAAATCATCCTAGTTATAGGGTGCCGTGCTGGTAGAACTATCGGATGTTTCCTATTGACACTTTCTAATGAATGTTCCAGTCTACCGCCAACTCGGATCAAATTCTCTGCTGAGAGGGTTGGGTTAAACCATCGAAGTGGAGAGCTCTCTGTGACCGGTTCGCCCTTAGATAATGCCTTCCACTCCTTCTTGAATTCTCCCTTCTGCACGCTGCGAATTATAGCATATTCTGCCTCTACTAACTCCGATGTTGTGAGAAAATCCCGTGAATTCTCCTTCTTTCCTTGTTGTTTCAAAATGTTCATCAACCGGAGCCAGTATGCGGTACGCCTCACCAGGTCCGTGAACGATGAAAACTTGCTGAGATACCAAACCGTGAAAGTATCCTGCTGCAATGTCGCGCAACTAACCGCTGACTGACGGAACTCAGCTTCTGCCTCTGTTGTTTTTGCTGGAACTGGATGAATCGGCCAGTGCCGTTGGGATTCTCGTAGCCATGACGGCCCTTCCCACCAAAGATTGTTCCCAATAATCTCTTCAGGAAGCACGCCCCTTGAAATAAGATCGGCTGGATTCTGGCATCCTGGGATGTGGTTCCAGGTACGATTCTCCGCAGTCTGCTGTATTTTTGCCACCCGATTAGCCACAAAAGTTGTCCATGTGGAAGGGGTTGCCCTTATCCACTGCAGTACGCACGTTGAATCCGTCCAAAAATAAACCACTGGATTGATTTTGATAGCAGTTGAAATTTGCTCGGCTAGCTGCGTTGCTAGCAGCGCTCCGCACAACTCCAGTCGTGGAATGGATTGGGTTTTCAATGGCGCTACCTTGGATTTCGAGGAGAGTAGTGCTATGTGAGTTGTTCCCATCAAATTGCAACTTTTCAGGTAAGCACACGCTCCGTATGCTTTCTCCGAAGCATCTGAAAATACGTGCAGCTCAATGATGATTGGATCCGGTACCAAAACACAACGTTTTATGGAGATAGTGTTCAAAATGGGGAGTTGTCTGTGAAATTCTCGCCATTCATCTCTTGGTCTTGAGGGAATTGGACTATCCCAATCCAATTTCCTTCCATTCGCATCTTCAAATTTCCACAGTCGTTGCATAAAAAGTTTCCCCACTGTGATAACTGCGCCAACTAGTCCTAGAGGATCGAACAGTCCTGCGATAATAGATAGTACCCTTCTTTTTGATAGCGTATCTGTTGGGTGTTGCTCCGGAACTGAAAACTGTAGTTTCAGTCCGTCAGTTTTTGGTAGCCAAGTCAAGCCTAACATTCGCACTGCTGGTTCTGGATCAAGTTCAACATGATCCTGTCTTCCCAACGCTAAATCTTCCTCTGGTACACCATGAAGAACTTCCTCGCAGTTGGAAACCCATTTCCGTAGCTTGAAACCTCCACTTCTCATTAATGCTTCAAGCTGAACCCTCAAATCTACCGCCTCCTTCACATTATTCGTTCCCGTCAATACATCATCCATGTACACATCCTCGTTTATTGCCTTGGCTGCTTGGGGAAAGTTGGTTTGCTCATCATCCGCTAGCTGTTTGAGCGTCCGTGTAGCCAAAAACGGTGCGGGTTTCGTCCCGTATGTTACGGTGGACAGCTCGTACGTTCCAATTTCTTGCTCGGTGTCGGTTCGCCATAGGATACTCTGTAGCGGCTGATCCCCTTCATCCATGATGATTTGACGAAACATCTTCTCAACGTCTGCTACCAACATTATCCGTTTTGTGCGACAACGGAGAATTATCGATCGAAGATCTTCTTGGATTACCGGTCCCGCCAATAATGCATCGTTCAGAGAAATTCCACTCGAAGTCTTGCAGGATGCGTCGAACACCACTCTAAGTTTCGTCGTCGTACTTGTTTGTTTGATTACTGGATGATGTGGAAGGTAACATCGTTTAATCAGATTATCTTGGTTCACGCGTACCCTACGCATGTGCCCCAGGTGTATATATTCCTCCATAAATTGGGTATATTGACAACGTAGCTCTGAGTCCCTTAAAAGTCTGCGTTCCAACCATTGAAAACGCCGTAGTGCTATGTCCCTAGATTCACCAATTTTATCCATGACATTCGCATCCTTTGGAAGAGAGACCTTATATCTTCCATTTGAATCTCTCCTAACCGTCCGAACGAACTGCTCTTCACACAGCGTTTCCTCTGGAGAATAATTATTTGGAATGTCCACTTCTTCACACGACCAAAATCTTGTCAACAGTTCTTCAAGATTAACCGTAGACGCGACGTTACAGTGATATGACGCGATGCTCGATGAGATTACTGTTCCCGCTACCACCCATCCAAATACCGTTTCCGAGAGCTTGGGTAGTCCATCCCCTAGATGGATTTCCTTTCCTGGTTTGAAAAAGGTGAAGAATTGCTGGATTCCGAGAATTAAATCTACGGATTTCGATATAGCGAATGCTGGATCTGCTAGGGTTATGCCGTGTGGTATTTTCCAATTTGTGGTATCGATGCACGTAGATGGAAGATTTCCCGTGACTTTAGGGAGAATTAGGAATTCCAAGTTACATGAATACCCCCCTACCCTGGATCTGACCTCTGCCTTGACCGAATGCGTCACTCTCGTATTGACCTGACCGACACCTGATACTGCCATCTCAGCTCGATTACGTTTGATTCGCAAGAGTTGTGAAAATTGGTCTGACATAAAATTACACTCCGACCCCGAATCAAGTAGTGCTCTGGCTGGATACGTAATTCCATTCTCACCCACCACTAAGACTACCGCTGTAGCAAGTAATACGGACGATGTTCCCTTGGATGCTGTATTTGAGGTTACTACAATGGTGCCTGATGATGTGCTTGGTGTGTTATCCTCCACATTGTGTTGAAGTCCCTTGCTGCTGCTTTCCGTAGAGACCCTTATCTCCGACGTACGCTTAGCTGGTTGGACTTCTTCCGGCCGGAAGCATACTAAGGTATGATGCTTTCCCTTGCAATTACGACACACATATCGAGAATTGCATTCCGTGGCTTGATGCCCACGCCGGAAGCAATTACGACATAATGCTAGGCTTCGCAATAGTTTATCGCGAGCTGATACAGGCAGGGATTGGAATTTCGGGCATTGGTATAATAAGTGGCTACCTGGACACGCTACACATTGTCCGCTCGAGGATTGCGATGCACTGTGACTCATTTGTGTCGGCAATTTTCTTTTCGGTTGAGGGACATAATTCAACTTTGGTTCGATGGATTTGGTTGGCAGCGAGCTTAGCACCCTTATTCTCTTCTGAAGAAAATCTGTTAGATCCTTCACTGTGTCCTGATCTATTGTTGCAGAATGCTCTTCCCAGCTTCTGCGGGTGGTTGGGTCCAATCGTGAACACAGCAAATCCAGCAGTAACAAATCCTTGTACTCGGCTGGCTGTATCAATTGATCCAGCGTTTGAAGAATGCGCTCAAAAGCCTCTAGCAGCGACTGAAGTTCCACGACCGACTCCTTTGCGACGTTAGGTAGGTTGAACAATGCTTGCACTTGTCTACGCTTCAGTAATTTACTGTCATTATACCGCTTCATCACCGCCTCCCACGCAATCTTATAATTCGCCTTGGTGATAGCAAGTGAGTCTACCAATGACCTAGCCTCTCCTACTAAGCAACCCTTAAGATAGTGGAATTTTTCTACTTCTGGCAAGTCGGATTTACAGTGAATTAACGATATATAGAGATCCCTAAAACTCAACCACTCATCAATATTACCATCGAATGTTTGCAGTTTGATTTGTGGGAGCCTAACGCGTTCATAAGTTGAATGTTGGTTTTGTTCTATTCCGCGAATTGAAGGGTTCGACTTCACCTCCGGGTCCTTCACCTTCTCTAGTAGCAACGATTTTGTCTTAAAATATCTATCGCCGAATTCCGATCGTTTCGTGGGGTAGGTATCGTCAACTTCCTCGAAATCTTCGTGCATCTCGATGTCCATCGTTGCTTCGCTGATTTGTTCCCACAGTTCGTCAAGTTTATCCAAACGAACTGTCGCTTCAGTCGTTAGAGTGTCATCATTCATCGAATTGACGAAACGGCAAATATCGTTGAACATACCCTCCAGTGCCTTTAGTTTCGCCAGCAGCGCCTTGAGTGAATTGTTCCTCGTAGTTGGTGGCATGATTCCAAATTCCAATTGGGTTTGAGATATGGGAGAAATAAATTTGTGTAAAATCCGCCAATGGCCTAGCTTCGACTAGACATATACAATAGTACCACTGACCTTCACAAAAAGAAGCGTGTAGCGTTTCTTAATTGTATACGCTAACGTCGAATAAACTTCTAATATTCAATAACAGTGTGCCGGCTGAACATCGGAATCACATCTGCGGCTCCTCAATAGTCAAACGTGTAATATTTATTTTCCGATTATGTGCGCCCCTCGGTTACACGTCCAACGAAATGGTAAACAAGTGTTAAACCAGTACAAGTGTGCGAGATGAAAACAATTGGTGTAATATCAAAACAAACTCCAGCTTCGGCTGGACATATACCGCATATTATTATATGCGGTGATTTGCGACGGATTTTCCTGAATGAGCGGTGATAATGTGCGGTGCGATGCTCAATTCAGTTAGCAATTAGTCTTCTGTTCCTCAATGATGCCAATATTGTGGTACGACCCGGTGCATATATCGGTTCGACTTCGGTTGTGTGGGTGTTTTTACCGTGGAATAGAAATGTAAACAAACGGTGTAGATCCGACCAAAATGTCTCAGCAGCGGCTGGACATAAACTTGTGTATATTTACCTGGACAAACCAGGAAAACATTCCGGTTTGAAAACAAGAGTGTTGTGGCAGCAATAGCAGTGAATGAATTGTTTCAACTCGTCGTTGACCTTGGCTCAATGTGATGACGATATGGTATCAGCATAAATCGATTGTGTTTAGTGGTGTGCGTAGACTTCGTAGGATTCCCACTGTTGTTTCTCCGATTGATTGATGAAATGTATGCCGTGATAAAATGTTTTGACGTGTCGGTATGGTATCGCTTCAAGTTCGGTCTCGAATGATATTTCGATTCGTCTCCGTGGATTGTGACGGCGGATAGAAGAAGTAAAATCGAAAATGTGTGTAGTGGTCCTGATTTGCCCAGCAACAGCAGGACATATAATTATTAGTTGTTTACCTGGACGGGCCAAGATAATTTGCCCAATTTAATACGGTGTGAATCCTTTTGCAGTTTATTGTGTGCCTCGATGTGAATTAGCAGATGGCAGTAAAGTTTTGTGTGAGCGTGATGGCGATTCCGTTGGTTGCAAAATCCTTTTGTACGGATCCGGTTCGAAGGACCAATGTTTATCTGGATATCGGGCCCTTGCCCTCGGTGTGGTTCTCCTGGATTGCGATATATCCACGATATTCGCACTTGGATTTTCGGCCCACTTGCTTTTCGCAAACAACGAATTCCAATATTTTTGGTATGGAAACACTTTATTTTTTATCAAAACGTAATTTCACACTCCAAAACTTTATTCTACAATACTATTTACAGCAATCTACTAACTCTTAATTCTTTGTAATTTGGTAAATTTCTCCACTCAATGACTATCCAACTATTCTCCTTAAGCTTGGGGTTAATAATAATTTCCTTTCTTTCCTATTGTTCACACTTTCCCATTTCATTTCTCAGTGTTTTAGTGTTCGTGAACCCAGGTACCCACAATATAAAAATCTAGCCCATGCCGCAAAACTGATCATGTCAGAGGAATCCGTCTCCATAAAATCGCAGTGTATCCAACAGAAACTGTTTACGAATTCAATTGCAAACAAATCCCAATTCAAGCCATTTAATGCATTATGATAGTAGTTATCGCAGCAAATAGATATCAACATTTTGCCTAATCATCAAACGGTATGCGTAGAAGTTCAGTTCTTCAGAAGTTCAGAAGTTCTTCCAATGCAGTCTTAGTCGAGCCAAAGTGTTGCATTTGTACCCGTTTTTGTAGACCGTGTTAGCAAAACGAGTTCCGGAGTGTAAAAATGCATGGGGGTATAAAATTTTTGCCGACTTGAATGTATCTGCAATGCGATATTCCCTAATTCCTGGTTTCAGAATCTGTATTGGGAAAACACATTCCGGTTTGCAAAAATGCAAGCGAGTACAAAAGTTTCCGTAGTTTGCATCTGTTTTTCAATGCCAATTTCCCCAGGCTCCATATTTTTCAAATCTGTGTCATTCCAATTTGCAAAAACGCAAACGAGCACAAAAGTACGCTGCTTGCATCTGATTTGCTATGTCAATTTCCTCCAGCTCCATGATTTTTGAGTCTGTGTTAGGGAAATATTCCGATTTGCCGAAACGCAAGCGAGTACAAATGTACCCGCAGCTTGCATCTTGTTTGCAATGTCGATTTCCTCAGGCTCCATGGATTTGAAATCTGTGTTAGGGAAACATCCATCCATTTCAGCGATCGTACCACCATGGTTGCGCAAACATTACTGAGTGGATTTCCGAGCGGCCCTCGCTTATATACCGATTGATGTGATTTCAATAGCCTGTTTTGAAAGCAATTTTAAGGCTATTGAAACAAGTTTTCGGATCAAAAAGTAACAAGCATACAACGCGTAGACATTTTATCTTTCGAATGAAATGTTTATCATACCATTTATACTGTATCGTATACTGTATACTGTATGTACTGTATACTGTATACCATACTATTAATGCTCAAAATCTCGTTCTCCGGCGTAACGCTTTCGTTTTCGAAACTTAGAACTTATATCCTAGTATAGAAATGAAAGACGTAGTCCTACGTCAAAACTAATTCTCTTGCATTTGAGATATGATGTTAAAAAAAAGTTAAAAAATAACGCAAAAAAATATATCCACTCTCTGACTCAGATAGTTTTAGTACTTTGTGTGACCACCTTTGGCTTCAACAACTGCTAGGCATCGTCGTGGCATCGACTCAACGCTTAGCAGTGATTTCGTTCCATTCAGTTGAGATTAGCTGCCGCAATTGCTGGACGCTGGTTGGTTTTTGCTCCTGGAGCTCAATTTTCAAAATTGACCAGATATACTTGATCGGTTCAAGGTCGTAAGACTGCGGAAGAAAATCAAAATCATGCTCAGTTGGTTGAAAAATCAATGTTGGTAAAGAACCTCATCACCGCCATGCTTGACTGTAAGCCGCAAGCACTTCGTTTTCAAACTTTCGCCGGTTCGCCAACATTTTCTTGTGATACAATTAGACCCAAATAGCATTACTTTCGTCTCGTCTGACCAAATAATCTTATTCCAGACATCACTGGTCCATGAAATGTGGTCCTGGGCCCACTTCAATCTTTTTTTGATATTTTTTGCGAATAACCATGGCTTCTTAAGTGCTCTGCTCTTAAGATCTTTCTTCTGAAGATGTTTTTGTACGGGTTGTGACATCAGTTGGATGGAAAACTCGCTTCAATCTGTTTCGTAATTTTCGGAGCCGATAGTCCCCGGTCCAGCTCCGCCTTCTTCACGATAGCGCTGTCAATTTGACCAGTTGTCTTTGAAGAACGCCACGATCGCTTAGCTGGTGAGATAGAACCTCACTTTTCAGCATTTTTTTGCATACTGTATATAGAGATTTTTGTGATTTCAATAGCTTGTTTTCAAAGCAATGTGTCAAACGGTTGAAACAAGCTTTTGAATAAATAAGTAACAAGTATAAAACGCGGAGACATTTTATGTTCTGATTGCTTCTGATCTGATAGTCAAAACATACTATTAAAATCGGGGTGAAAATCAGAAACCGACCCCAAAAAGGCGGTCCAAAATCGACCTTCACGTCTGTGAGATCTTGCTTATTTTTCAAGTATGCATAAGCTAAGAAAATTAAATATAAATGAGCTATAACGATAATTGAGCATATAACGGTACTATACATTGCAGCGAAAAATCACAAAAATGATTTGGCGTTCGATGAAATGAAAACACAAAATACACAAAGTAGCGCTAAAAGTCTAGAATGACGAGAGCACGAAAAATACCACCATATAACATCATTATCATTATTATCACTTCCAAAAATTCAGAAGATAGTGCCATTCTTGATATGGGGGTCGCTTCAGGACCACCCTTTTCGAACAAGTCGAAAAAAGATACTTCTGATTTGGTATTTCTCTTTAATTACAATCATGAACACCAACCTCCCAACGCACCGGAACTGAGGCCCATCGGAAAATACTGGGCTACTATGAAGCAGGCACTAGAGAAGGCTCCCAAGGAGGTCAAATCTGAGGAAGACATGGAAAAAAAGAGTTTCCGTATCGAAGAAGCTGCAGCCAGATGTTGTACAGAACCTTAAGAGTGAAGTTGAGCGTAAAGTGCGAGCTCACTATAGGTTATATTTTATTGTCGGAAAGTTCGAAAAAGATTGGTCAACAGGTAATTTTCTCCAGCGTTTTTTGCGTAAAGCAATTTGATATGGGACAACCTTTATACAACATTTTTTTTTTTTTTATATCTGTATTATAGTGACTTTCAACTCATTTGGCTGGTTCGTCACTTTTACTTCCATTTTTGGAAGAATGTCGGGAGTGAGAATTGAACTCGTGACCTTTAGCGTGAGAGGCATGGATGTTACCACTACGCCAGATCCCCTCCACCTTTATACAACATCATTTATATTCCTAATGGCTTCTGCTGCTCGTAGATATTTCCTAGTAAATTATTCCAAATTGCGATTTGTGATGAACTGAGCCGAATTCGTACAACAATTTGGTTTAAGTATGCATGAAATTTTGGAAAGTCGAATAGTCTTTTCGGGATAAATAACATGCAACTGACAGTCTGGATATCCTTTCGATTAAGGATATCCTCTTCGATTAAGGCACCACTGGATGGGACAGAATCGACGCATCGCTTCTTTCGATTCAGATTCATGTACGAGAACAGTATGATAAGTACTTAGCCTACAAAAAACAAAAATTTTGGAAAAGTGGCGATTCATTTCTCAACATAGTCTTCTTCTAGCTCGATACACTCGAAAAATACGTTTTCTCGAGGTCTGCAAGGTAGGCCTCCGTGGCGGCGATGACCTCCTCATTCGACTCAAATTTCTGCACGGCAAGTGACTTTTTCATGTTTGGAGACAAAAAAAAGTAGCACGAGGCCAAATTTTGAGAATACGGTGGATGGGGCAGCAGTTCGTAGTGCAATTCGATCAGTTTGGCCGTAGCGACAGCGGAATTTCCATTTTTCCATTTTTCTAAAATCGATAAGATATATGAAACTTTTCAAAACTAAACTTTGGAGATAATAAAGTGTCACCATCTTTCAAGTCATCTTCTCTCCTTTGATTTTGATAAGTGCTTACCATCGGCAAATGTAGAAAAATTCCTAATATACATCGACTCACCTTGTACGTCACGGAACAACATGTGAGTACGAATAAGGAAACTATACCATGGAGTAGAGAAGGGCAAAACAGTTCACTTTGATGAACGGCTCAGCCGCTAATCGTTCACCTAAGTGAACCAGTTCTTTGAACCGTTTTCGAACATCGAATGTTTGCTGGAACCCAATGTATAGCTTCACGCCAATTCATGTCCTGGTATTGATATCTTTGGATTGGATAGGGCTAATTTTTATGGAATTATTTTTATGTTAATTACTGGGAAAAGTTTGCTTTATGTAATAGTTTGGTTCGTCAATTTTTCATATTAGGTTGGGGAAAAATTTATCCATTATTTTCTCGTTGGCTGGCTTCAGTGATCAATATCTCGCGTAACATCGATCATACAATTTCAAGTTTAGGCTCGTTGTAAAGGTGGAATTTCACACTAAAAAAAATCTTTTGTTGTTTTTGGTTTGTGAATGTTACAGGGTGTTCAAAATAAAGGTCAACAAAGAGAAAATTCGGTAAATTTTACACTCTTTATTTCATAAATGCGAAAATGCAAGATAGGCCGCTGAAATTGTGATTGATGTTTATGAAGCCTATACTGCTATAGTAAAATAGGTGCAATTTAATTTATTTTCAGATTATTTAACTTTTTTGTGATTTTTTTGTCTATTTTTTAAAAAAAATATTTTTTCTAAGTTTTTTTTATGATCTCTACTGTCGACAAATGGACCGTTTGAAGCTATTGATTGACCAAAAACGTTCAGGATTGGCCAACAGAAAGATGTAGTGCTCCATCAGGACAACGCAAGGCCACATAATTCCGAGAGTTTGATTGGGATGTTTTAATGCATCCACCATATAGTACGGACCTGGAACCAAACGATTATCACCTTTTTTTCGGTGTATATTTGACCCGAATCGAATAATCTGAAACATATTAAAAATAGTTATGAATTTCATCCAAAAATAATGGATTGCTTTTTCCCCAACCTAATATTTTCTGACGGGACTCAACTTAGATTCCGTTAAATATCACAGTTTTCAATTGTTAAAAACATTCCGTTGATGGTTATCACGACAAACAGATCACGCGATGGGCCAAACAATGGATTGAAAACAACTAAGAAAACTTGAAAATTATTAGTTTTCTCATTCATGAATTGTCTCATCTTCCTCAGGTGTTTTTTTCTCATAGACAGAAAGTATTACATATTACACATTAATTGAAAAAATACATTAAATTGGAAATTGAAAGCATTCCCGAGAACCAAATTTAATTGCAATGATGAAATCAATCCTTATTTTAAACTAGCTGACCCGGCAAACTTCGACCCGCCCGAATTTTATTTTTCGTTATCACATTCACGTTTTCTTACTAAGCGCACGTTCATGGGTCCAATCGCAGAACTGTCCATTGATTGATCTTCTAGTCTACCCTATAAAATTATTCTTTACTATAACATTTCAGTACTTCTACCAAATCTCGACATTATAATATCAGATTATTTTCAGACACAATTCCCGTGCAAGATTTTTCATCCACCTGCAAATAACATGTTCCTCCGTTACATGGAATAAATGTTTGATACAGAAAATATGATAGAATGAAGACAGCCCTAAATCGGACAATTCCTCCCTAGAGTTTTGCTCTTATCAACACATTCGGCGATCCATTTTTATTCATATAGATAGAAGACGATATAGGAGTGCGTTTTATCACATTAAAATCCATTTCCACTTTCGAACAAAGAACAATTTCGTTACCGCAAACATCAAATGGACTAACAACGCTTGTCAATATGTAATTGTAGAACACATGCGAATTGAATTTTTCGAGTTTTCCCGTTTTCCTTCAAAGTTTTCCGAAAGTTATCAATTTTTAATTCAATTGGTTGTAATATGTGCATTATTTTTATTGGACCCTCTCTCCTTTTCAAAGGAGGAAAGGGTGTCATACCAGAAACATTTCTCGTACACAAAAACCCTCACATTCCAAATTTGGCTCCATTTGCTTTATTAGTTCTCGAGTTATGCAGAAGTTTGTGTATCATTTGTATGACAGCCCCCATGCCCTTAGAAAGGGGGTAGGTGTGTCGAAATACCATAGAAACGTTTATCGATCCCTAAAACCTCTATATGCTAATTTTGATTCCATTTGTTTGATTAGTTCTCGAGTTGTTCAGCAACCTCCCCCGCCCCCTCTTTAGAGAGGGGAAACGTGTGTCAAACCACCATAAAAACCTTTATTGCACCCTAAGAAACTTCCATATGCCAAATTTGGTTCCATTTGCTTGATTAGTTCTCGGGTTATGCAGAAATTTGTTTTTCATCTGTATGGCAGCTCCTCTTTAGAGAGAGGGGTGGAGTGTCTAACCACCGTAAAAACATTTATTGCACCCTTAAACCTCCGCATGCCAAATTTGGTTTCATTTGCTTAATTAATTTTTGAGTTATGCAGAAATTTGTGTTTCATTTGTATGGTAGCCCCCCCTTAAGACAGGGGGAAGGAGTATCTAATCACCATAGAATCATTTATTGCACCCTAAAACCTCCTAATGCCAAATTTCGTTCCATTTGCTGGATTAATTCTCGAGTAATGTATAAAATTTGTGTTTCATTTGTATGGCAGCCCCCCCTTTAAAGAGGGGGTGGAGTGTCTAACCACCATTAAAACATTTATTGCACCCTAAAACCACCACATGCCAAATTTAGTTTCATTTGCTTGATTGATTCTCGAATTATGCAGAAATTTGTGTTTCATTTGTATGGCAGCTTGGAGAGGGGGAAGGGGTCTCGAATTATCATAAGAACCTTCCCGGATCCCAAAGCGCCTACATATCAATTTTCATGTTAATCGGTTCAGTAGTTTCTAAGTCCATAAGAATCGGACAGACAGACAGACAGAAATCCACTTCATATATATAGATTCAAAATTTAGCACACACTAACAATATAATTCATGCGTTACATGCATTTTGCTTTTGTTTTCCCTAAGCGTTTCCGTTCTATTAATTAATTCCGTCCAACGCAATCTGCTTCCCACATGTATTCAGTTCAGCTGTACATCATTCGTTCCCAAAAAGTTCGCCCGTTAGCACTTCATCAGTTCGTATGGCGAACTACCGCTTAAAAAACCCGTTTGTTCTATCTTTTCGGCGAACTAGTTCTTTCATACCGTTCGTGAACGGTTTGCCTGTCTCTACCATGGAGGCTAACGCCCGAATTGTATGCAAACATGTTGTTTGTTGCTCTTCCCCCATAGCACAAGCAGCGAGTAGAATCTAAAAAACATACTTACTTTATTCGCTACATTGTTTACTTGTTTTACTATCTTCACTGTTTGTGATATAATCAAAATAATTTCTGAAGAAATTTCCTATCTAATGGTATATAGTATAACATGTATCGCAATAACGTTTTTGCGTAATATACATTTGAAATTCCTTAATTTTTCGTTGTGTTTTTCGTAGAGTGACCCCCTATATAGAAATCGAAGACGTAGTCCTACGTCAAAAATCCAGCAAGTATACTGTGGAAACACAATAGAGTAAAAATCGTAGATGATCCTAATTGACAGCTCATCAGGAAGTGATCAAAATAATGTTGCAGCAAAATTCAAAAAGATAAGAGTTGTATGTTAAAGAATAAATTGTAGAGCGATTAGAGAGCGTAAATGTTATTTCATAAAAACAAACAGGTTTATCATGCATTTTTGGGAGAAAATCCATAAAAACACTAAAACACTAATTTTCAACACTTCTAAAATCTCACTTAAAATTTTAAGGACCGGGAAGTAATCTGTAAGACATACGCCTGGGACCACACGATTTGACTTGTGTAAAGTTGCTTGCTTTGCTTGCAAGTTTTTAAGAGGCTTTAAAGTTTGCAGTTCATTTGCCACTACACCCATACCTCGCTTTACGGCCTAGATACGTTCCACGAAATTCGGCTGCAAAGCGAAAAGCCGTATGAGAAATCAATTATTCTAATACAAATTCAATCAGATCGGTTCCAAATTTGTTAAATATGTAACATGGTTTATCATTCAAAATGCATTTTATCCTTCTACTTTTATTTCATTTTAATAAAAAATTAAATTCATTTAAATCAAAAATAGATAAATAACATAAACAAAAAACAGACAATACATACACCATACATACATAAAAACCAACAATAATCTAGAAACAAAAATGAAACAACTTCATGTTACATGAAATATGTGTATGTATACATACCTAATTTGTATGTTGCATAAGTTATTGTCTCGCAAATTTTTTTCACTTCTTTACGAAAGTGATGTTTGAACCAATCCTCGATTTTTTTTTTTGCCGTTATAACGAAACATTTTAGGCCGTAAATCGAAAATGTGCCTGATATGAAGAGGACCGTTATAGCGAAATGCCGTATAAAGAGCGGCCGTATAGCGAGGTATGGGTGTATGTGTGAAGTAATCTTTCCACAAAGATCTTTTTTTATCGTGGCAGAGAAAAGTTATAGACTGAAACGTGAGCGATCAATAGAAGAAAATATACGGAATTTTGAAAATAAAAAAAAAGTTGTTCGAATAGAGTTATCGAAGTTATTCGACAGACAAATATTTTACATATCTTCCAGCCACAATTTTATTAATCGGAAGAAGGTCTGAGAAAAGTTATAGCCCAAGTTGTATGGGAGAAATTCATTATTTTAAAGAAAATTGAAAAAAGTTATTTGAAAGGACCGAAAACACACTCTCGAGATAGTACTCATTCGATAAAGAATATTTTTATTTATCTTTAGCCAAATTTGCATTGGTCCGAAATAAGGTATGAGAAAAGTTATTGACCAAAACGTTCACGAGTTGTGCGGGGGAAATGGTCTGGCTTTCGAGTCCCTATGTAATTGACCATAGGATCTAAATTCCTAAAAAAAAATCTTGAAATATTGATTTTTTTTGAGGATTTAGAGATTCAGTACTATTATAATTCGTATTTAAATGTGTTTCTACGCCTTTTATAGATACGTGTGATTTTTTTCAGATAATAATAAGATAATTCTCCTATATGATTCACTATAAGAGCTATAGTGAAAAAATGAGTTTTTCTTTTTTTCCCCATTCTCAACAGGCTTGGAAATGAAAATTTGAGAAAGTACTCAAAGTACAACTACTATGGTGTACCGCGACAAATTATAACAAATTTCTATCCCCCGCGTAAAAAAATCCTGGGTGTATAGAATTTATCAGAGTTTTCAAAACTGTTTTTCGATTATTTTTTTATTGAACTATTATATTATTATATTATTATATTATTATTAAATACGAATTCAAAATTTTTCGTTCATACAATAATATCTCAGTACTAAATGGTCCTACATCAACGTTATAGAATCAATTCAATTGAAAGATAGTTGATAACGTTAATTGGATTTGCTATCTTAAAAAAACAGAAAGAAATAGATTACTTATTTCTTCCCGATATTTTTGTCCACTACATCTACATACATTTAAATACAAATTTCTCTATAAAATATTCCGTGTAAATCCATGTAAATTATGCTTTAAAGTAATTTATAACCCATCTTCATGCGTTGATATTTCACGATTTTAAAGCATTTCAAAAATCGCCTAAAAATTTCGACTTCGCACTCTGTTAATTTTTTTTTTCGAGTGTGAAAAAGTTCTATTTCCATTTTCGTTAAATTTATTAATTTCCCTCCTACAACTTGTATACATTTTGGCCCATACCTTTTCTCTGACTCTTTTTTCGGCCAACGAAATTTGGCTGAAAATGGATAAAAGTATTTTCTATCTAATGAGTATTATCTCAAAAATGTGTTTTGGGTCCCTTCAGATAACTTTTTTTTCAATTTTGTTTAAAATAATTAATTTCTTGTTATACAACTTGGACCTATAACTGTTCTAATACCCTTTTTCGATTAATAGAATTTTAGCTTCCGATAGGTAAAACATTTCTCTATCGAAAAAATTCGATAACTCTATTCGACGACTTTTTATGATTTTCAAAATACTGTATATTTTCCAATATTGACCCATGCTCACGTTTCAGGCATAACTTTTCTCTGTCACGGACAAGAAAAAAAAAGAATTATGTGGAAAGATGAATAATTCAATTCTCTATCTAATGAGCATGATTTTGAAAGTTGATACTTGATAAACAATCAATTTATTTCAACTGAAATAATTCATTAAATCCAGCAAGACGTTGAACAGAAACTTGCATACAACAAAAACCTATATCCCCTAATTTCACACAAGTCCGTAAAGAAGGAACGTGAAAACGAGAAATCTCGTGTGCGGCCCGCAAAATGTAAATTCGACCAATTTAATTGTTCTATAACTGTGTTGAATACCAAATTTTGTCATCTTTCGAATGGGAGCAACAGAATCGTTCTAAATAACGGATTTTCTAAATTAGAGCCTGTTCAGGGCAAACAGAGCTCAAAACAAGAAAAAATCCATGAATCTGTCATAGTTGATGTTCAATCATATGTGACGAAGGAATTCGTTTTCCTCAAATTTGATCCTCTATCACTCTTGAAAGATCCCGGGACAACTACCTAAGTAAACCAGTCACGGAAATCAATTTTGTTCTAGTATACCCTGTATATACTCTTCGAAAAAGAAAAATTTCATTCAAAAATTGTACAAAAACTGCGGGTACTTTCTATATGACCTAACAAAACAATAAAATGAAAAAAGTATATGAGAATATATTGAAGACATTTTATGATAAAATTTTTCCATTGAACCTAGCTAATAGGGGAGATGGGGGTAAGACGGACATGTTAAGGAAAACTTCAATTATATCTTTGGAAACTAATGTTTTCAAAAAATTTAAAGCAATTTCTTACAGTTCAATATACTGGTTTTCGAAATAACTGGCCAAATGTTTTATAAAAATGTGTTTTCCATGTTTTTTTACTGAAATTAAAACAAACCGAAAAGTAGAACATTTTTATCGGTGCTCTCTCAGTGTTTGTGCGCACAGTAACTGAAATAGAACAGAAAGAGAAAGCAATATAAAAAAGAGTTCTATCCCTTCTTCCCTTCACCATCATGCATTGGATGTGATTATGGATATGACTGTCCATTTCACACACATCCGCGAGCATCCTTCCGCGTGTTTCTTTGTCCAGCGGTTCTAGTGAGTGACGATTTTCACACATTACTTCACTAGGACCATCCTTGGTGCAGCCCGAAATAATAGCGAAATACGTTCACCCAACTGTCACTGGGTGTTGTTCCAATACTCCGTCCGTACACACGAATTGTCCGGTTTCGAATTTCCTTGGTTCATTCCACGCGCATACATTCAAACGCCCGTTTATACACCAGTCATCATCGGGAAAATGTGAGGAGCGCGCGCGTATAGCGACGGTGAAAAAAAGGGAAAAATTTCAATGAAAAATGGCAGAGGTGGTTATTTTGACTGCGAGTTGAAAATCGCCAGGAGACACACTAGACGGGCGTGGTAGCGTTCAAATTGTAGTTAAAACGGTAATAAGTGGTCACTCTATCAGTTGGTGGTGAAGTTGAAGAAGAAAAGTGCATTGGATCGAGGACATAGTGGGTGTGAAAATCGTCTGTCGGGAAAAGTGGGCCAACTAGGGGATTTGTGAATCTTGATAAAAGTATTATTGGAAGAGGAATATTTTCTGGAGAAAACAGTTTACATATTCATTCTGCATCGATGACAAGGACCCCACAAATTACTTGAACGGTGAAAAGCTATCGGATGCACACCTGTACCGTGAGAACCGTAAATTCTTCAGGGATTTTTGATCCTCTTAGTTAGGGGTTGGAAAAATCGATACATGAACATACCGGTAACCATCACATCATCGTCAGTGTCGTCATCGTCGTCGTAGTATTTGCCATCAGCCGGAAGAAACGCATTCCATGCACCGCAGCAACATTGACCTATGGTGTGAACAGGAACTGAAAAAATCCGAACAAATAGTTCGGCTCGAGGGATAATTTTCTACAATAGACACTGGTTCAATGTTCAATCCAGGTGGTGTGCATACATATCTGGAACACCTTAAACCAGACGTCTGCGAGCGCTCTCCTGTTTGTTACACACGCTTCGGATCGATATTTTATATTACAGATCATAACGAAGAAAAAGGGATTGCTGAAGGCTAATGCCGGAAGAAGACAATGTTCGAATCACGGACTAATTAGAACGCAGAGAACGAAATAGCAACTTGAACCGTGGTGTGTTATACATCTTCTTTTTGATTTTGCAGGAATTAGACAGGTGGATTAAAATTAATTAATTACTTAATAATTCAATATTAGTGAACGAGCCAACTAGAGTGCATAAAACACTAAATAAATTGTTCAGAATCATCATAATATAGCGAGTTAACGAGCTTAGTGAAGCAAAAAGTGACATCCGGCGAGCGAAAAGTGAAACTAAGTTAAATCGATTCGGTACCGTTTAAGTCTTCACAGTTCGGAATGAAAACCATATGATAAACGGTCATGGACTTGCACGGCAGTCACCATGTGTAGGAAAGAATAGATGTTTGTTTCCCTTCGAAATGACGGATTAAAAATCGTTCAGAATTGATACCAACAGCTTAGTATACCAAAAATATAGAAAAATGCAGACACTCAGGAAGAAGACCAGTCCGTTGAAGTGTAAGTATTCAAGTTATTACAATGGTTTAATAAACTATTTAAAGGGTGATTTTCAAAAATCGTATACAACGAGAAAGTCATTTTTCGTAGTAATCCTCACCAATACAATAATCATACAAATGCATCATAGTATTTATACAATACATAGTATTTCAATATCATTGATAAATTTGGGAATTTGAAGAGGAAAGTGATTCGCTCCTGAAGCCTAGATAATTTAGAAATGTGAAAAATTCAAATGTGTCATTTTGTTTATGATTCTACAAATAGGAAAACTGTGTAGTTTCTAATCATTCGCCGTTATCTGAACTTCCAACCACTTCCAAGTTATCTAAACTTTATTTTTGTTAGCAACAATGTTCGCGTAGAATTTTTTTTACGATAGTTGATTATCGAACGAGGACACCATCATTGCCTCACGATTCCAGACTACTTTCTACCACTACAACTCTTACAACCCGTTGAAAATGTCCAAATTATACAAACTAAAGTTGAAACCAGAATGTCGCGTTATACGCCGCGTCGCTACAATTGTACTTCGACAGTTCAATTTGAATATGTGTGTTCCCATCTAGTCGTCCACAATGATGCGTCGCGCCATGAGCTGACGCTTGTTCTAAACTGCTTGCGTTGAATCCGCGTTGACGGCATTGAGCTTCGCATTACGAAATGGGGGAGTAGGCATGATAATATGGGTTTGCAGAAGAAATGAACACGCTTTTAACATCAAAAGTATGAATGAAAATTAGTTTTTCCAAATCAATTTAGTACTCTATGTAAATGACAATCACTTTTGCTTGCAAGTAGTGAAAATATATCACACAAAAACTGTGTCTAAAGATAATGTTATATTATAATGGTAAGTTTTGGTGAGAATATCTGAAAATTCATAGAAAATAATTTAAACTGAGGTCAGAACAACGTATTTCTAGTAGGCAAATAACGCAAAGAAAAAAAATTCATACAAATTTTAACAAATTAAAACTGTCTTAGAACCGACTAATCTGATAGAGAATAGTTGGCCTCATGCAAACTAATGTCGTATCTAGATGTCGACACCATTTCGACGTCAACGCGAATATGTCAATGTGTTGTTTTTAACAACATTCAATTGATGTCGTGCACACAACAAGAACAAGATTTTTCTACGTTCTCAGATTTGTTGAAAATCGAGTTTGAAACAAATTTCATCGAATTAGTGGAAACAAACGAGTGCCTCTGGCAAACGGTAGCACAAAGCTTTCAATTTCCGTTCGATTTATGGTGAAAACAATGTGTGTAGCAGAACCTACGAGACATGATGCCCTCGTAAAATACATTTGCGAATAGATGGAGGAGATGCCGATATCGACTGTTAAACCGCTGGAAGCTGAGTTCTTGGACTGATGCCTCACCGATTTACATCTGAATAAAAACGGTGACCTCAATAAATCCTCAAATGTTTAAAAGTATTATCAATCAGAATGCAAGTGTTACGACAAAACGACGACGGGCCCCTCATACAACGTGAGCCAATAGAATTGAGCCAAAACTCTTTGTTATTGTTATTGTGAACAATGTGTGTTATTGTAAACAATTTTAAAAACTGAATTGATATAAATTTGAGCTGAAAATCACTTATAGGACTAAATACAAAATATTAAAATTGTTGGCCACTTTAATACAATGAACTTTACAGCTTCAAGCTGACTCAAAATCAAAAAAGGCTGAGAGAATTTTCCGAAAGGTGTAGCCAACAGCGAGAATAAAATAAAAACGAAATTGTTGTGTTAATTGTTTTATTTTTTATTATCTTTTATACATAACCAGTAAGCAGTAAATCAGGTAGCTGATACGAAGCCTTACTAGTATCGCTCCTTATTCGAATTTCTGTAGTTGACAAATCCATAAGAAATGAAACTTGAGAACTCCATTCCCTTAAATTCATAGAACCTTCACAACCCACTGCACTCATGGAGTTGTGAAGCATCGTTACCACTTCCACATATATGTCAGCTATTTCTGGAAGTAATTATATTGTCTTTCCCGATATTTTTCAACATGCAACCAAGATGAGTTAAGTTTTCAATAGTTTTTCTAACACGATAAAGCCGATAATTGAAGCTTCCATAAACAACCGAAAGATGCTGCATGAGGTTGGGCTTCAGAGGAAACGCTGTGTTACCAACAATGTGATGTGGAAATACTTTGTAGGGGTCAGACACGATATAAGGACCAGGCTAATTGCTATAGTTTCTAAACTCAGCGCTGGTAAAATTTCCTCCATCGCCATCTCCACTATATGTACCAACATCAATGAAGCGTAAATTATAATTGGCATCGCCACTTTAATGTTGTGTTAATGGCACAACCTTAAAGTGACATAAGTCGAGTTCAGAAAATAATCGAGGTCTCTTTGTCGCATCAGCATATCGATAATCTCTCTTGCTCGCGGTTTTGGCTTGTAGGTTGAACTCACCATCTACCATAGCCGGTGCCTCGAATATTATCCGGGTGACATAAATAGCAGCTACGGCGCCAGCTGCTCTTCGATGTCGGCTCATGTATTTTTTCAGATCGAATTTTTTTGACTACACGTACGTAATCTGCAAACATAGAATAATTATAAGAAATTACAGATTCACTCGTTGAATTAATTCTTTTGAGCGTTTTGCTTTGTTTTTGTTCACATGTAAAGCGGTGACGCGAACGTTAGATTGTGATTACAAATCAACCGATTGCGTCAAGCAAATGTTGTACATGTTGCACATGTAAAGTCTTGTCCAGTTAGAATCCGTACGGAAGAAATCATTTATATCTCGGAGATAGAATGACATACAAAAAAGAGTGATCAACCAAAAGAAAGATATATTCTTGCACTTTTACAAAAAAATGTCCTTAAAATTATTTTTCTTCATTTCTGATGAAACTTCTCACTTTTCTGGTGATTCCTCCCATCAAACGTTGCACAGCGGCAGTGTCGACCTCTGTGGCCAGTTTTTTCCAGAATCTGGTCATCCCTGCAGCGTCCCGAGCCATTTTTCCGGTCTTCTTTAGCTTCCGCTTCATAATCGCCCAATATTTTTCAATTGGGCGGAATTGGGGGCAGTTTGGTGGGTTGAACTCCTTCTCGATAAAATCCACCCCGTTGTCGCGGTACCACTGGAGAACCTCCCGGCTATAGTGGCAACTCGCTAAGTCAGGCCAAAACTTAACGGGACCATTGTGTGCCTTTATGAAAGGCAACACACGCTCCTTCAGGCACTCTTCCTTGTACAATTTCGAATCCATGGTCTTTGTAGTGATGAAAACCGGCGTCTTCGCACCACAGGTGCATATACCCTGCCAGATCATCATCTTCTTGGCAAATTTGTCCATGAACATGAACTTGAATTTGGCGGGGACATCGCCTCGTGCCGTGGAAAGATAAAATTTTTGTCCCGGAAGTTGGCCGAAGTCCATTTTTACATAAGTTTCGTCATCCTGGAGCAGGCATCCATGGTACTTCGTTAGTACCTGATAATACAACTTACGAGCGCGAGTTTTCGTCACTAGACTCTGCTTCATCGTCCTATTTGGTTGCTTGATTGCTTTGTAGGAATGAAGTCCAGCTCGGTGAATGATTCGTCGAACGGTACTACGAGCGGCACCGTATTTCTGAGCGATATCATGTTCGGACAGTCCAGGGTTTGCTCTGACGGTTCTCAACACCTTCCAATTCAGCTGACGATCGTAGGTTCCGCTTCGACGCTTCTTTTGAACCGCCCGGTCCACGCTGTTCCGCTCGCGGAATCGTCTGAGCACATCACATACGGTAGTTTTAGCGATATCCAACTGTTTCGCGATCTTCGCACCCGACCACGTTGGATTGTCAACGTGGGTGTGCAAGATTAATTTTCTTCTTCTGTCTTCCATGTGGAATAACTCCGGACTTACGGCACGAAAAAATTTGAAACTTTTACCACCAGAAGAGGAAACATTTGTAAACAAACCGCTGTAAAAACTTTCTTGCAGCGGCCACTGACTGTGCCGCTGTAAAATGTGCAACGCGTACGGATTCTAACTGGACAAGACTTTAGTACAAAACGTAAGCAATGACAGCTGACGAGAAGCGACGCACAACGCGGCATTCTGGTCCCACCTTAAGAATTAAATTAACGGATTTTTGAACAATTAAATACACTGAATTCAGATACAAACGTTCCAAAATATGACGGGCTCCCGTGGTTAGCGTCACACATTATCATGCCGGGGGCTCGGGTTCAATTTCCGTTCTAGATTTTCTGTTACAGAAATTTCATCCAACTTGCACAGTGGTTACGCGTATTCTAGAGCTTGCCACTCAGAACACGTTCAAGGCGTGTGTCAAGCTACCGTCAATGCTTTGGTACATGCTTTTCAACGTTTCATCTTTATTTCTTGAAGTAAATAATTCTTCATGTATTGACCTTGATCGCGGTTAACTTATGCATTAATAAATGGACTAGTTTTGGATGGCGATGGAAAAAAATGTAAAAAAGTTAATTCAAAGGAACAAAATTTCAGCTAAGCTCGATGCATTGCTCGTACTGTCAGATCCACCCCGGAGCGAAGATGCTGAACATCGTGAGGTCTCACGTGATATTGTTCTGATATTAACAACATCCACTCCCTTCTGGAGAAAAGCCACCCGACTGCGGTACTGCACGACCGTGAACTGCAACAGAAGCTGAAGAGGAAGACCAAACACAAGGTGAACTCATTGTTCCACATCTCGTGCCGGAAGATCGCAGCAAACGGTTAGAAGTCCTACTCAAAATGGACATTTCTATCCGGAAGCGTCAGTCTAGGCCGGCCGTGTCTGGAGAGCAAGCAAACATCCAGATGGAGTAACTGAACGTGCTGCTGAAAAACATCTCTTCGGCGAAACGCAATGTCATGTTCACGATGGTTGTTGAGACCTACTTGATGATGGACGGCAACGACTGGTATGGGACCGGGTACTTTACGTCCCCCACCAAGGAGGTAAGCGATGACGTCAAATATATCTACCACACCAAGTTCCCAACAAGATCCTCCTGTGACTGATAATCATCGAAAAGGGAATGTCCAAGCCGCTGTTCTTAACTTCGAGGTTCGCGGTAAACGGAGAGATACACCGTACAAATGTCCTGCCGGACATTGAGAACACTTTCATCGAGAGTAATCACGCGAAAGAGTATTTTTAACTTCTGACTGGACCCGGTCTTGGCCCATTATAGACAATTTTTGGGCGAACCTTAAACCGAGGATCTACTCCGAGCTGATCGCCAAGGCTACGAAAGAGCTAAAGAACATGACGACATTCATCTTCTCATCGGCCATAGCTAAGCGTCGGAGGATTTCTGTAGAAGGCTTGATAAACGTAGGATTCAAGGAAAACTTGTTCTATTAAATTATCTTTTGTAGTCTGTTTTGTCATTGCCATCCAAAATAAGTCTTCTTTTAATACAAACGTTATACACGTAGATTTTGAACATTACGGAGCCAATTTTTATTGAATGGATGATGACACAAAATTTTGGAGGCCAATTCATTAGTCTAAAGCGTGAAATGAACTGTTCACAAAATCGTTCTTGCAGTGAAGCAGATTCAACCAAGTTGTTTCATTTGGATACTCTGTATTTGGAAGAACCATTCCATTATGAACACATATATGAGCAACACTAAATGGAAACGATAGCACAATATCACATGTGATTCTCGGGAATTCACGGGATTCGAGGATAAGGTTTTCAGGGTCCCTCATTGCTTGAATGAAAATTTTTTCCTGTGTAGTTGGCAATGGGGTCAACCATATATCAACTGGATAGTGTATCGCGGTGAATATTGTTTACTCGGGACTCATACAGTATGTGAATAATGTAAATATTGACAGGTAACAGGTGCAATGAATCGGAAAACTTTCAATGAAGAAAATTTATCTGATAATATGTATTTTCAGGAAAATATAAAACAGACAGTTTTCAATGACGTTTTCTGTCATCTTCAACTTTCGCTTTATTATTACCACTATTTATCGACAATTAGGACTCCGCTATCCTTGCTGTAGTGTCAGCTAGCAAAATTTGGCTAAAAAGTCTCTGAACAATCATGGGGCTTGATAAAAGCTAAACTTCCTATTTATAATCTTATTCGACACAATACGTTTGATTTTCTTTTTGACGTAGGACTACATCTAATAGTAATATATGAGAAATAAAATAATAATATAAACATCGAACATGTATGAAAAAGTGAAAGATCTCGAATGCTTATAACTCGAGCATTTCTTAAGTACGGGAACAGGAATATGGTGCCATGGTGTACACGATTCCAACCCTTCCGGTTATCTGGAGAAGAAATTGTTTTTTGCACGTTTTTTATGATAATTCAGATTTTCTTGAATAGTAATATAAAAAATAATATTTTTCTATTAGTTCGTGCGATAGAGAGATGTATAAAGATTTATTAACATACATTTTTTTCAAATTTTGTTTTCTTCCGAGATAAGACAACTGAGCAAACCCTAGCCCAACTCGTCACTTCAGGCCTTCCATAATCGTATAAGGCCGTGGCCATAGTGAACGTGATGCGATGCGGGCGCGGGTTCGTTTGCGGGAAAGCTTTTTTGTTCACGAATGCGGAAATCAAATGCAAACCGCCCGGACCTGACACAGTAAACGCGATGCAAACGCGATTTCAATGCGGCGAAAATATCAGCCCTATTCTGTATTCCGACGGATTTTCATTTCGTTCGAAACCGTTATTTCGTTCGAGTTATAATTTCGTATTCTCTATTTCGAACGCTTTAACCATTTAATGTTCGAAGAGAAACAGATCGAACGAAATGCAAAAACAACTCGAACGGAATACAGAATAGAATTATATCAAGTCGTTCGGAATATTTCGAATCGATCGGAATACAGAATAGGGGTGTATGTGTAGAGTGTTTTGCCGCAAATGAACGCAAGTGATAGTTGCCAGTCGATTTTCATAAATATCTTCACAATCGAACTCATCGAACGAAAATGAAGATTGAGTTGTTAAATTATTATTTTCGTTTTGTTCGATGAGTTCTATAACTATATTCTAATTCACGTAATGCATATTATGAAAACCACGTTTACTGTGTCCTCGGTCTAATTGAACATATTTTTCGTTTTTACCATGAAGATGTAATTGTAAACCAATTTTATTGTAGTCAAGTAAAAAAAATGCTCACTTGTGTTCAAAAATAAAATTGATTCCGATAAACAGTACCATTTTGAGTAATGAGACACTGTTTAATAGTCAGCTTAAGGCCGAAGACATAGTTAATGCGGTGCGATGTGATGCGATGCTATGCGAAGCGAGTAATTCGAGCTCATCGCGTGTTATGACATACTGATCGCTAACATCTAAATCAAAAGTACAACAAATGAAACATTTTTCTTAGTGGCTTTTCGCTACTTTTTCTCAAGTGTCTCAAAGTGTTTTTTTATTCACGACAATTTTCATTTTCATGTGCATATATTCTCCTGAATGCTTTATGATATGCCACAGTTAACGATATTGAAGTATCTTTCTGTGAACATGGTAAATGGAAAGCCCTTAACGTAATACAGGTCGGACTCGATTATATACAGACTCGATTATATGTGATTCGATTATATACAATTTTGGACTCGATTATATACAGTTTGGAAAAAACTATTTTTTTATATTTCAAATATGACTTATTTCAAGAAGAAATGTAACTTTTTAGCGTTAAGGTGAACTTTAAGTGTCTATTGCATGTACAGTGGGGTAAAAATCGTGATTTTTGAGGATTTAGCTTGAATTTTCACCAGCAATTGTTTATATCGATATTGCAGCCAAATTAAGAAAAATAGAAGTTGGGCGTCAAAGAACAAATTTTAGAGCTTTAATTGATAGAAACAGTCTAGTTTAATACAAATTTTTAGGATAAAATTAATAATAAGGCATTAAAATTATTAACTTTTAAGTTTTTCACTTCCAAAATGTTATTAAAATCCACTAATTTAGTTGTTCCATTACTATATACTGTACTCAACTTTCTCATCTTTCAAATGAAAGCATCAGAATCGTCTTTCGTAGCGTACTTTTTAATATAGAGCCAGTTTGAGGCCACAGAGTCCGAAACAAAAAATAAAGTTCTATAACTCTGTCATTGTTGAAATTCAAACATATGCGTAGAAGGTTTTTTTCCATCGAATATGATCGTCTATCACCTCCTGAGATAATCTGGATAACTTAATTTTTTTGAGCAAGAACCTCTTTGTGGTCTGCGAACTCCAGCGTGTAGAAGTAACCGAGTAAAGATTTCGTCGTTTTACTCATACACTACGTTTCACAACTTTAGAACCACTTCATTTTTTTGAGCAGTATGAGTAATTTGGAGAGCTTAAACGAGCAATATCCTCTGCGTAGAACGAGATTCACTCTAAAACATGGTGCAGCTCAGTCGAAACCACTCCGAATGGGTTTTTTGAATTGATTTAAAAACTGAAGATGACCAACGAATTAAAATTTTATTGTAATTCATGTGAAATTTACTAGTATTTTGCAAACGAGTGAGAGTTTTTCAATTTGGTTCTATTGTTATGAAACACTGGAGTTATAGTTTTGTGAATGTTCCGCGCCTGGACACAACAATAACGTTCAAATGGGCAGGGTTACAAATAAAGATAGCTATTATATCCAACATCCAACATCTCTGGAAATTCAGAAAAATGAAGTGGTTCTATAGTTGTAAAACGCAGTGTATAGCTGAGCAAATAATCGAGTGTTCAAAGAACTGCTTCGAATCTTATTGATAGCACTTATAACATATAGTAAAGACTGATGCGATCAGGGCCCAAATTTTTTGCTACTAAATGCTGTTTTTGAAACACGCAATGAATAACCAGTACCTTATGCAGTTGTAACATGAACAATCTGTCCATACAAAAGGATAATGAAATGAAAATTTCAGAAAAATAATGGCAGTTGGAATAAAGGATTAGATGTGTGTATGTAATGTATGTACATTAGGGTGCCAATGAAAATGGTCATCTCTAATTTCAAAAAGTTACCTCACAAAAAATGTTCACCACCTCGAAAAAACACCCTATGCTAAATTTCAGCTTAATCGTACTTAAGGGAGAATGGCGCAAAGCGGTCATAGTTTGAGTTTATTGAAAATCGAAAAATCACCCAAGGGGGGAGGGAAATCGGGGTTTTCCAAAGAAAATTTTTGATGCCAAATGTCTTAAAATTGCATTAAATGTCGAGATCTAGTGTCATCTCGAAATTTTTTTTTGTCAAAAATCGGCATTAGTTTAGTTTTAGTTAGTTTAGTTAGGGACTAGTTTAGTTAGTTTAGTTAGGGACTTAGTTTTTTTCGGAGTACGAAACGAAAAGTTTTTGTTTTGTGGTTTTGGGTGCCAATAAAAATAGTTATCTCGCTTCTTCATTCGGAATTTGCAACGAAATGTTGATTTGCACGATAGTATACCCTATGCAAAATATTAGCCCATTCGGGCTTCAGTTACTGATGTCATAAAAGTTAAAATTTGAGTTTTTTTGAAAAACGTAAAACCACCGAAAATCGAGGTTTTCAAAAAAAAACTGATGCCAAATCTCTTGAAATTGCATTTCCCGTCAAGATTCACAGTTAACTCGTACTCCAAAAAAAAACTAAGTACCAGATTGCCGATTTTTGACAAAAAAAAATTTGACATCCAAAAAAAAATTTAGAAAACCCCGATTTCCTTTACTCCACCCTTGTGTGATTTTTCAATTTTCAAAAAACTCAAACTTTGACCACTTTGCGCCACTCTCCCTCCGATTGAGCTGAAATTCGGCATAGGGTGTTTTTTCGAGGTGGGGAACATTTAGTATAGGGTAACTTTTTGAAATTTAAGGGTCGATTTTTTCCTTCATTGGCACCCTAATATACATGTATGTATGTACAAAACACATTTATAACCTAACTGAAATGTAACAAAATGGCGGCATTCGATTTTTTCATAATATTTGCAATGTCGCGAGTATGGCGGCATTCGTTCGCTAAGGGTTAATATATCAAACATACCCTAACAATAGAGCTTCATTGATGGGTGATCTAGACTCGTCCAGTTGGAGAGAAAATCTGTTGGTCTATAATAATTTGAACAACAATTTTCCCTCTTTGCGACCAATCTCAAGTTTCTTCAAATAATTTTGAAAAAGAAAATGTTACGCCATGCACATAAGTAAACAAGTATTTTGTGAATTCTTGTTAATCACTTTATTCTAGTTTCCTTTATTTAGCTTTGTAAACACGTTGTAATCTCTTGAGTTAAATTAGTATATGAGTGTATTATCATTCTAGCTCCAACGTATTTCAGAACGCAAATGAACTTGCAACCTAAGGACAAACTTGTTATACAGTGAAATATCAGGAGCATGTTTGGACATAAATTTTATGATGACTTTTTTCGTATTAAATCGCGTATATGTTTAAAATACAGAGAAATTTAAAATGAGCCTGAAGGACTTGTACGGTCAAACACATTTCCTTGCGCGAGCCTGTTCACGTTTTTTTACTTGCCGAATTTTTCATCTTATACTTTTTGTACTTTTTTCATTTCATCTTGCGCACGTTCATCGTCTTGTTGAGTTTTTAAAATGTACAGCAATAATACTTTCTACTAAAATATTAGTCATTCTTATAACACAGCTAATACAGCATCCAAAATATTTCAAATAAGAACATTTGTTATTATATAGGGGTCGATTTTCAGACCTCGTCAACCACCAAAATCAATTTTCATTTGTGTTGACCCCTAGGAAACCAAAATCGATATCGACCACTTTGAGAAACCCTGCATTAGCATATACATTCGCCATTTTTAGAGAAATAAGTACCATTATTACATTAAAACAGATAGCAAACCTTTTAACTCTCATATGACACTATGACTTTATCTAAATAGCATGTTACGAAAGCTTGTTTTCGACTTTCAAAGGAAGGGAAAATAGGTCTGCACGGTGGAGTACGATTACGGATTTGGGTCACTGTATTCTTATTGAAGAAGTTCCTAAGCATCGTACGAATGGAACAGTATTCATATGATTTTTATACCGTACTTAGGTTTCAACACAATGCCTTTCATTTGTCGGCGCAACCAGGTACTCGATTCACACCTATCGAAATGTCAAACAATCAGAGGAAAACAAATTGATACGAATGTGCGTAGAAAAGGATCTCGCACTCACACTATCCTGTTTTAGAAACATGAATGTGAACTGAGTACAGTTTGGATGAATGAATTTTTGACAGCCGACACTACGGCACGGCATACAACACCCACACAGTCCCGTTACCAGAGTGCGTACGGGATGTAGTGTGAGAGTTCTGGCGAATGAACCACCTCTCGATTACTATGCGTTCATCCAATGTGCTCCAATGTTGTAGCGGATAGCTCTGTCGCTTCGCCATTCGTGAAACCAACGTCAGTCACTGAGAGTTAAACCAGATGAGAATATAGTGCTTATTCGCGCAGCAGCTAATTTTCTATGCTATGATAATGTGATTTATAGTTGATTGAATCAGGAGAGTAAAACTAGTTTTCCAGAATCAATCACAGGGAAGAATAGTGACTTTTGTGGTCAATTCAATGACTGTGTTGAATTCGGTTCCACCATCAATGAGACATTTAACCTTTGTCTCGCCCGGTGGGACAGCTCCGAGTGGTTGTGCGAGATTTTGTTGAATTGTGGAATTCTTGTATTTACCGGAGCAGACAGCATCACCACCGAAACCATCCCCGGTAGTCCACAATCATGTTGATGAAGGGAAGGGTGAGAGAACGTTGTGAATCATTTGGAAGTTGGTTTTCGCTAGAGTGATTAGAACGGATTGTGCATTGCTACAAGAAACCGAAGATTCGACGTCACACACAGCTGTCTTGTGTGGCGAGGCTGAAGCGTTCGAGTGAGTGGAATACTGAGAAAAGTGGTACAGATGCAAAATTGTCCCTTCAAAGATAGCTGCGAAACACAGCACGCGAATTGCAAATTGCACTCGTACAAAGAGTTTGGTTCAATCCATACCGTAAGCAATTTTTGAGCAAGAGAGAAAAATCCGTCACAATGTTGAAAAACATCTCTCAAGATCGCGGAACAAACAGAAGTAAGACATTCTTGTTTTCGTGATATTTGTGTTCCCGAAATAAATGCGGAATTCTGACGAACGCTTTTGTTTTTCCCTTACTATACTTCGACAGATCGGAACGAACCTGGCCGGTTCTTCGGCGATGGAGTAAGCTTCAAGGCCAAACTGATTGGCATCCTGGAGGTTGGCGAGGCCAGAGGAGATCGCATGTGTCAGGAAGCGCTGCAGGTATGTTTATTTTTATCTCAACTGATGTTGATACAATACAAACACTTGCACAGTCAATCAGATAAATAGCATTCAAATGAAATTGATCCAATTTAGTGCTAGTAACCGAGAGTAAGACATATCGAATGTACGCAAAAACAGTAAATAAAACACTTTGCTCTGCTAAATGTAGTGGCGGCAGATGTTGTAGCGCACGCGTCACGGATCAATGAATTTAACATTGAAATTTGAAATGCATTAGCCGGTGGTCGCATTCCTATTCACCGTGTGTATGTTCGAAATCATGTATCTGCTTGATTACTATTTGTACAATCGGAAAAGATGTACTGGAGGTTGTTTGTTGGGATTGATTTATGGACCGATTTTCAAAGTATTTAAAATTTCTAAACTTTACAAAATCGTCTTGTATTGATCTAATAATTTTCTTACACTCCGTAGGACCTCAAAATGGCCATCCGAGCTGCCGGTGAGCACAAACAAAGGATTACGATCCACGTTACTATCGATGGACTGCGATTGAGAGATGAGAAAACAGGGGTGAGTGTGGTTCCGATCACATTGAAGTGTGTCATTGGATCGTTGCGATATGCAAATAAATATTGTACCAATGTCTTTACAGTAAATATTTAATATTGATGCTCATATTAACCCCCACAAAATGCAGTTATCATTCACGTAGATGTTTCGTTAATTTAATTATAATATATTAGATTTGAAGGTTTCTGAATGTGTTGTGCAGGAAGTACACAAAAAGGTTGAGATAGGCAATATTTAATCAGTGTACGAATAGTCATAACTCTTCAAAAAATAGACTTATTCAGATTCAACTGGTTATATTTGACGGGGAAACTTGTGTAGCTAGCGGACACCGGAGATGTTCCAGAAATACTGGCGGAATGTTCAAAACGTTTTTCCATAACTTGTCTGTATTCTATAGCATTCAGAAACTCCGTGGGGCTACCGGCAAAAAAGCACCTTAATTGCTGTCCCTGTCGTAGAAGGCGACTGATCTGGTGACAACGCGGGTAAGAGCGCGATGAAACCCAAGGAGATAGCACGGGGATATATCGTGAAGGAGTGCTTTGCTATCCTGCTCCCTGAATATAAGGGAGGGTGACATCCACTGAAATGGCAAGTCCCGGTGAAACCTTGGCAGGCCTCCCGGTACTTCAATGTTCGTCTAGGCTCAGCCACTAGATACTAGACTCAAATGTCAGACTACTGATTTACGCAGATCAAGCTTTTAACACGGTTCCCACGGGGGATTGTGTCAATCCTAGCATGACCTCCTTGTTTGCAAAGATAATCAGGGGCTGTCCATATACCACGTGGACAGAAAAAGCATGATTTTAAACTTCCCCCTCCCCATCCGAGGACAAGCGTGGACATTCCTTATACCCCTCCCTCTGTTGTCCACGTGGACATTCCTCCGGTTTTGAGGAAAAAATCAAGAAATTCTATTTTTTTCGCTTAAATTTCATTTCAAGTTTGTTTCTATTTTCCATTCCATATTTTCATTGATAAAAATTATAGCCTTACCAATGGTAACGATTTGTCTTGAAATCTTCAATTTTTTTCAACATTGTCCGGGAGCTCATTATTTTCTTCCGAATTCCATTTACGCTATCTCCATATCTATTTTAAAATATCGATTTTCAGCTTATTCTCAAGTATTTTTATTAAAGCTGACTGGCTGTTTTCAAAAAAATCAGACAATGAAATCAAGCACTTTGTTTAAAAACAGAATTTTCTCGTCTAAACATCAATCACATTCGCTTTTGCAGGTTCGGTAGTGCCTGATGGCTATAATGAACCTAGTAAAAACAAAACATCTGCAGTATTATCGTGATCGACGGAATCATCGTTGACCTACAACCCTTAATTGTTAAATCATGCTAAATATTGTCCTGAATTTGTGCCGATTCTAAGGAAAAAACCAAAACCATATTTTTGGATACATACATCTTTTCGATCATAGATGCACCGTTTTTTCCTGAATATTTCAGCATCCTTCATGCCACTTGAGAATTCCATCCTCTCAGAACTTATGCTATGCAGTAAGTTCTTACAAGAATCTTAACAGTTAATAATCTGAAGATGCAATATCTGGTGTGTAACGTGGGTGGAGTTTTAAAAGTGCCCTAGAAGCGTTCTGGATCGTTGATTTTCATACGTTCAGCTGCTAGCAGTACTTGTTGGAATTCATCGAAACTAGTTGCTTGGTAGAAGCTCATGATACAGATTTTCTTCCAGTCCTACCAGACCCAGCCATAAACCCGGAATCCGGTCGGATTTGAAATTAGCACGATGTTGCGTTCTTTAAGAGGGTATGCTAGTCTAGAAATGTGAAAAAAACATTTTTTTTCCTTCATATTTCTCTAATTCAGACATTTAAGAATATACCATAGAAGAGACTTTTCGAAAATCTCATTATTTACCAAGTTATAGCCATTTTAGTGATGCGATATCTTATCTAGTACGGCCATAACAATTAACTTCAAACGCGTTTTTCTCGAAACATGTTTTTTCAAACTGGCTTACACGATATCTCAAGTTCTACTTATCCGATCTATGTTTATATGAATACAATCTGTGTGCATCTCTCTATCGCATTAATCGTATACGCCATGGCACAACTTTTTTTTTGAACCCCCTCACTTGATTAGCTTCTAATTATGGATATATTTTTTTCCGTTCAATTTTTGTTTTATTGTTGAAAGATAGTTAAACAAATAGTGATATAATGGATGGTAAAAATATTCATTGTATTACTTTTTCAGAGCTCGAAGAAACGTCCGAAATTCGTGTCTCTATCCCCCTTAATCTGATCGAGTCAAATCCTATCGGATTGTGCAGAATGCAAAAGTTTATTTCGTTCGATATGTCAAATCCGATCGGGTTCCGTAATATGGGTTAATATGTAGTCCATGCATTGTTGCATGTTTGCATGTTGCATGCATATTTTTCGTGATGTTTCGTTTCTCATGAACGGTGAATTTTCGACATCTGTAGCGAATCTACTAATTCATGTGCATCAAGGATTAATCTTTTCATTAATTAAACAGCAGTAGCAGCATGAACTTTCCGGACAACTCAAAAGAAGCGTGTTACAAAAAATTACCAGATATCAATGAAGAACAACATCATTGCAAGAAATGGATCTCCAGAGATACGGTCCGTACACTCATGGAAGAATTTGTTGTTCGTTTCAATGTTCAGAAATCCTTGATAGTTCTCGAAAAAAAAACCAAACAGTGTTGTCATCAATAGCAAAAGCTGAATTCAATCCGCACTTAAGTCGTGATTATTAATGCTACAAAAAATCCAACGTTCTTTGTGTTATTGGGTGTCTTTATCCTAACGGATTTAATGGCCCTCTATTACCGATTGGAATGAATTGATGGATCCTAGTTTATGTGCGTTACCTTCAGAATATACATTTCAGGAAAGTGGTTCAGTCATATGAAAAAATATGGATGTTTGACCGAGCAGCACTCTCAGGCAGCTCAGTATTTTTATTCATGAATACTAAGTACTCAGGGCGGGCGTGGAGTTTTTTTTATCTGTATTATAGTGACTTTCAACCAACTCATTTGGCTGATTCGTCACTTTTACTTCCATTTTTGGAAGAATGTCGGGAGTGAGAATTGAACTCGTGACCTTTAGCGTGAGAGGCATGGATGTTACCACTACGCCAGATCGCCTCCACGGGAGTGGAGTTCTAAAAATCGTGTAAATACAAAACAGATCTCATTCAACTTTGACTATTAACTTGAATGTTTTACTTTAAAAAATACTTAACGTGTCCACGTGGACATTATTAAAACCCCTTCCCCCCTCACCGTGGACAAGCGTGGACATTTTCGTAACCCCTACCCCCATAAAGTTGTCCACGTGATATGTGGACAGTCCCTCATGAGATCACAAAAAGTGACTGGGTAAAACGAGTGAAGATAGCGGCTCGATAGCGGTCTCCAAGTGGAGATAGCGGACCCCAAATACGAATGAAATCAAAATAATGAACACGCCCAACAGTCAAAACGGAGATGAACATATGTACGTAAGTGGCGGAAAGCTCCGAATATGTTTTTGGATTTTGGCTTGTAACCCAGAAGAAGGAACGAAAAAAGCAGGAAGATGACGGTCCTAAGATCAGCAAGAATTTCGAAGCGAAAGTATGAATCGAAGGCTTTCGACAGAGAACTATACGTCGAAGCACTTCGCTATGTCCGCGAGATCGAAGTTCGAACAAACTGACGAAATTTTTAGCTAGACCATGCGTTGGAGAAAAATAACAAAAGGCTCTTACAGCATACCGGTGGAATGAAATACTTAACAATTGTGTCCAGAGAGCGAAATAAAGTCAGAGAGAAGCGTATGGCTGTTTTCCGTGCGACAAATAGCTGCTTTGAGAGGCGAAATAGTAGGTTGTTTAAAAAGTTCTTACCCTCACAGGTCAATCGTCTCCTAAGTGTCTGGCATCATGTTGAATAACGTATTCATCACCACCTTAATGCTTTCCACACAAAAGACATGCTCCTTCATGAGCGGGTTGCTATACCTGGCATCCACTGTGTCGTTAATATGCTCACAGCGAGCAACTGCATGCAGGTTGACAAGACGTTGTTCCGATACGTATAACATCATACGCTCTGTCGTACACCTCCTACGCAGGCTGACGAGACGGTGCTTCGCCTAGTTTCCACCGCACGGCCAACCCTTCGCAGAAAGGTTGTATCGCCACTCCAACCACGTCATGTATTATCATATCTTACAAGCGAATAGCGACCAACGGTACACTCGAACTGAATAGTTCGTTTTGACGTAGGACTACGTCTAACCGGAAGATATAGGGGGTAAAATTAAAATCTAGGCACTGAACATGGAGGAAAAAATGAAAGATTCCGAATGCGTATAACTCGAGCATTTCTTAACAGATTGCAAAGATGTTTATATCTATTAATAGGAAATACTTCTACGCATCTATCACAATGAATAACAGTTCACTTTTCTTGAGATAAACAATTGAATAATTGTGAAATGTCAAGCATTATCCAAACGCATTGTGTGCCTCGTTTTGATTGGTCCGATTTGTGCTCCTCAAATAGCTCCGACCAAAACGTGCAACCAGAGTAATAGCGGAATATAATTTGGGTACAAATGAAGAATCATATTGTAAACCACTCCCACTTGTGATTCTACCGCCAGTCGAAAGGAATAAATTTGGTTGTTGCTTTCCGAAACCATCATTCATTTTCTAACCGCCGAGCAGAACGGATGTGCTAAGGTCATCGTTTTATCATGGAGCGGCAGCAATGACAGGAGGGGCTGGAGCAGTGTCATGAGCTCCACAGTCTAACAGAAGAGCTCATCAAAAGCAGCCCCATAGTCATTGGCGTGGACTCCAATGCCTGGGTAGTGGAGTGGGGTAGCAGAGTTACCTAAGCGAGAGGCTTTAGCTTTGCTGGATGCTTTGGCAAAGCTAACTGTAAGACTGGTCAACGAAGGTTCCACTAGTACTTTCCGCAGAAGTGGTCGGGAGTCCATTATTGATGTCACCTTCTGCAGCCCTACCTTGACATCAAATAGCAACTGAAGAGTGTGTGATGACTATACCCATAGTGACCAACAAGCAATTCGCTACACCGTCGGCAGTCAGAACTCATTAAAAAGACGAGGAATGAGAACAGAGAGTCCAAAATGGAAGACGAAGGAATTCTACAAGAATCTCTTCCTTGAAGCACTCCGAGATTCAAAAAAAATCCTAAATTTAAACAATTTCTTACGTTCTTTTCTTGGAAATTTTGTAGTATATTTCTCGAAAAGTTAGAAATTTTTGTAAAAGATTGAGAAAAAAACTATCCTTTTTCAAAAAGTAGTCTAGTTCTTTTTCGGTAATTTCAAGTATGCACAGTCATGCCTAAGACGAGTTGGCATGAAAATTATATCGATAACTAAATCGTTATATCGAAGTTTCTCTGTAGTAGTTCCACGGGATTATTTTTGTTGTTTCAATAGGAGCCGACAACTTGAAAGATGCCGTCACCTCTGAGACTTCTGATTCTCTCTGACTTCATCAATGATCTAACATAACAAAATTTTGCCTATTTTTTCGACTCTTGCTCTATCTCCTGCATATAATATTATTTAGTATGTGTGAAAACATGCTTTTCAAACATCATTTAATAAACCCCGTTTTTCAGGACTCTCTCTACCACCATCCAGTGCATAAGATATCGTTCATCGCGCAGGACATGACGGATTCGCGTGCATTTGGCTATATTTTTGGTTCGCCCGACAGCGGGCATCGCTTTTTCGGCATCAAGACCGACAAAGCCGCCAGCCAGGTGGTGCTGGCGATGCGTGACCTCTTCCAGGTCGTGTTCGAATTGAAGAAGAAAGAAATCGAGCTTGCTAGACAGCACATTCAGAGCAAAATTACAGCGCATGAACATCAGGCGGTTGCGATGGCCGTCAAAACCTCCAACGTCGACAGTTACGGCAAAAGTTCGTCCGGCGATGGTGCTTCCTGTCCATTGGCCGGTTCCGGTCTGGCTGGCGCGAGCAGTTTGAAGTCGAATGTTAAGTGTGAGAAATCCCCCGAATCGGTAGCCGATCTCGTAGATTTAGAGCAAGAGCTTAGTTCTATACAGCGTGGCATCACACAAATGGAGCGGATAACCCCGAACGAAGTCCCCTCGAAAAGCGTCATCGATGACGATCCCTTCGGAGATTCATTCGCCAATATTCCGCCGGTAATTAAACGAATTATTATCGATAAGTTAATCGTAGTACACGGCTATTATTTTTATAAATTGTAGGCCTATAATCTACTACCACCTCCCGAGACTAGCAAACGCCATTTGAAACAAACACACAGATCGACTGAAAATTTACCAGTTGCTGAAACCAGTCCGGCGGTGGTTTCTTCATCTCCACCCATCCCATCAACGCCATTAGCACCATCATCCCAAACGGCACCACCCGTTTGCACCACTCCTGGTCCCGCTCCCGCTACAATGTCTGCGAGCAATTCTAATCAGAACGATGATTGGCTTAACTCACCTCCCAACACGTCACGCTTTGATCCCGAACCTGCGAAATACTCTGACGAACCTAACCTCAAAGAGTTGGAAGAAGGATGCAAGGTAAGCTAACAACATGGGCTAATTAAAATTCAAGCATTCTCACAGTTTCAGTTTCTTCAGACACACCTAAGTGCACCACAGCCCTCGTCCTATACCGATGTCTTCACCGATCTGGATCCGCTTGGGACAGGGAAAATCAAACCCTATATTGATAAGAAGTTCTTCTTCCAGGAGCTAAAAAATCCACCAAAAAAAGTGCTTAAAGATCTATCCGGTAGAGATAGTACTTTCAATGCCAACTTCTCCTCCGATGACCATCAACGTCAATCGCCTCGTTCAATTCCGTCTAGCACAAACATCACGTCCTCGGGGGGAGCTGAGTCTTTGAAAGCAACCTTCGATGAGATTAGCGCCAGAGAAAATGAACCTTCAGCCGCCGATTTTCTTGATCCATTCGCCAGCAAAGCCGTTGATCCTTTCATGGAAGATGAAGATTTCTCAAAACTACACATCGATCCATTTGACGTCAGCTTCCCCAGAACCGCTACCCCAAAGCACAATGAATCCAAAGCCCAGGAAGACACAGCAACAAAGCTCGCCACTATATCAGATGAAGGAAAATCCGACGATAGTCCAGTGGCTTACAATGGTCCCCTTCAGGTTAATCTTCCGCCCGAAAGTTGGGCTAGTTACATCAGCCAGAAGCGTCTCGAGCGGCAAAACTCCGACACAACCACTTCGCCAGGGATGGGCACTACCAGAAATCGTCCGAATGTGTTCAAACAGAACACGGTTGATGTAATCTCCAGTATTAGTAGCAGCTCGAAAAAAATTAAACCGAACCTTTTCGGGCAAAAATTTTCCAAGCGAGATTCAAACAGCATAAATATGCGACGTTTGCAGGAGAGTGATTCCTTGAGTGAGAATGAAACTGCCCCTGAGCCTCCTCCTCGACCAGACTCGGGATCGCACATCGAGCCCCCTCCTTTGCCACCTAAAAAACAATTTGCCGACATCGTGATACGACCGTCTCCAAGATCAGGACCTTCCGCTACCCCGAACTCGGGAGGTTCTACGAGAGAACGGTACGATTTCATTGGTTCCAAGCTGGAGTCGAAAAGTCAATCTACCGGCGATAATGCGCCTCCACTACCATTACCATCGCGGAAAGTTAATAGAGCCGACTCATCATCTCCGGGTCGTCCTTTCAAGAAACTGAATGAAGAAGATGATTACCTGCAACCGATCACCTCTAAATCAGAGATTCCGACATTATTACCTCCACCACAACGCAAGGATGCTTCGAAAACACGGGCCGCACGCAAATCCGAAACGGATCCCCGAAATCTGGACGAGCCCACGCCTCCGGCACATTCAAAGTCTCCCACTTCGCGGGACAAAGAATCGCTTATACCGGACATCACACTCAGTCAATTACTAACACTAGGTATCGATGAATTAGCCACAAAATTAAACGTTCCGGTTTCCAAGTTAAGCACAATGACCCTGGTGGAACTCACATCATATCTTTCCGAATTCATCGAGAACAGCAAAACCTCTCCCTCGGTAGCATCTTGGAATCAAGAAGCTGAAAACAGTGACTCGCCGGTGTTCAAGGTCAATTTCGATGATCAAAATGAAAACACGTTTGTAGCCAAGTTCGACGACAACTTCGGAGAGGAGAACTCCTTTGTAGCAAACTTTGATCATCTGAATCAGCAACAAGCACACCGCACAGTGGCACCACCTGCACCACCTCCCGTCGATAAGTATGCCGTATTTCGAGAAATCATTGGACAGGAAATCGGTTCTTCTCCAGAACCTCACAAAGGTGATTCAAGGGAAACTGGTCTCAATTTGACTACATTAGATTTCGACAGAGAAGTAGCAAGCGAAATGAACAGGCTGTCACCGAACATAACCGCCGACCAATTCGCAACGTCACCTTCCCAGTCGCAGTCATTTACAACAGCAAGTCCCGTGTCCGTACCAATGACAAAAATTGACACCAAGATCACCGAAGTCATTTCTCATGCTAAAGATCGTTACGCTGCGCTGAGAGATATCATTCTGGTAGAGGACCTATTCGAGAAATCATCCCCACCTGCACCGCCCACATCTTCCGCACCAATAGCGCGCATGGAATCATCTTCATTCGAAGATCGGGACACCGAGGATGAACACAAATTCGAAACCAACTTCGATGACATGATTCAAGAGGAACGCCAATCACCCGAAATCAACATTTCCGACGCTGACATCAATAGGGATTTCCCTGAGCAGGAAGAACAACAACTGCAGCCATCCCTGCAAAATCTTGAAATACCAGAGTCTCAGAATCTCTCCGGCTTCCGCAGTACTCCGAAGGAGGATTTGGAGATAGATGCATTCATGCAGAAAGCAGTATCCAATCTGTCACTCCACAGCACCGGGCAGCTGTCACCAGCAGCCCAATCTGGCCCAGGGTTGACGTTAAAATCTCCTCAGCTGCAGAGCACATCAACGTCACCAAGTCATCCACCGCAAAGCCGATCTCCGGTAGCGGCTAGGGACAGCAGCTTACTACAGGATGTGTCCTGCGATGCGGCGGCTAAAGCAACACTTAACGACATGAGCACTTCGCCGATACCGATCGTAAAATCTCCCATGGCCAAGAGTCCCACCATCATGAAGGCGTCGTCGTCTTCGCTAACAAAATCTCCACTCCAGATCGCGTTCGCCGAGGGGACAACAGTGCTGGGTGGAACGAAGAAGAGCGCTGATCCGATGCAGAAGCGGTCGTCTGGTTCCGCAAGCGATGGTGGGGAATCATCGCCGGAAGCGGAGCGTAATCGGGGTGAGTTTACCACTACATTTTTCATGTATGTGATTCAACAAACGTATTGAGAGCAGTCTCACCAGAAATTCAAACTTAAACAATGAGTTTTAAACCATTTAATGTCGTTTTTCGACAAATTGTTTAACGTAGAACTACGTCTTTCATTAAGGGTACCAAATCAGAAAACAGGTCACGTTTTTAGGAAATAAAGTTAACGTTAATAATTATTTTTGCCACGAACGGATTTTTGCGATTTACATACCAAACGATCCCTAAGATTTGTTTGGTATGCTATACATTACGATCCACTGGTGTGTAAATGGTTAAAATTCTTGAAAACTATAAGCGTTTCCATTTTCCCATAAATTTGTTCTGTGTGCTTTTCCCTAACAGAGCTGTCAATAACGGGCAACTTATCGACGAGCAACGAAGAGGACCTCGTAAGATTTAGAATTCCCGTGAACAAAGGAAAAGAAGAAGAATGAAGGGGAATACTTGCCTAGAGTATAAACAGTAGATCTCGCTGAGGCAAACCTTCAGTCACGTTCTGTACTCAAGGCAATGAACATTGCTTGTTCTTGCTTGTTTTGCGTCATAACATGTCTTCTTTTCGGATTGAGCTGAGGACGCGACCAAATTACTGACTCGCTGATATCTCTAGCATTGCAATAATTGCTTCAAACTGACGCCATTGCATTAAGGTTTTGAGCTACACAATTGTGTGAGTAATCATCAAGCTAGGCTATCGTCGGCAAATCAAGAAAATAAATGCTCTAGAATTTTGGTTTCGCAAACTCTCCCCACAAAGGATGAGAACTAAGCTAATCTAGACCGGCAATATTAACAGGAAGGGCTTCTGTTGAGAAGAGTGCAAAACGGAGATAAGTTTGTGTATATTTAGTTGCTTCAAGCCATCGATATATGGATATTTGTGTGCGTACGTGCGTGCTTCATAACCCCTACGTAAAAATAGTGCATCTTTGCTACGCTGAAACCCCATTTGTTTCTGCCCCCGTGTGCATTGGCTCTGTCACGAAAAATTATTTGGGGAATACCAATCATCTTGAATGTCGTACTGGAATATTAAAAATTATTTGGGTCGTAAAACTGCCTCCAACTAGGATTGCATTTGCGCTAATCTTGATCATAATGAAGCAATGCTACTTTTTCCGAGGTTGTTGAGATTAACAGAAAGAGTTTATTTCGTTTATTTAGTCACCAAGAAAGTAAATTTCGTTCTGGAATTTTGTATGTGATTTGGTTCCGCTTGCCAGTAGCAAAACTTTCCCCACTATGGATGAGCTTATCTTGATCATGAGAAAGTAATGCATCTGTTTTCGAGACCAGAATTATTAAAAGAAGTGTTTCTTTTAAAATAATGCAAAATGATGAGGAGTGTTTATAGTCTTAGTAGCTTAAAGCCACCGATGTATGGCTCTGTATGCATGCTATGGCGAACGCTTCTTTGGCGCTTGTGTACCTTGTAAGAACGATGCCTAAAGGTGCGATTCCACTGAGGCAATATTAAATAACATGTAGCATGATGACATGACATTCTACCAGACAGTTATTTCTAAAATTTCACAGCATTATAAAATAGTATCCGAAGTTATAAATATCCGACTTATATAAAATAACAGCATAGTTCTACGTCAACAATGCGGTCGTATTTTGGACACAACCTCCTATAATTTTTTTTTCTGACGTAGGACTACGTCTCATATTAAGGGTGCCAAATCAGAAAACAGGTCACGTTTTTATTAAATAAAGTTAACGTTAATAACTATTTCTGCTGCAAATGGATTTTAATGATTTGCATATCAATCGAATCGGAATTTTTCTAAGATTTGTTTGATTGCTATACATTACAATCCCATAGTCTGTATATGGTTTAAATTGATGAAAATTGGAAGCATTCCCATTTCCCCATACATTTGTTCTGTCCATTTGTGTGCTTTCCCGAACAGAGCTGTCAATAACGGGCAACTTATGCAGCCGCTAGAATAGAAACAACCAAGGGTAAGAAACTTGCATAGTAAGTAAGATATCGCTAGCGTATAAGTTTTGCATCTCCTCTGAGGAAAATTCTCAGAATCTTTCTGTGCTCGAAACAACGAAGGTCGCTTATTCTACTCGTTTTGTGTTTTATGTGCTGTGAACGCTAGCGAATATTTCACTTCAAGTACATCTGGAATTGCAATTAATACAACCATCCGAGCCATGGCAAAGCAGGAGAAACAAGAGAAGAGTGCAAGCTAGCTTTGTTGACGGTTTTGAGAATGGAGATTTTTTCATAAACGGTCATTCTCGCGATGTTTCATTTTTATCGCTGCAATTGTGTGCATCTGTTAGACGCGTATTTGATGTTTGCACGATGCACGGAAGATGCCTCTCGTTGAATACTCAGTGCAATGCGTGCATTGTTATATAGAAACAAAATGCGACATATGACCAATTAGTGTATTGTTCTCGCAAAGGCAAGCCATTAAACCTTTTCAGGGTCCCCGGAACTTTTTACTAAAGAGTTATTTATGAAATTTCGACGTATTATCAAATCATTTCCGAAATGATAAACCATTTAAAAAAATATTGCGTAGTCCTACGTTCTAAGCGTTCGTGTCTCGAATTTTTATTTGTTTACAATGATGCTACATCTCTTGAAGAGATGTAGCATCTTGTGGAGTTTGTTGGACCTTAAGGATTTGCTGAGCCCATAGTAGGCGCGACTGCCATTGACTATGCGTCTTGGAGTTTCACGGCTGTTGTTGTTGTCAGTTTTTATCAACGAGCCAAGGTAGACAGATTCCTCTACCACCTCCAGCTCGTTGCCGTTGATCACAACACTACTATCAAGAAGAATTCTGTTGCGATCGGTAACTACTGCTAGTATGTATTTAGTCTTAGACGCATTGATCCCAAGTCTAATCAGATCTAACTAGACTTGTTGAAAATATTGCCCCGCATGTTGAAGCTCCCTCTCCGCATAACATCTTCCAGCGCCACGTTGAAGAGCAGACAGAGAGTTCATCCCCTGTGAGTCAAACGGTTCCGAAGGATCGCCTAAGATCCGCACACTGTTCATCGTTGCCTGAATCAGTCTTGTCAGCTTTAGGGGAAAGCCGTGTTTGTCCATGATTCTCAATAGCTGTCGTTGGTCGATTGTATCATATGCGGTCTTGAAATCGATGAAGATGTGGTGCGCAGGGACCTGCCACAGTGTAAGAATCAGGTCCGTCGTCGAGCAACCAGGCATGAAACCGGCCCGATAACATCCCACAAATATACTTACTATTGGCTGTAGACGACGAAAGAAGATCTGAGACAGAATTTTGTGGGCACCATTAAGGATCATGATTGCATGGTAGTTCCCACAATTTAGCTTGTCACCTTTTCATAAATAGGGCAGATTCCGCCGTCCTCCCAATTCTTCCGAAGCTGTTCTGTGTCCCAGATCCCGACTATCAACTGTTGGATACACTCTACAGGTTTTGCCGGAATTCAGCTGCTTTGGGACTATTTTGCTGAATAATGGCCTACTTAACTTCACCCATCGTAGGGGTTGGTACGTCGTCGTTGTTCGCTGTGTAGTCCTCATTAACGCCGTCTTGGTCTCTTGTCTGAGCGCTATTCATGTGTTCATCGTAGTGATGCCTTTCGAGGACTATAAAGCAGCTCCGTCTCCTCACACTTTTTCTCTTCCAGACGGCGCTTTTATCCCGAAACAGATGTGTTCCAATGTTTCGACAAGTCGCTCGTGGCTACATTGTGCTGCAGAAGCGCTTGGCACTCGTTGTCAAACCATTGGTTCTGTCGTCCACGATGTTCGTACCCGATGACGGTCTCTGCTGTGCTGCTAGTTGCTGCCTTCAGGGTGTTCCAGTATTCATCGAGGGGAGCAGCATTCAGTTCGTCGTCATTAGAGTATATCCTCTTGATCGATTGTATCGAATTGCACATATCAATGCCGATTTTATTTTCATAGCTTCACTTTTTATCAAATGCTCCCTCAATACCAAAAAGTTTTTGCGTGATTTTTTTAGCGTCAAAAGACTTCTGTCACGGCCAACATCAGAAGGAAAGACAAATTTAATTTTCAATACATTACTTAGCTAAACTCAAAACATAACACTGTACAATACCATAAAAATCCTAATCACCATTCAAAAAACCACACACTATGCCGCTTCTGAAACCAGAACAATAATTAATTATCTATCCAGGTGAATACTAATTGTCACTTACCTTTTTATTGCCGACGGATACCTGGGAACAACCTGTAACGATAATTATATTATAATTAAATTGCACACGTTTGTGCTATACATACTTACCTATAGCAGCTCACAAAACACAAAACAACAACATAACAAAACAACGTATAAACAATCACAACACAAAACAATAACAAGCGAGTTGTCAAAAGACAGGAACGCATTGAAACGCATCCGCTTTCGAGAAGAAATCCGACCAAAGAATCAATCGCAATTATAGGCTCTCCAGATGACTATGGAACCAATCATATAAATACATTTCGTGCCCTATTTATATGATTATATTCGATCTCATCATTCAACGGATAGCCAGTCTATCATCATCTCAACACTCTGGAACTCCGCCTAGAACCTATCTGGGCGGAGACATTTTTGGCGCTGTAGACAGGATACTCCACTCAACTCTTCGGAACTCTGCTCAGATACCTCTCTGGGCGGAGACAACTTCCCTATTTTCATTTCTAGCGCGTGAAGTGCTGTTTTCGTAGATTTTCCTGCTTGGTAGGCAATTTGGAATATGATCAGTGAACTCCTGTTTAAGCATGCTAGATTGATATGAAGACCAATGATTTTATTCATCATTTCCAAAATAACAAATGCCAAACCTTTTTTTTTTTTTTTTTTTTTTTTTATTTCTGTATTATAGTGACTTTCAACACATTTGGCTGGTTCGTCACTTTTACCTTCCATTTCGGAAGAATGTCGGGAGTGAGAATTGAACTCGTGACCTTTAGCGTGAGAGGTATGGATGTTACCGCTACGCCAGATCGCCTCCACGCAATGCCAAACTAATTTGCCTATATGCTTTGGGAGTTCGTCCTGCTGAGTTTTGCGAATAAGTATAACTAAGATTTTTCGTTTTTTACTTGGAATGTATGTAGTGTTTATAGCTAGCAATATACAAACGATCAGTGATATCCTTGCATTTCTGTAAAACCATGGATAAATCCCAGGAGTCTTGGAAACCTTTAAGAAATCTTTGTAGAGATAGCCGTGGCCATCTCTTTAGCTTTAATCTCGTCTCTGATTGGACAGCTTAAAACAATTTAGCTGCCTTTTTGCATATATTGTCCATTTTTATAATCTTTTCAAAGGGTTTATGTCTGGCTGCAGCAGGTAGACTTTCAACTTGTTCACAGCTTTCAACCCCTTCTATTAGATTTATGATTTTCTTTGTTATTTCATATGAGGCTGTTTTTTATCTGATCAATTAGAGGTAATTCGAACTGACCAGTAGAGCAAATACACAATTTAGTTTTTCTTGGGTCTCTGAGTTGCTCAATCAAAAGATCACCAGAATAACAGATTTTCATGATTTTTTCCGGTTCATTATTCTAAGCATCGCAAAATTTAGTGTACACCTTAAACTATCCAAACCAATTTACCTTTCTAGTAAGATCTTTGCGAATTAGCGTACTTTCTTTCGTCAGTTTGTGACGTCAATACCAAACCACTGCTTGGGCAGTGATGGTTTTTGTTTCTTGTAGAAGTTTGAAAAGTTTTTATCAAAATGACAAGAAAGAGGAAAAAATAGATATTGTTAAACGTACAATGATAATAAATAAGACTTGTGACATTGCGGGAAATAGCAGCTGCTGTCCGAAGAACTGCAGTCTGCAGTGCAGTCTCCCGTTCAGAAATTGGGCCTCACTCGTAATTACTACTTTCAACAGAATAATGACCCGAAGCAAACTGACCTCATTGTGCGGAAATATCTACTCTATAATGTCCCAATCAACTCAAAACACCTCCACAATCACCGAACTTGAACACTATTGAGTATCTATAGTGGGAAATCAAGAACCATGTGAAGAATAAAAATCCTGAGAAAAACGGAACTCAAAACGACGATTTAGGAGATCAGGGAGGCATTTCCGTCTACAGTGACCAGAAATCTCGCCACTTGCAGGAAGGGCTGGGCGCCCAAGGGGAGCCCTACTAAATACTAGGCGGTTGATTCTTGTTATCTGTTAACATTTCTGAACTGATTTCAATTTTCATTTTAAGAAAAACATGAACTGTACACTCAATTTGGCCACGTCTTAATTGGAGATATTTTGTTTGTATTTTAAACATGAAGGAGAAATGTGACCATTTTATTTTTTTTCTTATCACTTCATGAGAGTCTATTTAACGATGAATATGAGTCGCATAACAAAGCAGCACGAGGTGTATACTCAATTTTGGGATTGAATGTAATTTGATTTGACACCGATTGTCACCACCGTTACATATTTTTGCCAGCCGATGTTTTTTGTGAGGTCAAATAACACCCCAAATGGTGCAGTGAAATGCGGGTTACACTTGATTGAATTGGGCAACCTTTCGGGGTCAAATTAGCTTTCTGAGAGTGATACGGATCTGTCGATCGCGTGACAAGACGCGTGTCAACCGATTGTTCTGGATAGAAAGCTCGATGCCTGGTTTCTGGTTCGAAGCGACCTGGTTCTTCTAGCTAGCCGAATAGCAGAAAAATCGAAGGCCCGTTTTAGAGAACTGTCAATGCAAAGCAATTTACTACGACATCATTGGACGTGTGCGAAAACCCTAAGTCAATTCTTAGTTTTGGGGATTGTCGGTGACGGGACAAAACTCGTTCGTTTGGCAGCACAGTAAACGCAAGCCTGTTAAACGACGGCGTGGTCACGGAATACAAATCAGATCAAATGAAAACTTTCGGAGACAACTTCCGTACAAGTATCAACTAGAAGAAGAAACAGGAGTACCACAGGATGTATGCTGTACTCTCTTCCCGAATACATTAGACTATGATGCTTTTTATGTCGTATTTTTCGCAAAACGATAATTGCACTAAATGAAACCTTTTGTTCCGATGGGTGACGTTCGGAACGGTCCTGTCCGAGCGTTCATGTAGAACGAAACAATTTTGCAATTTTTTAAATAAATGAAAGAACCATATGTAGGATGAGTGCTTTCTTCTATTTTTATATGTATCTTGTTGATAAACATAACTTTGTTAAGTATAAGTTGAATTTGACAAGCGACTAGATGATACATGGGTGGTAACTCTATTTACGTGGCATGAAAAAAGTGCAGATAGCAGGTCGAATCTGACCAAACATTTGAATACGATCATCACAGTTAAAATGCACGCCAATTAGTAAGTTTGATACATTTCAAGATTAGGTTTAGTTCAGATAATCAGATAGGAGAGTCCACTTCCTCAACAACAACTAATCCGGGATATGTGGGGGTGACCTTAGTCAATCTATAAACACTTGAAGTGACTGTAATGGGAACTGATCTTGTATATGAGAACGGATCTTATTGCAGCAATGCCTCCGTAACCTACGGAACTCGATTCTAAAAGAATTCTGGACTCTGAGCTCACAAAAAATCTATATTACTAATAATATGGTTAACTCTGACTTTCTCAAACGAATTGTCATCTGTTCGGCGCGATGTCATTATTGCATACAAATGTACATTGTGTATAAATGTGGAATCGCATGTATATTCCATTTTTTTATTTTGAAAGAAAGTTAGTGTTAAAAGAAGAGGGAGATGAACTGTATACCAGTGTAAAGCTAACTAAAGCACTGAACAGATATTCATGGATAAAATCTTTCGCAGTTCACATAATAAATCCAAGGCTGCGGGAAGCTTCGCCATGTCGTGATTGACGTGAGATTCAAAGTTAAGCTTACAGTCTAAATAAATGTTGAACACGTAAAAACTCGAACACGAAAATTTTGTTTAAAATGCGCTTTATCAAACTATGGGTTTGATGTAACAAGTATACATTAAAATATATTATGATTATTGCCATCGCTAAAATTTTTCTTCGTACATGGCTACTCATCTTTTGTACAAGGCCTGTTTCCACTTGTTTGGCTGCCAAATTTAATTTCCTCTTTAAATCCTCCTGTTCATTAGCATTTCTAACCTTTTTATTCAGAATTTGTTTCACAATTGACCAGTAATCCTCAAACATCATTAGTTCCGAAATATTGATCGGATTGGAAACTAGGGAACCTTGTAATGTCATTGGGTACCTGGGAACAATTGCAACACCATTGCACAATGGTCCTGGAGGTGCATTCTAAGTGGAAATCAGTGGAAGCATTCTAAGTGGCATTTAGAGCTCGACAATTATTCTCTAGACAAAAACTGTCTTGGACAAAGTTGTTACATATCATATAGAGCTCATTTTTATGTTGTCGAAAATAGGGTGACCAAAATTTTCGATGAAATAAAAAATATAACTTTCCTATCTTTATAGATAGAGATAAACATAGTTAGACAATATTGTAGCCCAAATTATTTGAGACATATTTGTAGAACAAAGTTTTGTTCTATCTCTTGAAATAACCGATGTAGGGCTTTTTTCCAAGTTACGTTAGGATCACCATGGAGAAAATTTTTTTATATTTCAAATTCTACATGCAAACTGTCTTCGAAAGTTTTTAGAGCTTACTAATACAAATATTCTGCGATGCAGAACTTGTCAATATCTCTACTCTACTCAACTCTACTACCTTCCCAAAAAATACGCTCTCTTCAATTGTTAGTCGTTCTTTTTGTGGCAAACATAAAAAAAATGTTTATTGACGGCATTTGAAGGAACATTTTTTACTCTACATAGTGTGAGATTTTCAGAACTATGTTATTTTTGTATTTGAGTAAATTAAAAAAAAAATCAAAGAAAACTTTGAGTAGGATTCAGAAGTTCTGCATCGCAAAATGTTGGTCTCGATAAGCTTTAAAAGTCGTAAGAAAACAATTTGGATGTAGATTTTGAAATATAAAAGCTAGAGCAAAAAAATCGTTTTTTCATGGTCACCCTAATGTTATTTAGATAGAAAGCGCTAAAAACAACTTTGCGGAAGATATTTATTCTCTAGATAAAAACTGTCTTCGATAAAGTTATTACATGTGATGAAGCACGTTTTTCAATATTATCAAAAATAGGGTGACTAAAGTTTTAGGTGAAAAAATTGGGTGGGTTATATCTATGATATAACCGCAAGGCTGACGTGGGACTACCTTAGCTTAGCAATCATTTGTTTGAATTGATTAAATTTTTGATTGAATGAAACAATTTCCGAATTCAATTGAATCCAATATATTTGCTTTGTGAGTAAAAAGATTGTATAATGCCATGTAAGGTCAATTCATGAATTGTGATAGATTTATTCATTCATTTTCGTCAAACAAATGTAGGCTACATACTTATGTATTAATGATGCAATGTTTTCTCAAGTTAAATATTATTCCTACAGTACATGTTTCATGATTATGTTCTTCGTTACAAGTAAATTTAATGACAGTCCTTTTACGTTTGATATGATGACACCTTGGTTTAGAAGTCTGTACTAGGTAAACATATTTCAGTCGAAACAAAAATGCCCCTCAACTTGCATGAATTTGCAATTTCCCCACGCTCCATGGATTTGAAGTCTGTGTTAGGGAAATACATTTCAGTCGGAACAAAAATACCCCCGATTTGCATGTATTTGCAATGCATATTTCCCCACGCTCCATGTATTTAAAGTATGTATTAGGGAAACACATTTCAGGTGGAAAAAAAATGCCCCCGAGTTACATGTATTTGCAATGCCAATTTCCCTACACTCCATGCATTTGAAGTCTGTGTTGGGGAACACATTTCGGTGAGAACAAAAATCCCCATACTTGCATGTATTTGCGATGCCGATTTCCCCAACGCTGCTTGGTTATGATGACTGTGTTGGGGAAACCGTAAATCGGGCCAATCAAAACGAGGCAGTTAGGGCGTTTAGATAACGCTTAACATTTTACAGTTATTCAATTGTTTATCTAATGAAAAATAACATTTTATTAATTGCGATAGAAGCGTAGAAATATTCCCTATCAGTTGATGTAAACATCTTTCCGATCCAGTAAGAAATGTACGAGTTATAAGCATTTGGGATCTTTCATTTTTTCCTGCATGTTATGTGTTTAGATTTTCATTTTACCCCCCATATACTCCGGTTAGACGTAGTCCCACGTCAATAAAAAATCTAACTTTCTTATTTTTATAGATAGAGATAAACATAATTCGACAATATCAACTTTGTAGAACAAAGCTTTTTCCTATCTTCAAATATGATCGATTTAGCGGTTTTCTATCTAAGTTGCGTTAGGGTGACCATGAAAAAATGTTTTTTTGCTCTAACTTTTATGCTTCAAAAATGTCTTCGTACGACTTTCAGAGCTTATTAAGTCCAACATTTTGCGATGCAGAACTTGTTAAGGAGTGTATCGAAAAGTTGTCTTAAATATTTAACACGTTATTACACACAAACTGGTGAACTTTTTTTTGTCGTGTAAACACAGCACGCTTTGTTTACATGTCAAAAATCGAACTGCAAGTCATTTATTCGCGGTAATGAAGTTGTTTTCGAAATGTGGCGAATTGATTTGGAAGCTAAAAAGAAAATTTTGCAATTAGTGCACCGAAAAGAGTGTTACATACCACAAAATAGCAAAAAAATCAAAGTTTGTCCAAAAAGTGTTAACCCTCTACCGCCCAAGTTTTTTATTTATCTAAAAAAAACCTACTCCACTTTTATCTTGAATTTCCGACTTTCAACATAAAATACTCCTAGCAGAAAGCTGCCAGCATAGAAACAATGTGTATGTGTGATAGATGAAAAGATTCTAAAAACGTTCTAGTGGGAGCGAACATTGAAAATAATGTTTGAATAATTTGAAAAGAGAATCCGCGAAGCCTGTCTAAAGGCGGGCTTGGGCTGTAGAGGGTTAAACGAATCGTCGCAAAGTTCGATAATTAATGGTTTTTCGAAGATCTCAACAGAAGTGGACGAAAACCCGGACCAAGTAATCTCGAATTGGACCGAAAAGTTGTAAATTATATTCAAAAGAATAGGGCTGCATCTATTTGTGATTTGACCAAGAAGTTCCAATCCAGTGTTGAGATGATTCAGCGGATTAGAAAGAAACATGATCTAAAGACATAAAAATTTGGTCTGCAGCGTCCAGAGAGTGCACAAAAACTACTGCAGAATTTGATGAGTGAAGTTAAATCTATGGTTCGATCATTTTTTAGAAATCAACAATAAGCTTGATTTTTTCATCTCATTGCTATGTAAACTTGATATTCTTTAATAAAATTCACTTTTGTAAACACTTTCTGAACGTTTTCAGTTGTATTTTGATATTTGAAAGTTTAAGACTACTTGTCGATACACCCCTTAATATCTAAATCCTACTCAAAGTTATTGATGGTTTTCCCCCCAATGTATGTGAAAAATGTCGAAGGGAAAATGGCGAAAGGTATATAAACCAAACAAATACCGCATTGGAGACAACAATTCAACAACATTTTGTTTAGAATCAATGCTGGGATTCCTTCCGGACTAAACATATTTGGTAATCATTGATTCGCGATTTCATTCAAAAATATTTGAAATCTATTGAAGATTACTCCAATTTCGATGTCGATTACTTTTCATCATCGTTCCTTGTATTTTCGATTGTTATCGTAAAACCTCTGCAACATTTTGAAAATATTGGAACGTGAATTCCATTTTTTCAACAAGATTTAATGGAAGCAGCTTGTAGATTAGTTTCTCAGTTTTAGAAAATCAAGCGATACTAAAAGATGATACCAAAACAACATTGTCCTAAAGACTAACTACAATAAGCCTACGAAGTCTAAATTGGAAGATATTGTTATTTTCTGGTCATGCAACACTGTATTTAAATAAATACCTAAATAACTGATTGAAATGATTATTTCTCGTTTTTCGTAGATATCAAACCATCTAAACTCACACCAACAAACAACGAGTCATGGGCTGTGTTCGATCAGCCTGAACCTCCACCTGGACAGAAGAAACATGATCGTGGTCGTTCACCGAAAGGAAGGACCGACCGTAAGTACTTTTAACAAAATATATATATTTTTTTTTCTCAAAATTAAATTCTATTTCCAATTCATCAGTGCTAGACAAGAACGGTCCCGACTCGCCCTGCTCATCGGACCCGAAGGACGAGTGGAAGAGTGACCGTGACTATGGACGCCGTTGGCCCACCAAGGGACACACTTCATCATCCTCTAGGGATGTTTCGCCCTGGGACGAGGATGATCCGGAGTACAGGAAACGACCACCAAGTCATCATCCTCCGACGTCGGGCGAACGATATCACCACCCTAGAATGCCACCTCGGCGCATCAACTCCAACGACGATGACTATGAGGATGAGCTGAAGGAACGTTCCGAACGGAGGCGGCGAATGAAGGGTCAGATAAGTGCCAGAAGCCGGGACAATTTCGACGACGAGCATTGGTATCACGAACATCAAAGCTGGTCGCCAACCGACGAGGATGAGCGGCCGGATCGTTCGAGGTCGTTCGATAGGAATGCATACGAGCGGAGCACCTATGGGCCCCCGTATGAGAAACGTGAGCCCAAAAGTATGCCTGCGTACGATAGGAGGGATTATAAGAATTATGATAAAAGAAAATACTACAGGGAAAGAAGTAGACCGAATTATGAGTATGATCCTTACAGTGAAGGGTACGATCAGCGGATGATGAAGGGTAGGGTTGATTATGAGGATGTCTACGAGAGGGCACCTCGTGACTCGAGAGCACCGAGGGAATATTTCTATGAAAGAGAGAGGAAGAGTTTCGACCGTGACAGTAACGAGTCTTACGATCGACGAAGTTTGGGTAGTGGAGATTTGTATGGCAGCTTGGATAGTCGCGGTGACTATCGGGAGAGGGATCGTTACCTGTCGTTGGACAAATCACGATCGTTACGGCGAGGAGTGCGGAATTCCGGAAGTGCCAGATTAGATGATCCAGATCACGATTCGGAGGGCGATCTGATAGGCGGACGGCGGGGTGATACGAATAGCCTTCATCGTTCTAGTCAAAACATCCGGGGCAAGCAGCAACAAGTGGTTGACGATGAGGTTTGGGGAATGGCAATGGCTGGCAAATCTGGGTGGAAGCGTCCTTCGAGTGCCACTGATCAGGAACGACGCTACAATGAAGGCAGGAGGATGTTGACATCGATGACACTGGCAGGTTCCGATGGAGAAAAGGATCGTCGTTTTCGTAAAAAGAGTAGAAATCGTTCAAAAGAGTCGGACATTAGGCCAGGGTATGCAACTATGCGGTATCCGCCACGTTCCAAAGAGGATTATTTTGATTTCGATGCAGATACTCGTGGGAGTGGTAATGGGGGGAGCATGTACGACAATGATGAAGAGGATGATGTGGGTAGTGGTAAAATTATAAACGAATCAATCGGCGAGAGTCCATCCTATTACGGCCGGAGACAACCTTCTTCGTACTACAAACCTCCTACTCCGCGCTCTGAAGGGCGAACTCTCAATGATTCACTCATAGCACAAGAAGCCAAAAAGATGTCTCGATATGCGTATGAGGAAGAGACCATGCGTAGAATGAAGAAAAGCAATAGTCGGGATCTCTACTTCGAAGACGAGGACAAAGGGCGTTTCAGTGGCAAATTCGGATCCGGAAATTTCGAGGCTGCGACACCACCCAAAAGTGCTAAAAATGTGAGAATGGAGTTCGAATTCGAAGATTTTGGGGACACTCCTCAGTCCAATACCAGTAGCAAGTTCAACTTCGAAGGTGGGGATGGGTTTGAAAGTGATTTCAACTCACCACCGGTTCCGCCTTCTGGCGAAATTCAAACCACACATCATAGCGCAAAATCATTCAGATTTTCGAACGATTTTTCCGAGAAGGAATCCGGTCGCCATCATCAAAGCTATCATCAGAAAAATCAGCCTCCGGGCTTTGGTGGTGGTTTCGAAGCAGATTTCACTTCTACACCACGATCAGCTCCAGGCATCCAGCAGACGGCTTCGAAATTGCGTTTCAACGAAAATGTAACCATTTCGAAATTCAATGCGGAAGCGAATACTGCCGGAACGCACATGTTCGAAGACGATTTCACCGGCCGGCTCGATCCTGAACTGGAAGATCAATGGGCAACCGATCGTCAGCCTTCCTCTGCCGCGAGCAATGGGAGTAAGAAAATTCTCAAAATTTCTAGTCAGCATCACTCACAGTCACAGGATAACATCCACAAATCAGACAGTGTGAATATTTTCGCCAAAAAGGTTGAGGATCCTTTCGAGGATGATGACTTTTTCTCGACCGGCGGAACAGCGGCAGGAGAGAAGGATCCATTCGGCAGTGAAGCCAACAGTGGTCCTGGCAATGATTCGACGAACGCTCCCGGTCCGGGAGGGCAGTCTGGGTGGGACAAGAATTTTGCAAACTTCGACGATAATATCTGATTACTCGGTAACCTGATGATGAACAGTAACGCACTCACTCGTCAGCTGAACCGAACTCTTAGCGTGCGTCAACAATATCAATACTGCTACCAAGGCGAACATCAGCGATACTCCCTGGCGAAGGATATTAGGAAGCTTTACATGCGAATCAGGCATTTCAAAAAGTATGAGATATTTGTTTAGTGATTATAGTTTCGATAAGTTTTAGCAATAGTTGACTGAAATTCTGGTGTTCCATCGCCAACTGTTGAAAAACACATCACTCCCTAACGTATGTTTGTCATCAAAATTTGTTCTAATGTGAATATTGAAACGATGATTTACATGTAACTGAACGCATTTAACTTATCTAAACCTACTTCGAACTCGCGAAAAGTTCAATATGCATTCGTATGCAAAGCTCTGATAAATAAGGAGAATATAGAAAACAATCTTATCAGCATATCTGTTTTCTATGTGAGATCTAGTCATTTGAATTAGAACATTTGGTTGTATCTTGTCACTTGGTTGTTCCATTATGGTTGTCATAGTTAAAAGGTATATTCATTATTTTCCATAGTTCTGGTAATGAGCGATTCCATTTGAATTCGAGGATCGATTTGTTTTTTTTAATTGGCTCAAATTTCACAGACGCATTCTTTATGACGAAAAAAGCAATTCCATTTTGACTGTAGACCTATTATTCAGAAGGACCTAAAAATAAATTGCTTGAGAATTTTCAAGAAATATAACTCAGAAATGGTTGGTCCGATCGATTCGGTGTCTTCCGCAATGTTTGAGGTTTTTAGCGTAGGATTACGTCTTTCATAAAGGGTGTCAAATCAGAAAACAGATCACGTTTTTATGGAATAAAGTTAACGTTAATAACTATTTTTGCTGCGAACGGACTTTGACGATTTGCATACCATTCAAATCGGAAATTCTCTAAGATTTATTTGATATGTCTTACATTATAATCCCATAAGCTGTAAATGAATTAAATCGATGAAAATTAAAAGTATTCCCATTTCCCCATACATTTGTTCTGTCCATTTGTGTGCTTACCTAACCGTTCCTTCAATAACGGGCAAATTATGCAGCCGCGAGGCAAAGAAACAACGAATGGGATAAGGAAAAGAGAATATTTGAGCCATAAACTCTACCTTTGCACAGTAAGTACGCTGCCGCTAATATATAAATTTTGCACCTCCTCTGAGGAAAATTTTCAGTCTCTTTCTGTATCTGAAACAGCGAACATCGTTAATTCTGCTCGTTTTGTGTCATCTTCGTTTCCCGTCGAACTGTGGACGCGAGCGAATATTCCACTCGCTGTGCATCAATCCACTCATCTTCCCGAGCCATGCGAAAGCAGGCGTAATCATAAGGTTTTTCGCCAAATTATGTAGGGCAAAATTCAGCTGGGCCATCATCGCCGGCTCACAAGGAAAATGATCCTTCTGCTGGAATGCTATGTTTGATTTACCCAAAGTTAATTTTTAGCACATGTTATGTCATCCCGATTTATTACATTAAATAAACCAAAAAATAACAGAAAATGTTCTACTCCCCAGTACGTGTATATCATTTGTATAATATATATGCTAGAGCTAATATGAGCAAGCGAAACAGGAGAAACATAGTTTGTCAAATCACACGGCCCAGACAGAGAAAAATATCTATTCTCATTTACACCCAAAGTTAAATGTTAGCACATGTTATGACATCCCGATTTATTACATTAAATGAGCCAAAAAATAACAGAAAATGTTCTACTCCCCAATACATGTATATTAATTGTATAATATATATTCTAGAGCCAATATGAGCGAGCGAAACAGGAGACACATTTAAATGAAAGCATATGAAGGCTTTTCGTATAGTTTGCGAAATACACGGCCCAGACAGAGAAAGATATGTTCTCGATCATGTTCTTCTTTATCCTCTTAGAAAACACTTTCCAACTTCATTTTATGATGAGGTGTAATATTATCACGCTTTTATATAACAGCACTGGCAGCTATATGGATAGCTTAGTCGTATGAAACAGCTTTGCATTCCAGCCGGCCTTGGTTCGATCCCCATTGACGTCGTATGGACTTTTTTTTAGCACAATCCCAAATGGAATAAAGAAAGAAAAAAGAAAGGGATGTCTGCTCCCACACATAGAAACCTTTTTTAAGCTTTTAAAACAGCTCATATTTTGCGCATTTGACCCTCCAGCACACGAAATGGCATTATTTCTGCCAAAGATGAAATGTTTTCAGCCAACGCTAATTTGGATGTACGCAATAGAAGTGCAACTGCTCCTCATCGTCTTCTTTTGAGGCATATGATACCAACAAAATAGTTTATTTTGAGAAGAATGCAAGATCATAATAGCTGTATGTTAGGGTGGCAGCGAAAATGGTCATGTCAAATTTCAAAAACCGACCATGTACATTTTGAGTGGGCTTCTTTTCCAGGAAGCTCATTAAATGACTACTTCGCAAGGGACTAAATGTTCAGTTCCGTTTAGTTCCATCTAGTATGTCTTTGAGTAATTACAAAAAGTTAATTAACTTTTACGACAGTCGAAGCCAATGAAAAGCATTAATTATAGCATCGAATATCTGAAGAAATATGGACGATTCATAGAAAGTCTGGACTAGACAAAGTATAGTCTGTATGTCTGGATAACCCGTAAAAGTCTGGAAGATTCCAGATAAATCTGGAAGGTTGGCAACACTGCCTTTGTGTGTTACCGTGTGCGTTTTCTGTGGGACGCTTGTTTGGTGCTGGTGCTGTTTGGGCTGTTTGGCGATGCACGGAAAATCCTTATAGGTGCCCCAGGGCAACACTAAACTACATGGAGCATGACCCTTGAGACTTGCAAATCTTGTCATTTTTGTTGTTTTTATGTATCGCCAAAGATATATTGATGTGGTTAAGAAATATGGAATAACGGTGGCTGCTTGTGGAACAAATATTTAATCACATGTGGCTGAGTGTGTGTCTTCCTATTGAAGAGTTATTTATAAAACTTCGTTACATTTATAAGTAATATCGGAAATGATAAACAAGCGAACTGAATAAAACGAATGCGTAGTGTTTTTTGACGTAGAACTACGTCTTTCAGGAAGGGCACCAAATCAGAAAACATGTCACGTTTTTCTGAAATAAAGTTAACGTTAATAACTATTAACTAGAGATGAATGAACTTAAGAAGTTTAAAACCAAATATGGAATGGAATGGAATGAAAATGCCTAATGTTGATTTCAAACACATATACACACACAGCTCGATACAAAAATGGAAGATATTGCGTAGCAGCAGTGGAATTTCGTCCACATTCACTTCACACCCTCGAAGATGAATTTTGGAATATGGACATACACTGCATTTGTTTAGATACAACGTATTTAAATACACTCCTTCATGGAAGTATGCTTTACATTCCCAGCATGGATTGGATTAGATACAATTGGCGATCTAACGCAAAACGTAAACGATCGGTGAGACATCTGGATTTTGTTTTTGAAAATGATGAAAATGATGCAAAGATAACCTAAAGCTCGAAAACAAATCACGTATATTTTACATCCGGCCTTTCCAAGGTAGTTCTCACATGCAGGAATCGTGCATTTTTCTACTTGTATTTGATTGTGCTCTCGAATTTCCTTCTTTAATTCAACCATTGTCAAAAATTTTATAGTTTTCACTACTGAAAGAGGTAAATAAATAACATGTTATATATAAAATTGCGCAGAATTAAATTTCTTCCAAACTCATCGCAATCAAATAATCTTTTATGATTATAACATTGTAATTTATGGAAAAAACTACAAACCTTCCATAAGCTCACATGGCAAAATTTAAAACCATCATCACTTTCACAGCAGCGCCGCCTAGGTGTAGATTTGTACGTTAGATCGCCAATCACACCTCAAGCAAATGAATGGAAGGCGCTGATAGTTTTCGACGATTCTCTTCATCAGTAATTTGTTGTAGAAGAACCCAAAGATGCGGACATATAAGTGATACACGAATCAAATACTGAAGCAAATAACTTAAAAGTTATTTCAGAAATGTCGATGCATTCTGAAATAATATTCGTAGTGACACACAAGCGGAATGAATAATATGATTCCGTAGTTCCACGTCGAAAATGCGGTCGTGTCCTGGATACAACCCCTTACAATTTTTTTATTTCAAAAATAACACTTTAAATTAAAATTTCTCAAAAAAGGTGTTTTTAATTTTATTTATTTTTTTGTTATGTGACAGCAGACAACAAATGATGTTTATTGTACAGTGCGCCAAAATGGAAAAGTAATGGACGAAAAAGTTATATATTTAAAAAAAATTGATTTTTGAAAACTGTTGAAATGATTTGCTGTACTGCCAAATTTTGCCAATTGCTACCGTTCTCGAGATACAGTAATTTTTAAATAAAATTTACAGAAAATCACCAACTTTCGGTCGTTCTCGTATGTTTTTCGAGTTTATTCAAATAATAATTTTTTTCTGAAATATTTTATTTCAAGTGTTCATAAAATGATCGCATTTTCTTACAGATGTCTTATTGTTTCATAATGCCTACAATTTATTTATCATTTCATTTTGGAAATTGCCTATTTTATTTTATTTTTTAGAAGCATAGAAGTAATTCTATTTTATCTTCGGGAACAGGAAGAAATGAATGTGTTCCTTGAATAGTAATCGCTTTCGAATATCGAACCATCAAGCTATTACTTGGTATTTCCATACTCTATTGTAGTTGCATAGAAAAATTTGGGTTAGTTGCTTCTTCTTCCGCGTTTGAGCCCAATCGAAAAGTTTGCTTCGTTTTTTTTTTTTGATGGGATGTTCATGTTCTTTAGCTAGACTAGCCCTTGTAGCTCTGCGTTTTATCGTTCCTTCTAAGACGAAAAAATGCCATTCAACATCTACATCATATTTATTCTTAAATTGGCGAAGACTGGAAAGATTCTTTCTATTTTTATATTGTGAAGCAGCTTCATCGGACATGAAGTAAATTTTGTTCAAATTAAAGCTTTTCTTGACGTATAAAATAAATTATTGTTAAGATAAATAAGTTAACGGATATAGGCTCATTACACAAATCTTCGAAAAATTGAGTAGTAATTTAAACGATTAAGCATGCCTTTTTCCTTGAAATAAATTGCTGCGCATAATGACCTAGAACTTCATTCCGTAGTACAAGAGTGTTATTTTTTGAAAAATCAAATATATCTACAAACACTTCCCCGCAAGTTGTTTTTTGTTTTTCAAAAAAGTACACTGCTCTTTTTTATTGAAATCATGTGATATCCATTTTTCTAACTTTTGAAGGAAATAGGAACTTTCATGTTGTAATTCGTTGTGAAGAAGATTCAACCATTATAGTCGAAAATTATCTACACTTTCGGGAAAATTAACTTCTAGGTTAAAAAGACTCGAAAAGATTCAAAAACGATCAAAAGTTGAAAATTTCCAGTAAATTTTATTTTCAAATCACTGTATTTCAGAAACGGTAGAATTTAGCAAAATTTTGCCGTACATTCGTTTGACACCAAATTATGCGTACTTTCATAAAATCAGGTCTAAAAACAATCATAAGAAGCATTTCAACAATTTTCAAAAATTCAACTTTTTTGTCCAATATTTTTCCATTTTGGCGCACTGTACAATAAACTTCATACGTTGTCCTCTGCAACATATAAAAATATTTAAACAACACTTTTTTTTCGAGAAAATTGAGTCAATATTTTCGAAATAACATAAAAATAAAACATTCTTTTACAGTGCATACTTTCTCCATATAGCATCAATAATAACCTAAAACATTGCGGAAGCCACCAAATCGATCAGACAAACCCTTTCTGAGTTATATTTTGTTGAAAAATTTTCTTAGGTGATCTTTGCTTAGACCCTTCTCAAAAGGAAAACTAGAGCCAAAATGGCAAACCGACGATGCGAGTTATCCTTCTTGGTAATAAAGAATGCATCTATAAAATTCGATCCAAATAAAAAAATACAAAAATAAAATTTATGAAAAAATCGTCATTTGCGGTGGAAGGAAGCTCTAATGTCACAATTTCTTGCATATTAATAAATCCTATTTCATGCCTTAGGCAAAACAGAACGAAATCCACATTTCAATTTGCTGTTAATTTATCTTCGGTGTTCGAATATCAGTTGTAATTCAAAACGTTTGAAGCTTCGCAAATGATCATAAAGTTATCGAACACTTCTGAGAAACAACAAACATTGTATTATGGAAAACTATTGAAAAACAAAATGCAAAATGAATCGAAATATTGAAAAAAATGAACCTAAAATCAAATACACCAATTTTTACTGAAGCAAAACAATAAAACATATTGGATTATAACTGTGTTTCTCAAGCCACAACCTTGCAACAAAGCTTATGCGCATATATCAAATAGCTAGTAAATAATTTCTGTTTAGAAATCGATTGATCAACTTGTACTACAACTTGTACAACTTGTACTAATCGTTGGCATACGATTTGCGTGATCCCTGGTCATCTATGTTATCGAAGGACATATCGAACAAGCATCGAATGTCCATGTATTATCATCACTGGTAGAGCTTAAGCAAATGAATGAAAAAAAAACAAAACAAAATACTCTAATAAACTGCAATACCCCCTTTTTTTGGTTACCGTCGACTCGATGGAACTGATTTCTCACTGTGTGGTTTAGAATGAAAAAAAACACCGAAACCGAGATAGTTCCTACCAGGTCAGCACGTAGCATTTTTTAAGCAAACATGTCATGTTAATATGGAAACCGAAAACAATATTCTCATGTTACAATATCCTCTTTCTCGAATATTCGCCAATACGTGCATAAATAGAGCAAAAAAAATCTACACTTCACTGTTTCTGAAGGCAAACTCGTTTCTAAACAGACAGTAGAATAATTTTTAAGTACATGTGTTGATATTAATGCTACTCCAAAAAGTCGAACATCATAGAATTAAACACTTGTGTTTGCAATTGAAAAGGAAAAAACCGTTGTGTAAATTGCTTTGTATATTTTTTGTAAAATATTTATTGAATAATCGGTTAATGATAACATGTAAAATTATGCTGATTAAACATACAACTAAGAAAGACTAATCGAGTAATATTGAATCAGAACCTATAAATTATGTAGATGTTGAAAAAAATACTGAAAACAGAAAAGGCAAAACACACACACACACCAGAGTTAAACATAACAATGAACAAATTCAACTAAATGAACGAAACAAAATAATTCGTAATACAAACCCAAATGTTGATTTAAACTCAATACGAATAAAGTATGTAAAATTTCAATCTTTAAACTTTTGGTTTCGTGATATCCGCATGAAAGAAATTACCCAAAGTCTAAAACGAACACAAGACGCTCAAGGCGATCATTAATGTATGGCAAAATAACATGTAGACTAACACGGGGTGAGTTGGACATACGGGGTGATTTGGACCACCCCATTATCTCAAAAAGTACGGCTCAACTTGGATTTTTTTATAATCTTCTTTTATTGTTGAACCGTATGTAGCTAACGTAAAAAAACTTTGATAAAATTCGACAGGTGGAAGGAAATGGTAGCATGAACACAGCAAGCACTTTGATTGTCAAAAAATGTGAGTTTTCCGATCGTGGTTTTAAGATTTTTCCCGCTGATTAAACAAACTTTTCGTGTTTTGTGCAGTAAAGTTCTGTTCGCCTACAGAAGAGGAACAATTTGATGTAGCGAAACTGTAAGTTTGATAACAATAAATGAAATTAATTGCATTTCAATTTTTGCATGTTGTGTGGGGTGACAAAGACACGTTTTTGTGGGGTGAATTGGTCCTACAGATTTGAGGTTTTACTTTTGTCTAATTGATTCCAGATGCCGCTGAATTACAAAAAGAGGATGGGCAGGCAACGTTGGAAGAAGGAGGAGCTTGAAAGAGCAACGCAGGCCATCAAGAACGGATTTTCTTTGACCAAGCATCGAAAGTGTTTGAAAATGCTCGAACTACAGTGAAAAAATTTTGTAAACAAATTTGTTTTTTCGCGAGCAATGGCCGAACAGCAATTTTGACATTGCGGTCCACCTATAGTACAACGCCTTGTGTCAAACTGCGTAATTGGCGCCATTTTGTTACTTTGACATCTGGTAAAGATCTGTAACATAAAACAAAACAAGTTCACATAGCAGGCTAGTTTTGGTGATCAATGCCAAATCTCTTCGAACGGAAGATAATGCTCAGTATTTCACAGGGTCAGAGATTTACATTCTGTAAAATATATACCGGGAATTTGTGTTTTTAATGAAAATAATTCATTTATCATCCAAATGTATATTATCGCCTTCAAAATAGGCACCTTGCGAAGCAATACGCTTTTTCCAATGAATAGTCTAATCATCGAAAGACTTTTTATACTTATATTCAGAAATTGCCTTCAGTTCACGCAGCGAATTCATTTTTATGTCTTCGAATCTGTCAAAACCGCCATTCTTGCCATTTTTGGTCAAAAATTCGTTCACAATGATCGATCGATGAACTGGTGCAAAATCCAAGTGTTATCCTTCCACAAATCTGGCCATTTGCGACGAGTTCGCCACCATTTTCAACGTTTCAGCACAAGACATTTTACATGTGCTGAAAAGTTTACTCAATTTCCTTGAACCGATAAATTTATCCATATCAAAAATCGCCCATCAAAACAAGTTAAATTGTTCTTAGCCCCTTCCCCCCTTCCCGTATTATTTAATACGTCACACATCAAGTGATTTCACTAGCCTGCTGAGCGTTTTAGCACCCTATGTTATTCAAGTATCCACGAGTGACACTCGATACGGGAAAAAGTTAATGACGCTGTAAATGAAATAAATGACAGATCGTGCTAAAAATTGACATTAACACCACTAGCAGTAGCATCAACTTAAAAAAAGGAAATTTTTTCAAGGGAAGATTTAAAAGCATGAATTCTTAATATATAAATCTAAAAATTGAGTGAGTGAAGCCACCAGTCAAATATGGAGGAGGTGAATCATTGCGATATAATAATTTGCCAATTAACTCAAATATTTTTTTCCCATTCCTTGTGCAGGTAGAGTCACGGTTTGGGGCTCTATGGCATCGGAGAACTCGCATTTATTGACAGAATGATGACAAAAGAGGTTTATCTGGACATATTAAGTGAAAGCTTCCAGCAAGTTCACAACAATTAAGGATTAGTCGTCGGTACACATTCTATCAAGATGGAGAACCAAAGCATACCTCGAAGCTGGTATCAAATTGGTGTAGGAACAGAAAAATCATTGTTTTGGAGTGGCAAGCACAATTTTCTGACCATAACCCAACAAAACATTTGTGGTCTATTTTGAAAGTTAAAGTTCTAAAAAATAATCCAACAAGCATTCAACAACTACAGCAAGTGTTGGGTGAACCTAATTCGTTCCGTTTCCGTGAATGCCGACATCTGTCAACCTAATATTGTCTACAAGTCTTTTATAGCGAATTCGTTTTTAAAACTGAGTCAGTGCCAAACTGACTCTGTAATAAAAAAACGTTTTCAGTTTCACGAATGCGGTGGTTTGTTGGTGTGCGTTATATAGTTTGATTTGTTTATATTTGCTACGACAAATGTACAGTGTCGACATCTGGTGACGATATTCGTGCTTGGGAGGTAAATTATTCTCTATCAGATCAGAAGGACCAAGTGCAGTGTAAAAATATAAAAGTTTGAATGAAAATTTTTACTTCATATTGTTTGATTCCCTAACACATGTAGTTCTAACACTCACTTAACCATTTGTCAATGCATTTCCTGTTTGATCCACAAATAATTACTATTATAATATAAAATCATCATTAGATCATGATTTTGAAAGCAGGTTTATTCCACCTGAATATCCATCATTATTTCCGCCTCCCAATGAAAGAACACGTAGCTTAATGCTGTCTACTCGAAAATACTCTTCAAAATCAGAATCCGAATTGGATTACGATTCCAAAAATACAAAAGCAAAAGCAGCAGGTTTTCCATTTTCATAGTCTTTATTTTCAGATTTTCCAAAACAATACTCGGAACTTGACAGTTCAGTATAGTTGTATTGGTGAACCCGAGTGCCAACCCGTGAAACATCTCAGTGCGAAACTAACAGCTTTCGGGGCGAACTAGTGCGACACTGAGTGCGAAACTGAGTGAATAAAAAAACGTTTTGACAGCAGTTAGTGCGGCACTAGGGTTGAAACTGAACAAAAACGAATTCGCTATTAGTTTTTCACAACAAGGTCAATTTTTACTGCGTTAAAAATGAGGAATTTGATTGCAAATATGCACCATTTGCGGGATGTTTTTATTTTTGGTTTCCATTGAAAGAAAAGTGCGCTTTGAATGCCTGTGGAAGTTTATGATGACTGTGCACCATCGGTAAGATTCTGTAAGGAATGGTTTGGACGATATAAAAGTGTTGATTTTAGTGTTAAGGACAAAAAGCATCCGGGTCAACCGAAAAAGCTTGAAGATGGAAGAATTAGAGACATTAACTGCAAACAAAGCTTTCAGATTTATTTACAGTAACTCGACAAACTATCTCTAAACGACTTAAAGCCGCAGGATACATCCAAAAACAAGGAAATTATGTTCCATACGAATTGAAAACGAGAGATGTTGAACGGCGATTTTGCATGTCCGAAATGTTGCTTGAACAGCACAAAATCTCTTTGCAATGGATGGATGGGCTCTTTTCACACTGTCAGTTGATAATAAACTACATATTACGCTCTGAAATATTCCTTATGGTAATACACTGCGTTTCACAACTATAGAACCACTCATTTTTTCTTAGTTTCCAAAGATATGTAAGAAGTCGGTTAAATTGAAGTATATAGTGTAGGATATAACAACTATCTTTATTTAAAGGACTGGCCATTTGAACTTTATTGTTGTGTTCAAGCGCGAAACATTCAAAAAACAAAAATTCCATTGTTTCATAACTATAGAACCAGATGGAAAAACTATCACTCCTTCACAAAATTAACGTCAATTTCACATTAATTACAATAAGTTTCTAATTCGTAGGTCATCTTTAGTTTTCACTCAGTTCAAATAACCCAGTCGGGGTGGTTATGACCATGCTGCGCCTAGTGTGTATCTTGTTATACGCAGATGATACTGCTCGTTTAAGCTCTTCAAATCACTCATACGGCTTGTAAGCTGCATCTACTATTCGTCCGATCACTCCCCTTAAGTTCCTTACAGGGTTTTGATTTGGTAAACAAGCAACCATTCCAGAATCTGAAGCCCCGATTCATTAAACCATGCCATGACCCTCCGGATTTTATGAATTGATGTCAAAATACCAAATTATCACATTGTTTTTGATGCAAAAACAACAGTAAATGATTTTAGAGTACTTTGTTGCACTTCTGACTATTCATTCGTGTTGATGGTAAGCTATTTAAATCAGGCCTTTTTGAGAAATTTGAGGAATATTTGAATTAAATGAGAACTTAAGAGAACTAAAGATAACTCATGAATTGAAAACTTATTGTATTTCATGTGAAATTGACGTTAATTTTGTAAAGGAGTGAGAGTTTCTCCATCTGGTTCTTTAGTTATGAAACACTGGAATTTCTGTTTTTTGAATGCTTCACGCCGGAACACAACAATAAAGTTCAAATGGCCAGTCTTCTAAATGAAGGTAGTTGTTATTATTAGTTGACAGTTATTATATCCGAAGCATGGTATTTGGAATGCCATGTGCTCAGAACTATACACGGCGGTGTACAGGCAAATGAAGTATGGAGAAGAACATTCCTCGTCGATTATTTGCAAGAGACGGACACACATTGTCCGTCCTCCGCTACAATATCGAAGCTGGAAAGTTTTTTTTTCCCCCTCCGCCAAAGTGATTTTTGGTTGTTGTTTTTTTTCTTTCGCCCATTGGTGACAAGTTAAGTGCCAACGCATCCGGAACAGCGAGGAAGCAGCACCTCTCCAGCGACGCTCGACCGGTGTTCTGTGAATTGGTTCCATTGAGCGTCACATTTGTATCTTCACCAAACATCAAACAGAGAAGTACAATAGAATAGTTTTTGCCGTCTCGCTATTGTGTTTATACCGTAGCGTGCAGCGTTGTATAGCTCCCTGAATAGGGTTGTTCAAGTTGTTCGAACTCATCAGACTAAATTTTTTTATTGAGTTTTTATTTATTAAAATTTTTTTTTTTACGAAATTATTGTTTTTTTTTCAAGAAGATTTTTGATTTGAGCTAGTTTTTAGTTTAAGTTAGTTTTTAGTCTAAGTTAGTTTTAAGTTGAGTTTTTGCGCGAGTGTGTGCGTGTGAGTTGTGTGTGTGCGTGCGAGTTTTTTTTTTCGTTTTCATAGGCGGTTGCGCACCGTCTGCGCAACCGTTATGACATCTGCTGATGCCAATGTTGCGCGGACGCGTTATTATCAACAGTCCTCGAAGGCACCATGGGTTGTTTTCTTTCGGCCCAAGGAAAAAGCTTTGAGAACTCTTGATATTTCAAGAGATTTGCTGCGTAATTATAAGGGCGTCTCGATACATAAAGAGAGACCGGACAAACTGCGTGTAGAAGCACCGACTTTTGATGTGGCCAACAAGATTGTTGACCACGAAGTTTTTAACAGGGAGTATCACATCTACATCCCTTCTCGAGAAGTGGAGATAGAAGGCGTAGTAACCGACGCGAGTCTGAGTGTCGATGAACTAAAACAAGCGTCGGGTTCCTTCAAAAACTCGATGATTGGAGATCTTGTAAAGATCCAGGATGTTAGAAATCTGCATTCAGCATCTTTGGAAGAAAATAAAAAAGTTTATAAGCCCTCGCACTCTTTTCGAGTTACTTTCGCAGGTTCTGTTCTCCCAAACTATGTGAAAGTAGAAAATGTTTTTTTCCCAGTGCGCCTGTTTGTACCGCGGGTTTATAATTGTACCAAATGTAAAAAGTTGGGACACTCGGTTAGCCACTGCGGCAACAAATTTCGTTGCGGCAAATGTGGCGATAAACATAGTGAGGATTCTTGCACTCAAACAGTGGAAAAATGTATTCACTGTGGCGAGAATCCTCACCCTCTACAAGAGTGCCCAAGGTACAAACAGCACTCCGATAAAGTGACGCGTTCTATCGCTGGACGCTCCAAGCGGACGTATGCTGAAATGCTAAAGACCGCATCAGCCGCTCAAAATGAAAACCAATTTTCGGTTTTGTCATCTCAAGAATCGGATTCTGATTCTGATGAGGGTCATACTTCGGCTGCACCAGAATCTTCAATAAAGGATGAATCATCAAAAAGAAAGCTCTCTTCACCAATTGTGCACCGTAAGAAAGCTAAAATGACCCTCGGAAGATTGTCTAATTCCAAGGGTAATAGTAGCAAAAAAACGAATCCGAAGGCTCCTTCTCAGCCAGTTCCTGGTTGCAGCAAGGGTTTTACGTCATTACCCAGAGAAGAGAGAAATAAAAACGCTGCTCCTCGATCTTCTCGTAGAAAATTCGCGTCTAATCGAGGATTGATAGCTTTTTCGGACATTGTGGATTTCATACTAAACACGTTCAAAATTCAAGACCCCCTCAGAAGCCTTATTTCTGCTTTGCTTCCATCTTTAAAGTCTTATCTTAAGCAATTGACTGCTTCATGGCCCCTCCTTGCATCAATCATATCTTTCGATGGATAATTCATCTAACGTAGTAGAAGATATGATCAATGTGCTACAATGGAACTGCCGTAGTTTAGTGCCTAAACTAGACTCGTTCAAATTTTTACTTCAAAATTATGATTGTGATATATTCGCTCTTTCCGAAACATGGCTTTCTTCTGACACAGAACTCAACTTCCACGATTTTAATATTATTCGCCTGGATAGAGATGATTCCTATGGAGGAGTACTTTTAGGGATCAAAACGTGCTACTCTTTCTATAAAATTCCTCTCCCAGCTCTATCAGACGTCGAAATCGTCGCTTGTCAAATAACTGCAAAGAATAAAGAACTCTGCATAGCTTCAGTATACGTTCCCCCGAATACTTCCATTAGCCGTAGTCAACTTTGGAATCTAATTTCGATTCTCTCAACCCCAGTTCTAATTTTGGGTGACATGAACTCCCATGGTACTGGGTGGGGCGATCTTTATGATGACTCTAGGGCGGCTATTTTTTACGATTTATGTGACGATTTCAACTTGACTATCTTGAACACTGGTGAAGTGACACGAATTGCAAAACCTCCGGCTCGGAAAAGCCGACTCGATCTATCTTTGTGCTCAAACTCGCTATCATTAGATTGTCAGTGGAAGGTCATCAATGATCCCCATGGTAGCGATCACTTGCCAATCAATATATCAATCAAGTGTAGCCCGCAATCCACTGAACCATCTCGAGTTCCATTTGATCTAACAAGGAACATCGACTGGCAAAAATTTGCAACGGCGGTAACAATCGGTGTCTAATCAATAGATATACTTCCACCATTGGAAGAATATCGATTCTTCGTCGATTTATTGTATAAAAGCTCACTGGAAGCACAAAAAAGAAAAGTTCCAAGTACTTCATTTAAAAGAAAACCAGCCACTCCTGGCTGGGACGATGAATGCCCAAAATTGTATTTGAAAAAATCTGATGCTTTCAAAGCTTTTCGCAGACATGGAACATCCACACACTTCGAGGAATATTCAAAGCTTGAAATACAGCTGAAACAATTAGTTAAAGCAAAAAAAACGCGGTTACTGGCGCAATTTCATCGATGATCTTTCTCGTGAAACCTCAATACGCACCTTGTGGAGGGTAGCTCGCAACATGCGTAACCGCTCATCTACCAACGAGAGTGAAGAATACTCCAACCGATGGATATTCGATTTCGCTAAAAAGGTCTGTCCAGACTCAGTTCCAGCCCAACATATTCTTCGAGAAACGTCTCTAAGCGGTGGACCTCTGGACAGACCATTCTCAATGCTGGAATTTTCTATGGCTCTTCTTTCATCGAACAACTCTTCACCCGGAAGCGATATGATTAAATTCGTTCTTCTAAAAAATCTTCCCGATATCGCGAAAAGACGCTTGCTAGACTTATTCAATACTCTACTAGAAAACAATATTGTGCCACCCGAATGGAGACAGGTCAAAGTGATAGCAATTCAAAAGCCTGGCAAACCAGCGTCTGACCATAGCTCATACCGTCCGATTGCTATGCTCTCGTGCATTAGAAAATTGCTGGAGAAAATGATCCTTCGAAGACTCGATCAATGGATCGAGACAAATAATTTGCTATCAAGTACACAATTTGGGTTTCGCAAGAGCAAAGGAACAAACGATTGTCTAGCGTTGCTTTCTACAGATATTCAACTGGCCTTTGCGCACAAGGAGCAACTGGCTTCAGTATTCTTGGATATTAAGGGAGCTTTTGATTCAGTTTCCATAGAAATTCTGTCAGACAATCTGAACAGATGTGGACTTCCTGGAATTTTGAATAACTTCTTGTACAATTTGTTGTCAGAAAAGCAAATGAACTTCACCCTTGGACAGCTGACAACTTCCAGAAATAGTTACCCCAAGGCTCATGTCTCAGCCCCCTTCTTTATAATTTTTATGTGAAAGATATTGACAGTTGTTTGGCAGAACAATGCACGCTAAGACAACTTGCAGATGATGGTGTGGTTTCCGTCAGAGGTCCCCATGCCGAAAACTTGCAAAGACCATTGCAAAATTCCCTAGATAACTTGTCTTCTTGGGCAAGGAACTTAGGGATAGAATTCTCGCCGCAGAAAACAGAACTGGTAGTGTTTACTCGAAAGCGGTCCCCAGCCCAATTGCAACTTAAGCTTTTGGGGAGAAACATTACCCAATCATTGACCTTCAAGTACCTTGGTGTCTGGTTTGATTCAAAATGCACTTGGAATACCCACATTACGTATGTGAAGCAAAAATGTCAAAAAAGAGTCAACTTTCTCCGCTCGATTTGCGGCACGTGGTGGGGAGCTCATCCGGGAGATCTCATAACGCTTTATAAAACAACTATTCTATCTATTCTGGAGTATGGCTCTTTCTGCTTTCTCTCAGCAGCTAAAAGTCACCTTCTAAAATTGGAACGAATTCAATATCATTGTCTGCGTATAGCTCTCGGCTGTATGCACTCAACGCATAACATGAGTCTCGAGGTTCTGGCAGGAGTAACTCCTCTACAGAACCGATTCTGGGAACTTTCTCTCAGAATACTGGTGAAATGCGGTATCACGAACACACTTGTGATTGAAAACTTTGATAAAATGCTTCATCTAAATATACAATCTCGGTTTATGAGAATTTATCATCACTATATTTCATCAGATATTTGTCTTCCATCGTTTACTCCAGACCGTGCTCACTTCACCATCAGCAGTTCCTCAATTGAATACGATCTGTCGATGAAACAAGCAATACTTGGGATTTCAGATCAGCTTCGACCAACTTTCATTCCCCGTATTTTTAACCGAAAGTACCAAAAAGTCAATTGCATGAAAAGATACTTCACTGATGGGTCTCGCCTCAATGGATCCACTGGCTTCGGTGTTTTCAATGAAAATTCAAGCGCCTTCCGTAAACTGCAGGAACCTTGTTCCGTTTATGTTGCTGAGCTGGCAGCAATCGACTTCGCATTGGGGATGATCTCCAACAAGCCTGCAGACCATTACTTCATTTTCTCGGATAGTCTCAGTTCGCTTGAGGCTCTCCAGTCGATGAAAACTAGTAGGCACCCATCTTATTTCCTCACAAAAGTGAGGCAGCAGATGAGTGCACTGATCGAAAGATCTTATAAGTTAACCTTTGTTTGGGTCCCCTCTCATTGCTCAATTCCTGGCAATGAGAAGGCGGACACTCTCGCAAAGGTGGGTGCCCAGGAAGGCGAATTGTTTGATAGACAGATTTCATACGATGAATTTTTCCAATTACTGCGTCAGAGTTCCCTCTTGAGTTGGCAAACCGATTGGGACACTGGAATTCTTGGGCGGTGGTTATATTCAATTATTCCAAAGGTTTCTTCGAGAGCGTGGTTCAAAGGTTTGGACTTAAGTCGTGACTTCATTCGTGTAATGAGTAGACTTATGTCCAACCACTACTCGCTAGATGTGCATCTCCACAGAATAAATCTTGTTCAAAGCAATGTCTGTCGGTGTGGAAACGGTTACGATGACATCGATCACGCAGTTTGGCAATGTACGGATAATTACGCAGCCAGAGAGTACCTTTTGAATGCCCTTGAGGTCCAAGGAAGACAACCCTATGTTCCTGTTAGAGACGTGTTGGGAACTCGCGACATCTGCTATATGCAGTTGATCTATATGTTTGTGAAACGGTCTAGTATAAGTATTCAATGCTTTTGTGTTTTTTTTTATTAGTTTGTTTGTCTTGTCCCCCCATCTCACCGTCGCCCACCCTCGACAGCTAGTCGAATACCAGATGCTATCCCTGGTCATTATGCACAATGCTACAGTGCGTGCGGCAACCCTCGGTTGAGACAACGATACCTCATATCCATATCCCCAACCTGACCCGTCCCACAAAAATGTTGCCCTTTTAACCTCGAGTAAACCGCGAGTATTCGGTCGAATCCTACTAAACATAGAAATTAGTTGAAACTTTGTATAAACAAACCTTGAATTAGCGGCTCCGCAAAGCTTATGCGATTGAGCCTTACAAATAAATGAACTGGATAAAAAAAAAAAAAAGTATGGAGAATGAGAATGAATTAGCTGCTTTAAGCTGGACTAGTGCGGACATTGCAGGTCAACAGTCTCACAAAGATGGTATTCGCATCGAATCCGGTGGGGACATAAAGAAAAGGACCAGGTGGAGCAAGAATAGAAGAATTGGTGCCGCCAGAGGTCGGAGAATTGTAGCCATTTTTTTCCAAAATATATATTTTTATCAAGGCTCATATGGCGTTAGCCTGACGGGGCCGGAGTTCAATATTTTGACAATTTTTCTTATTATCAATGTTAGTAATATTTAACCGATTACTCGCGGTCGGCTCGAGGTTAGTATTACAAGTGTTCTCGTAATTGGGATGTTGCTGTCTCTAATGCTCTGTACGTGTGCCCGACACGGGATACTTCCTATTGGGATGCAGCTGACCATTAATCAGCAACGCCCCCTAGTATGTACCCCATATCTAGCGTGCTGCGTCTTCTCGACTCGAGGAATCCAGGATAGAATGGTCACTAGCCGGCGCAATCATCAGCTCGTGTAGAGTTGTCATGAGCGGTACAACCTTTGGCTCTTGTTGAATCATCAGTGGACTGCACAACCTTTGGCCCGTGTATCTGTAAAGAGTGTGTGTATGTATTGCCGCGACTAAGTAAAAGTTTATAGATCGGATAGGAGGGATATGAAACAGGGTCACAACGAAGGAAATATCATTAATCGTTGACATCGGCGTTTCTGAGGAACAGGTATAGATGAAGCAGAAGATCAGGATCAGAAGATATCCCGGACGGGGATATCCGATTGTCTGCCTTGTGCTCTCAGTGCTCTAGAGAGCTGAGAGCGAGCCGCATGGAACCGGATACACGACCAGACAACATGCTCGATGTCGTGGTAGCCATCGCCACAATCACAAAGATTGTTTGCTGCGGGCCCAATGCGATAGAGATGCGCGTTTAGGTTGTAGTGATTGGACATGATCCGAGATATCACGCGAATGAAATCACGACCAACATTCAATCCCTTAAACCAAGCACTCGTCGAAACCTTAGGGATAATCGTGTGTAACCAACGACATAACTCATCTTCACTCCACATGCGCTGCCAACTAACGAGTGTGTCCTGACGAGGAATGTGAAAAAATTCATTATAAGCAATTTGCCTTTCAAAAAGTGTACCTTCTGAAGCGCCCACCTTAGCTAGCGAGTCCGCTTTCTCATTCCCCGGAATCGAGCAATGAGAGGGAACCCATGCTAAGGCAATCTTCAATAATTTTTCGACCAAAACACTCAATAGATGCCTTATTCTTGTTAGAAAATAAGATGAGCGTTTATCAACTTTCATTGAGCGGATTGCCTCTATTGAGCTGAGACTGTCTGAAAAAATAAAATAATGGTCGATGGGCAGTGTTTCAATGATCCCTAGAGCATAGTATATCGCACCCATTTCAAGGGTGCACGACATACACGGAACAAGGATCTTTGAGTTTGAAAGAGGCACTGGAATTTTCATTGAAGATGCCGAAGCCCGTTTATGTATGAACCGTCAGTAAAGAACATTTTATCAGATCCAACTTTCCCATATTTTTCCGAAAATATCGACGGAATAACATTGGAGCGTAGGTGATCTGGTATTCCATGGATTTTTTGTCGCATGGACAGATCAAAAATGACAGAGGAATTGCAAAAGTATGGGAAGCAAACTTGGTTGGAGATGCCTGGTGAAGGGTGCACGTCGTGGGTCAGGTACTCATGGTATAAAGACATAAAACATGACTGAGGAGTCAGTCGTAGTAGATTTTCGAAGTTATCAATCACCAATGGATTCATGATCTTGCAACGGATGAGAAATCTGTAGGATAATTCTGTGAACCGAAGAGTAAGCGGGGGTACTCCTGCCAAAACTTCGAGACTCATCGTATGTGTCGAATGCAAACACCCCATGGCTATACGCAAGCAACAATATTGTATCCTCTCCAGCTTGAGAATATGAATCCTGGCAGCTGATCGGAAGCAAAAACTGCCATATTCTAACACTGACAATATCGTTGTTTTGTACAACTGAATGAGGTCTCCTGGATGGGCACCCACAATAACCATGTTCCGGTTATTGTTTGGAGAAAATTGATTCTTTGCTGGCATTTCTGTTTCAAATACGCAATGTGTCTCCCCCAGGTATATTTAGAATCAAAATATACACCCAGGTATTTGAAAAACATAGAGTGTTGGATCGTTTTGCCGGATAGGTAAAGCTGGAATTGGGCGGGTTCGTGCTTCCTAGAAAAAACGACCATTTCAGTTTTCTCCGTAGAGAATTCGATACCCAGCTTGAAGGCCCACGTGAACAGATTGTTCATGGTATCTTGCAACGACTTTTGCAGAGCGACGGGATTAGTACCCGTGATGGAAATAACTCCATCGTCTGCAAGTTGTCTCAGCATGCAGTCTCTAGTTAGACAATCATCCATATCATTGACGTGAAAACTGTACAAGAGGAGGCTTAGGCAGGAGCCTTGCGGTAGGTCCATAAAACTGTAACGAGAAGATTTTGAGTTGCCATGAGAGAAATTCATGTGCTTTTCTGACAGTTTGTAGCCATTGACCGGGTTTATCTAATTTCTAATTTCTGGGATGCAGTATCATTGTAAATGAAAAACTCATTAATTCTCAGTCCAACTTTCTCTGCTTCGCGCTTAAGTGTGGTATTAATTTATATTATCATCTCAAATGTCCTGCCGACAATGTCCACGTTATCCGCAAAGCAGATTAAATTACTGTATTTGTTGGAAATCGTGCCATGCAAGGTGAACACGACTCAACTCTTAGCAACCTCTAGTACAATGTTGAACAGTAGGCAGGAGAGGCCATCACCATGCCGAAGCCCCATTCGGGACTCGATAGAATCCGATAATTCACCGAGAAACAAACACAGTACTGTATTCTATCCATCGTAGCCTCAAATCGATGTGGTCAGCTAGCTCTATTCGTGTTATTGAATCATATGTATTCAATTGAATTAAAGTCGATTTCAAGGCATTTATGGAAGATCTGCCACACAGTGAAGATTTGGTCAATAGTCGACCGACTAAAATACAGAGACTCTTTCCATCAGATGGCATGCAAATCGATGCGGTGCCCTCACTGAAAAAAATTGTACCATACTGTGCGATACATATCTTTAATTATTCCTTAGAATCGAACAAAACCGCTATGTGTGACATTAGCATTGAGAAAGACTGCTGTCTGATAGATGAGCGAGACGACTTGAATGATGACGCTGATGATGATGATATTTTGAATTAGGTTTTAAAATTCATTAGTTCATTCACTTCCATCCTTGAAAAAACCAATTTGGAAAAATAAATTGAACACTCGGCTTTGAGAATGGTCATTTAGAAAGACCCGCTGCCGTCTGGTAGCTAGCTGAATGACTGATGTATTGTGAATACTGTAATTTGAAATCGCGAATGACTTGTTTATACTCAATGAATATAATACGGCGGAGCTTAGATTGCAATATCAACACTGTTCGTAGAATTAATGCTGCATTTGCATTTCATGCGATCGATTTGCGCTGATATTTGAATATTTTGTACCTCGGCCACAGGAACACGATAGAAAAACATGTATTCTTCCGATTTTCGTTAATTTCAATCATTTATGGGTTAGGGAACCATAATGTATAACGTACCGAAAAAATAGAGTAAAGAGATTGGAATGCAAATCTTCAAAATCCGTCAGAGCTAAAACAATTATTAACGTTGAAAATATTTCCTAAAAAAACGTGACATATTTTCTGATTTGGTACCATTAGAGCCCCGCAGAGTGCATACTTTTTATCGCAAGACAGTTTGATCGAGTTGGCCTGTTAATGCGAAAACCGACCCAACTGAATCGGTGTAATGTACGCATATGCATATCTCTCCATATTAATTAAGTCGGCCAATCAAAATATCGGCCGTAAAATAGTCTGCGGGCTGCGGGGGCCCTTACTGAAAGACGTAGTTTTATGTCAAAAAAATAGGTAATGATATTAATAGTTCCATTTTTATTCACTAACGTCAACAAGATTTGCCCTAATGATATGATTTAATATATTTAAGAGATTAAATATCTACTGATTCCACTTAACCGGACAAATAACTAATGTGTCATAATGTGTAATTGGTCAAACTTGACTATTCTCATCTCATGTTTCCTAGATAATTTCTTAAGTTTTCATGATTGTTGCTCATACAAAACGATAATGGGCGAGACGGGCCAACCAAAAGAGTCCGGGGGCCGCAGGTTGAGTATAGCTATATTAGAAGATCAATCAATGAACTGTTCTGCGATTGGACCCATGAACGTTTGTTTAGTATTTTTGAAAGTATTGATAACAAATAAAATCCATTTTGAGCGGGACGAAGTTTGGCGGGTAAGATGTAAACAAGTTATGAAGGATTTTCTTTTCTTTGCCTATGAGTGTGAAATTTCGTGAAACGTGCTAAAGGATTTATCTTGTGTATACGAAATGAGAGGAGCTTAGTAAAGCTCAAAAGTGTGTACTACTTATTTATGATTATAAAAAGTTTTGTAAACGATACGAATTGAGTTTGGACAGATTCATTCGCAATGTTTAGGTTTCGAGTATTTTTACAATAATATAGAAAATATAATTATGTATCTATTGTTTGTCTTGAAATCAACTTAATGACCATTCAAAATATCATTTACAAAAAAAAAAGTCTTATCGATTGATATATAACATCGATTTCATATCACTGTTCCTGAACCCGGCACCATTTAACCTACATTTCAACAGATTACTTTCGTTACCTCACTTTCCATGTGAATTAATCTCACGTGCGCTTTCCTTCCAGAAGCGTTCAGATATCTCATCATCGAAGGCAACCTTCGATTTAGTCTGTTTGACATTCGTCACGAAGTATCCTACAGCCGGATTCTTTTCAGCTGTGTTCACATTATCCGTAGCACAATGGATAATGTTTTGGGCACCCTAAAATGCATAGTCTGGGTTAAATCGTGATGTTAAGTTATTTCCACTTTTGTTTTACCTGCTTAGCGGATCGGAGAAATAGCCAAACTATTGGCGCGAAAAGAACATAGTGGTACCATTTTGGATTGTAATCTCTGAAGAAATCCGTATGGCAAAGTCCAGGGCACAAAACGTGCGCGTCGTAACCTTTCTTGTATAATTCCCGCGCGAAGTAAAAGTTCATTAGTTTCGAATTGTTGTATAAATTGTTGAAACGATCTCGCGGACCTTTCTCCACCCATTTTCCCAGGTTATCGAAATCAATTTTAGCATTCTTCTCGTGCATTTTGGACGAGACAACAACAACTCTGGCCGAATTGTTCTTGATGTTATCCTTCAATAGATCCACCAACAGAAAGTGTCCCAAATGGTTCACACCGAAGTGCACTTCATAGTTTTCCTTCGTGTACTGAGGAGTTTGCACTGCCAAACCCGCGTTGTTGATGAGGCAATCGAACGTTGGGTACTTCTCCTTAATTTCAGCGGCGAACTTGCGAATCGATTCAAACGACGCCAGGTCCAGCTCCAGTGGGATCAATTCGCCTTCGCTTGTTGCTTTCCTTATGGTGGCAATAGCCTGGCTGGCTCTCTCCATATTGCGGCATGCCATGATGACCGTTGCTTGTCGAGCAACGAGCGCCTTGGCCGTTTCGTAACCCAGACCCGTATTGCTACCGGTGATAATGAAAAGTTTACCACGAAGTGAGGAGTTGTTGCGAACCCAACCCCACTGCAACTCACGCAGCTTGCGGATCAGGTAGACTCCCGCACCGACACCGACAGGGATGAGCAGATACAACAGAGACATAGACATTTTCGGACACTGCTGTTAACTGGAATGAATTCGGAATTCGTGCAATAAGAGGTGGAAGTACCATGGAATGTATTGTTATTTTCTTTGTGTTTAAGTATAATAATATGGTACAAATGTTTATACTGTATGTTGGTCATGTTCGTAATGAGCTAAAATGCATTTATGTTAATGGTTATATATTGGGTTCCGCGAAAAGTATTCGCCGATTTTTTCATTACCAAAAATATATTTTTTTGTACATAGAATAAACACAAAAGAGATGAGATGTACATCATTTTAAAGCTTAAGGTGAAGGTGGAAGCTAGCCACAGATGGCTGCCACAATGGCGCTCATTTCTTTGACCTCCCTCCCTCACCCCTCGCCCGAAAATCAATAATTTTGCGAAACAGTGTGATCTTTTTCGCACACTTCCCATCAGGTAATATCAACCAAACTCTAATCGATTACTCTCAAGATATTAAATTTTCATCTGCTGTCGCACTGTATAGTGAAAAACGTCGGAAAACGAAGCGAAGGGTTAAGGCTCTCCAACGTGAGTATGTGAAAACAATACGATCAACGAAGGAAAACATTAAGGAATTATCAACATCGAGTTACTATGCGGAAGAACTTGTTAATACCAAAAGGGCCCCAATTCGCATGTGTTATAAATTTGCTCATGTTACGCTCGCGTATAATCAGAATTTTACTTTATATGCAAATGCACCTTCTATATATATTTATATTTGCAATTGTTCATCGGAACATATCGTTCATACATTTTACTTTAGTATTGAATTGTTATTTTTTTTCAAATTTATTCAAAGACTCGTGTCAATGTAGCGCCACACAGCCTGATAAGCGAATTGATCTATTTACGTGTGCTTCGCCCTTCTCTCACAAACACTATTACCCCATTTTTACACGTGGGTTTACCTATACTACTACAATGGCTAGCTTCCACCTTCCCCTTAAACTCTTATGTTTTGGAAAATTTTACGAACAAATTTTATCTTGGTATGATTTAGGAGTCAAATATATCGAGAAGAAATAATAAGCAGATTTCTTTCTGTTTTTTCAAAGATTTGTGGACTAACAGTATTTTTCGTCAACTACCAGCTAGCTTTGCTAGATCGTTTGAAATTTATTAACATAGTCAATTGTGATCCGAGAGGCTTCATTGTCAAAATAAAACTATTTCTTCTAAATTAAATGTTATGAACAGGGCCCGAAATCTTCGAAGGAGAAAAATGAGGACCGACTCTACTCTCAGCAGCTTCGCCTCGACTAGAACTGCTTCGGCAGTCGACGCCAACAAAAGGTGACTTGACTAGAAAATGAATTGACTAGTGTTGACTAGCGAGGATGACTGGTGAACTAGTCCAGTCAGTGGTGACTCGACTAATGAATACAAATCTACCTCTTCACTCAACTGACTTCAATCCACACTTCCATTTCCCCCTGACACTAATTCATACTCGCGTACACAATCTTATTTTTACGTCCATATAAAGAGGAACGAAAACATGATTTCTGATGCAAAAAAGAAGTTACCCCATCAATGGACGGTTATTGTCTACCCATCGTGAACTCAAACCAACGAACTTAGTATGCTATAAAGGTCCTCGCGTTAGTATTAGTTAGTATTAGGCGTGCAAAATAGCGCACACACACTGCACGTTATTTTATACGTGTAAGTAATTTTCGTGTACGATACAAAAGAATCTAGCTCACATGTAGCGTATGTCAAACCACGTTGAACTCAAACTCGATGCATGCACATGTACATGGGAGAGAGAAAGAAAGGAATGAATTCATTTTGGGGGAAGTCACTTCAAAATGCAATGAGGACAATTTGACTGGGAACAATGAAATGATATAGTCAAGTCGGTAGAGGGAGATAGCGACTAAACGCCCGACTGACTGTTCAGTCGTTTTGGCGGAGAAACTGCTTCAAGAAGCTAAAAGTCATTACTAACTGACTATGGATATAGTCAGTCAGTTAGTCAGCTGACTATCCTCAGTTGACTATGACTATGCAGAGCCCTGGTGGTTACATTGCTTCTTCTTGGATGGCACTAATGTTCCCAGTAGAACATTTGCCTTCTGAACGTCGTATTATGCATCATTGTTATTAATAGTACTTAGTTGAAATTTCTATGCCAAATAACACGCCTTGAATGTATTCTGGAGTGGAAAGCTCTAGAATATGCATAAACCACGGTGCAAGTCGGAAGAAATTTCTCTGACGAAAAATCCCACGGCCAGAACGGTTTTCTCAGGTGCTTGAACTCGGAAACGATCACATCGGGGCTGGAAACTCTCTCGACATGGCATGGAATAAATGCGTCCATGATGGTTTAAGTTGTTCTCTCGAATGGGAATCTATGACTGTGACATAAACAGTCCGTTTTTTATGAATTTCATCATAATAATTATCAACAAGAGAACTCGTTCAGCTCAAGCTTTTGTAAGGGTACCATCATCATGATTTCATAGTGTAAAGTATTGTCTTCTGTATTTGTGTATTTTTTTAATTTTATTTGTTTCATTTCAAGACATTGATGATGATGGTATTGATTGATTTTGTTTTTATTTCATTTTAGTTTTTCAAGTAATCAAAAAAATAAAATTGTGAAGTCTGCAATAGTTTGAGCCCGCGCGCGTTGACGAACATAAGCAAAAGCAGTTTTTCGCGAAAAAAAAAGCATTCCAAGGGGAAACCAGAGGAAAGCTAGGTATAGGGATAGCTAGGGATAGCGAAAATGGTCATGTCAAATTTTAAAAACCGACCATGGACATTTTGTTTATTGGCCCAAAAAAATGACCTGTGCAAAGTTTCAGTTCAATCGGATATGATTCAGGAGTGCCTCAAAGCTCTCAAAGTGTTGGTTTTTTGATGCTCGAAAATCGAAAAGAAATCTGGAAAATCGACATTTTTTCCATGCCAAATGTCTTAAAAATGCATAAAACGTCGTGATCTGGTGTTTTCTAGAAAAAAATCATCGAATTGTTGCTCTATAAAGGCGATAGCGATATCGAATTGCGTCAGTGTGCGAGATCAACAAATATTAAATGGAAAAACCTATTGGCGATAATATTGCTTATTGCATGTTGATAGTTGCTTATTGTTCCGATGTCTTGAGGCGGCTCAATAATGAATGAAATAAAAAGAATCATTCTAGCCAAATCTGATGTTTCTCTCAAACCAGCTGTTCCTCCGTTTCTCTATGAAAACAAGCCCAGTTTTCGTTAATTCAAACCATTTACGAATTAGGGACCAGAATAGTAGAATAGTTTCCCTTTTTTTTTGGTATGCAGATTATCGAGATATGTTCGCAGCAAAAACAGTTATTAACGTCAAAACTATTGCATAAAAAAGTGTCCAGTTTTCTAGTTTGGCACTACTACTGAAATAATATTAGTTGGGCCAACCAGAATAACCCGGTGGGCCTAATGCAGCTCGTATACCTAGGCTTGAATATACCTGTCCTACAGGAACGTTAGAGTGATCAAATGAAAGGTGGTTGATAAGGATAATTGGATTTGCTCTTGAATTAGTTGCACAAAAATTGTGTTAGTCCACAAAATCTTTGAAAAAACAAAAAGAAATCGATTTTTCATTTCCCCCCGATTTTTTTGTCCACTAAATCTACGCAAACCAAGATACAAATTTGTTCATAAAATATTCCAAAACTTGAGAGTTTAAGCTTTGAAATTATGTACATCTCATCTTTTGCGTTCATTCAATGTACAAAAAAGTAGTTTATTTGTAATGAAAAAAATCGACAATTACTTTTCGGGCAACCCAATACGTTAAGCATTAATAGAAAATATTCATATTACAAACAAAACTCATAAACTACATGTTAGTACACAAAGAACTAAAATATAAGCTAAAATATATAAGTATTAAGCGCCATGCAAACGAGTTTTCAGCCTATTCCCGGAATAACATTATTGACTGCGGACATGTCCTCCATCCCATGTCTGAGTGCACTCATCAACCGTTTAAACTCATAATCCAAGACCAAAATGTTAGAACAACAGATTATGCTAGGTTATTATTCTTGATCGGATCGATCAAGATGATCTTATCGGAGCGGCTTCGCTGATCTTATCGAATATCCGCTTCGTTCCCGCTGTGTTTTTCTATCGCTTCCAAGCTCACATTCCATAATGCGACAGAAATCCGCTCGTCAAAGGCGAGTTTCGATTTTCGCATTTTCATATTGGACACATAGTGTCCGGTGACAGGATTCTCCCGCTCGTTGATGAAACTATCAGTCGCACAGTGTATTATATTTTGGGCGCCCTGTGGGATGAAAGGAACCATCCTCAGTTGATACATACTACTCTGGAAGATACGCGCCTACCTGTTCAGCTGATCGAAGCATGAGCCACACGATGGGTGAAAAAAGCATGTAATGATACCACTTGGGGTCATAACTTCGGAAGAAATCCGTGTGACATAGGCCAGGACACAACACGTGAACGTTGAAACCTCTTTTATAAAGCTCTCTAGCATAATAGAAATTCATCAGCTTCGAATTGTTGTACAATCTGTTTAGACGGCTCTCATATTCAACCCATTTGCCGAGATTCTCCAAATCTATGCTGGCGTCTATTTCATGCATTCGCGACGAAACGACCACAACGCGTGAATTGTACTTTTTCAAGTTATCTTTAAGCAGATCCACTAACAAGAACTGGCCAAGATGATTCACGCCGTAGTGAATTTCGTAACCTTCCTCGGTAAACTCAGGATTCTGGGCAGCCAATCCAGCATTATTCACCAGACAGAACATTTTTGGATACTTTGCGTTTATTTCCGAAGCAAATTTACGAATAGAGTTGAACGAGGCTAAATCTAATTCCATTGGAATAAGTTCACCTTCCTTCGATTCCTGGCGTATCCTTTCGATGGCCTGTCTTGCTTTGGTCATGTTGCGGCAAGCCATTATCGTTGTAGCTTGTCTGGCAGTGATGGCTTTGGTAGTTTCGTATCCTAATCCGGTGTTGGCTCCTGTTATTATAAAGAGTTTTCCTTTGAGGGAATGCTTATTTTTGACCCAACCCCATCTTCGAATTTTATATCTCCTCAGCGCATAAACACCGACCGTCACAAGCCCTACCGGAATCAGCAACTCGGACGAGAGAGAGGACATGTTCCGCACTAGCACGAGGATTGAACTAAAAGAAAACAATCAAAACCATTGCTGAATGATTCTATGATTAATTTTATTCTCATTGCTGGGTACAAAAAATGTTTCTGACATTCTCATCGAAAGATTTCGATGTAAGCGGCTCGCCAGGAATGTAAAATGGATTGCAAACGGCATCAGTATACAAAGCATGTAAATTCCTAAACATACTCCTGACCTCGTTCTCCCGGAACGACGTATTGCTCGAATCAATTATAATCACAAACTTTACCCGGCTATTGGTCACATAACCATAGATCTTGTAAATTTCCGTAGAATTCAGTAAACCCAAATAAAGTTCCCTCCCATCGGCACTTTGCTTTTGGCTGGCGGCACATTTCTCCTCAATTACATCGAGTGAGGCATGCACCTGGTACTGGAGCTCAATCTCCCTGTCGACGTTGGCCGTCGCAATATAGAGGGGCGAGTTGTCCTTGCCAATAATCGACACGCAGGCACACATTTCTGGGGTGTAGCTAACAGATCGGTTCTCACGCGGATCAAATCCTGTAGTATACTACACAAAGAGGGATAGACAAAAGAAAAACGAAAATATAGCGTTATTCACTACCGGAAATGTGGCCTACGATATTTACTTTATTTTTATTAAATCCTACCAAATAATGTACGTTTCATTCAAAGCCAAATGGAACATTGTTCCAACGACGGTAAATTTTCTCTTATTACTGTTCACGATGCACCATTCTCGTCGCATCTTTTTTTATGCGCATATGAGAAAGGTGTGCAGCAAAATTACATATCAAAACAGGTTCATTCATTTTATTCTGCGGAACATCGAAATATCTCTTGCTGCCTTTGTTTATTACATAAATTGGAACTGAGCAATATCCAAAATTGATGTTTTTGTTTTGGTTGGTTGACACCGTGACACCATTCATAACATTGGCACATACGAATTTGCTACGATAATAATTCCAACGTATGGTTTCTGTATACGTGGAAGCTATGGAGATTCTCCGTTATGACAACTAGTCGAGCATAGAAAATAATAAATGAATATGTAGGAAACACTTTCTTCGAACTGATTAATGTTGGAAAAAAAAGGTTCAGCCTTAAATCCGATTCCCCAAATGGTGAATACAAATAGACGGAACTCAACAGATCTTGGGTACTGTTTGCACAAAACCAATTAAAGATTATACCCACCTCCTTACAGATCGAAACTCAAAAAAAGCCAATTTGTAGGCGTATTAATTAACAAATTTCTAACTTTCTTGACGAAAACAACCAGTCAAGATGCAAGTTTGTTTACAAATGCCTCGCCTAAATTCTTCAAGATTCGCTCGCTGACAGTTATATAAAATATACTGTGGTAACAGTGCCGCTCAAAAATGTGTGCACGGTAAATGATATTGGTTTGTCCAGCCGGAAATATGATCTTAGTTGATCCACTTTTTTGAATACTCTAGTTCAGCGCACCTGTTTCAAATCAGGTATTCAAATATTTCCAAAAATATAAATAAAATTGTCTTTCTCATGATTTACAATAGTTTTATAGGAAATTTTTTTACGAATTCATATGTTTAAAAAAATCTTAAAGTCCACATTCTATTGGTGTCAACGCGCTCTTCATTTGAGCTTACTTTTAATCAATCACCAGATGATTATTTGTTACGTATTCGACCTTTTCTGGATTGTAACACTTATAAATATTGTAAAAATCACACTTGCACACCATTTGTATCAGATTCATATAAGGTACACTGGGGCAAGTTGAAACAATTTTTTCGAAGTTCAACTTGAAAGTTATCTTAAAAAATCATTAAATTTCTAAATTGAAATCTGTAGGCAGCATATACAAGGTATAATAGATGACTTTCGATAAAAAAATAGAGATTCACACTGGATGTTTCGAAAAATATTTATAAAATTTGTATGATATATGATGCAGATAACTAGCATATACACACAAAAGTGGAGGCGATATACGTATATGCCATATTTTGTACGCATATAAAGCCGTATATAACGATATGCGATGCTTTTTGGACTGATATGCGATTTGATACGACAACGTTACCACTCAATCCATCGATGACATGGAAAATCGTGTTTTTGCATTTTATGCGATTTTAGATATATATGATCGATATTTTGATTGATATTTTATGCGATTGTGATTTGATACGAAATTATATGTGACTTATCATGTGCAAAGTTATACGATTTTATTTTAGTCTTATCAATGCCCTAGACTAATGAAGGAGTGATGTGATAACTACTAACTGCTACTTGCCTAATTATTTTCTAGCTTTTAGTACATTATTATGTTTAATCACAAATGAACCGTTTCTTAAAAAGTTTTTTTTACTCATTTTATGTTGTTTTGCACGCTGGTGGGGCATGTTTTCTTTTTGAGATAGTTTTCTTGGGATTCTAAATATAAAATCATTATCGGGCACAATTTTCATTCAAAATTCACTCACAACTTACAAAAAAAGTATTGTTCTAAGAAACAGAATACATATTCGATTTAAAAAAGTAGATTTTCATTCATTATTTTAGTTTTTGAGGCGTATTTATTCCTCCTGCAAATCTACTATCATTTTCATTTCACAAATTGGTACACGAAGCTGCTGTCAAGGCGAAATAAATCAAATTTTGAAAAATCTTTTAGACTGCCATTTGTAGCACCACATACTTTCGGAATTATTTTAGCTATGGATGCTTTCGAGATTCTAAAAAAATATCCACAATAATCTGAACGATATTCCAGAAGAAAGGCACATCATTTCTAGTTTCACTCATGTAGATATAGAATCCCTCATGAGTGTATCTTGGCGTTGTATTTGTGGAGCAATTAAATCCAACAGTTTTTTCACTTTTTCAGGTGTTATTCACAACACTGCGCTGTACTCTCGGGGATCATCATCGTAGATTTACTTCAATATTGTATTTGTTGCTCCTTTTCTTTGCATCCAATTCCTGGCCCGAATCCGTTTTTCTTTCTGCTTTTTCCGGATATTACTGAGGTAGTATCGTGGCCAATTCGCAGGTTCCTTTTTAAAATAAATCATCACTACAAGTTTTAATAACGTCTTTATTCGAGGAAAATTTATACAGGAATAAATGAAAAGCTTAACCTAGTGATCGATTCTTATTCTAGCGTTATGTACAGCAAGAGCGTGAAAGAGATAAGAGTAGTTATGCTGTGCGCTGTGTCTTCCAGGATATATTAGCCTGTGAATATGGGAATGAGAGAGAAAGCAAATGTTGAGCGTGTCCCTTGAAGTCATTCACTTTATGAGCCTGACGCTTGACGATACACGTTCCAACATGTAGCTTTGTGCATTGATTTGCGCAGCACAGCACAGTACCTTCAGTTCAAAGAAATTCAGCACAAAGTATTTTTAAACACGGCCAGCGTGTGTTTCGCGATAAAATTGTGTAATGATAAATTCAACTGAAAACCTAATACTTATGACAGACATACAGCTGTACTTGCGTTGTACTTCGAAGATTGTATGTCTGTCACCATGTACAGCGCTAGAACCATGCAAGCAACTCGGTACAATCGCTGTATCTGTACCGACCTGTTTTACCGCTGTACATGGCTACAGTTGTACTGTGCGCAGCGTCATAGACGGTTAGTGGTGGGTAGCATGAACAAACCGAATCAAAACACTTGGTAAACGTTCTTTTTATGGACTTTCTCTTGAGGTCAAAACTCAGATTGGAAACTTGTTTGTTGTTGCGATAGTTTAGACACTAAATAAAAACCTTTTTCATTGAAATATGTAGTAAAAATTGGTCAAATTTTTTATTGTCAGTTTGACATACGGTACAATGTACAACCAAAGTATGTCTGTCATGGTACGATGGTACCTGTACAACGCTGTACACGTACAACGCTAGTACAGCTGTATGTCTGTCCATGGTATAAGACGAAAACTGCCAATAAAGAAGTCGATTTCGGATCAATCATCTGACAAATTTGGACCTGATTGCTATTTCTGACTATTTGATGGACATTTGAAAAATCGCCTGTCATCTCTGGAAAACCTGTGCCGTAGTATCTAGTTTCTTGCCAGCAGCTCACATTGTGTGAACGGACAAAGCAAGTCAACCATTTGTCAAGCGAGTTCACCGGGTCAGTAGCTGCTCATTGTGAAGTCAGCTACTAGCAACGTATAAATGGGCCTTAAAGCTAGGTGAAAATAGGAATTGCATAAGGGAACGTTCACGGTCATGAAAGAAACAAAGAAATTAAGATCATACATTTTGAACAAACGCGATTTAGAAAATGACGTCGGCTACAAGAGGAACGAGACAATCAAAACTATGGACATGGACGTGGATTTTTGCGGTATCGCACCGCATACATCCCCGGCAAATGCAACAATCTCTTATGCTGAAAATCAATTTCAAGATAGCGTCTTTCCTGCTTGGCGTCCAATGATAAAAAGTGGCCAAGCCCCACCATCGCTCACTTTATATAGCCATATAGTTAACGTTGTAGCGACCGCCTATATTTATTTATAATATCTTTTTTGTCTCTCTCCTTCGCCTTGTTCATACAGTTCGCCCGTACCCGTGGTTGCTTGTAATGAATAGCTGTTTGCTGCGGAAGCGCAGGAAAAATGTATGGGAAAGTAGGGATTTCTTCCTTCCAATTTTTCATTAATTTGAACTTTATATGAGCTGAAAACCCGTAATGTGTAGCATATAAACAACTGCTGAGGATATTTCCTATCAATGTTGTTGTAACTTTATGCCAAAAGCCACAACGGGTTACGGCAGTAATCGTATTGTATAATAAACGCGTGAAAATGCAAACTATAGAGTTCTCTTTATATTTTAACTACGTATGAAAAGATACATATTGTTCTTCACGTGTGTTGCTTGTAAGTGTAATTGACAGCAGCTTTTTCCTGGATGATGGTTGTACTAACAGTGTTGCCTAATCGATGGATATAACAGTACTAACATTGTTGCCGAAACGATGGATATAACAGATGTGTGTATTTGGAACCAAAATCCATTCATTAATTGAGGAGGTATTAGCGTTCAAAAACTGAACACTTTTTCACACCGAGATATTGAAATGGGCCCCTATATTGAAAGGTTAGACGTAGTCCTACGTCAAAAACATCGAACACAATAATACCAACAGAAAACAAAAATAAACAAACATCGAGACAAATTGAGGATCATACTGCAATATACAATGATGGTTGGATTAAAAATACTGATAACACAACTTTTTTTATTGAACAAGAGTGCAATGATAGCGCAGTTAGAAGCTTGGCCCAAAATTCTCCAAACAATAAATAAAATTATCCACACCCTATAAAAGTGGCCAAGATGCTTCACAATATCAAAGTAAATGACTACATAGAGATGAAATCAGTGGTAAGATGTCGTTTCTAATTGACATTTAATAAACCTAGAGACGCGAAACAATTAATTTGTTTGAAATTATTGAGTGAAGAGTTCAAATTTGAAGTGTACGTGCCAGTGAGATTCAAGCAAATCATAGGAGTAGTTAAGAATGTTGTGAAAACGTTAACTGAAAAGGGTATTCTGGAATATATGAACAGTGGTAATATCAAAATAGAAAAAGTCGAACGAATCCGGAAAAAGCCGAAATAAATATTATTCCAATTCGGTTGAAATATATGGAGTTGAAGCTCATTGAGAACCATATGTGTTTCCATAGAGAATTTGTTTTAAAAATTGGAGATATTGGCACACACAACATAATTAGAAGGCTAGCTCAGCTAAATGTTGTAAATGTGGTTCAGAACATGACGAAATGGTTTGTAAAACAACAATTCTCGCGTAACTTTTCAAAAGGTCCTATGTAACAAATGTAAACAAATCGAGTTAATGGATGCACGCTATTAGTTTTCAATCATTGAATGTATTACAAAAACAATCGTTCACGTATCTATCTTCTTCATCTTTTTGTCGCCGATACAAAAAATATCCAAAGTACAGATTCGAATTTTAAGCACCCGGCTGTTACTTCGGACGCCACTTTCCTCCGACGGCCGAAACGTCCGAAGTAACAAAGCAGTCGAAACAACTCGCAGTCGTACTTCGGTCGTTTTGGAATTTGTTTCTTACAGGTGTTGTTATCGATTTCAGTGCAATTCAACGAGTGATAACAATAATAATCAGTCTTTAGAACGAAATGCTGATATTTGGATTGTTGTTTATTAGTTAGTTTCAAATTTTTATAGTGCAACGTAATATGTCCAATGTGCAAACGCGGGCAGTAAAAACGTCCAATGTAACATTTTTCGGTCCGAGGCTTCAACCTTAATCTCAAATCACGGAACAATAGTTACGATTGGTTTTACGAAGTTATTCTTGACAGCTAGTGGTGAAAACAGTGATAAAGATTGATAGTTTTTAAGACAATTTGCGAAATAATGTTCGGGTCTTCAACTACGTTTTTCTCGAGTTGGCGAAAATGTTACATTGGACCTTTTCAAAAGTTACGCGAGAATTCTTCTTATTGAATGGCGTTAACGTTCCTTGTGAAACTTTTGCCGTCTCAACTTATGCATTAACTAGCGTCATTTATTAATACTTAGTTGAGATTTCTTAAGCCAAATAACACGCCTCGAATGTATTCCGAGGGACAAGCTCTTGAATATGCATGACCACAGTGCAAGTCGAAGGGAATTACTTTGACGAAAAATCCCCCGGCCAGAACGGGAATCGAACTCGAACACCCGGCATGATAATGTGTGACGCTAACCACTCGGCCACGGGTGAACCCGAAAACAACAATTACGAAATGCATTAATTGCGGGGGAGCACACAAGGCATCAGATACGGACTATCCAGAAAGAAATAGACAAGATAAGATTAGAGTGCAAATTGCAAAGAACAATACTGTGCGATTCACATAGCACGTTACGGAGAAGAACGTCTACGTTCCGTCAACGTCTCCACCAATTCACACATGCAGCACGGCAGTGGAACTTCATACAAATCACTCGTCGAAAAGTGTCTCCTTTTTCACCGCTTGTTTACATCGACGAATATATTTTTTTTCCACTATGTTTCGTAGGAGAGTGTATGCATACTGACAGATTTCTACTACGAGGTGTTTAATGAAGGATGAAAGGTGGGAATGTTTATGTTTATATATGATTTATCGTACGATTTAATTGAATGCATAAAAGATGTCCACAAAACTGGAGTTAAGCACCTTTTTAAATTTGAACAAATATTGATAAGAGATTCCCAGCAATTCTTGTTTTTTATTGCGTGATTTGGTTACTGTATAAGTTGTTCGAAACGAAGGTTTCGTGTAATGATTTTATTTTGAGGATTATATTCACAAACATACAAGTATGATTAATATAAATTGCATGTATATGATGCGCCTGCCAGCCCGTACATGCAAACGTGGAGGCGATATACATATTTTTTCTACGAACGGACTTAAACGGTTTGCATACCAATCAAATTGGATATTTTCTGTTTCTGTAGATTTTTTTTTGTTTGATGCATTACAATCCCATAGTCTGTATATGGTTTAAATTGATGAAAATTGGAAGCATTTCCATTTTTCCATACATTTGTTCTGTCCATTTGTGTGCTTTCCCGAACAGAGCTGTCAATATCGGGTATCTTATGCAGCCGCTAGAACAGAAACAACGAAGGGGGATAGCGGAAAGAGAAAATTTACGAAGTAAATTCCACTCTTGCATAACAAGTAAGCTGTCGCTACCGTATAAGTATTGCATCTCCTCTGAAGAAAATTCTCAGAATATTTCTGTGCTCGAAACAACAAAGGTCGCTTATTCTGCTCGTTTTGTGTTTAATGTTTCCCCTCGAGCTGTGAACGCTAGCGAATATTTCACTTGAAGTGCATCTGGCATTGCAATTAACACAACCATCCGAGTCATGGCAAAGAAGGCGAAAAAAGAGAAGAGAGCAAATGATTATAGGTCGCTTCTAAACATCGATGTTTGTTTTTTTGTGTGTTGCTTGTTTTTGTTGCGCGAAACATAGAAACTTAGAGAAACTTCGTTGACGTTTTTGACCGAGAGTCGAGAAACGATTTTTCATAAACGGTCATTCTCGCGATGTTTCATTTTTAGCACTGCAACTGTGTGCATCTGTTAGACGCGTGTTTGATGCTTGTTGAATGATGATGCACTTCTTCTTTTTCTTTCGAATTATAGACACTTGAAACTCAGACAGTTCATTCGTCTTTGATGGCGATGCACGGAAGATGCCTCTCGTTAATATTCAGTGAAATGCGTGCATTGATATAAAGAAACAAATTGCGACATATGATCAATTAGTGTATTGTTCTCGCAAAGACAAAAAATGATCGTTGCTTGTCGAAATGATTCTACAAAACTACGCAAGTCATTAAACCTTTTCAGGGTCCCCGGAACATTTTACTAAAGATTTATTTATTAAATTTCAACGAATTCGCAAATAATATTAGAAATGATGAACCATCAAATTTCAAATGAAAAAAGATTGCGTAGTCCTACGTTCTAAGCGCTCGTGTCTCGGATACAATCCCTCGAATTTTTTACGATTTAATTATTGCTGGGCAGGCCCGAAGGCAGTTTTAATTTGTTAAAATATTAATGAAATTTTTTACTTCATGTTATTTGATTACGTGAAACATGTAGTACTGAACTTTATTTAACCATTTCTATATAAATTTTGTGATATTTCCACTAAAGCACAATAAACAATCAGGAATGACGTATCCGATTGCAACTCTTTCGTATCATATGTAAGAGCTTTAATTGCCTTTAATTGCGGCCGAACATTTTACTTTAATATTTTTCGCCATTTTTTTATGGCAGTGATGAATCGTATATTCGTATGACAACAGAACTATTATGTTATTAGGTATTGCCTAATAACCATACATGTACAGTAAGTTATCTCCAATTAGACATTTAGTTAATTGGACGGACCTGTAATGGGACACAAATGATTGGACATTTTCATCTCTAATTGGATATTTTGTAAACATCGAGTTTGGTACCCAAAGTATGGCCCCAGATTGAAAGTCGCCACCAGATGTCGACATTGTACCACTATCATCGTGAGTGTTCAATTACAGGTCAATCAACTCTAATGCGACACTGAGTAGTGCCTCGGTATGTCGAGGATTAGAGGTAACTTACTGTATAAGCTATTTGGGCGCATCATATGATCAAATATGACCCAAAATATCAGATATTCGATGCTCTATATATACGATAGTTATACGATTTAATGTTTGCTGGGTTGGCATATTTGGCAGCTTGGTTTATCAAGTTCATAATCTCTTGTTTACAGTTTTTAGTTGAGTGCAATTGAATGACGAAGTTGAACTAATTTATTTTTGTCACTATGTTTATCAGACCGGCAAACAGATAATCTTTCGTTCTTAAAAGTTAAAAATATAAGCAACTGTAACTTCCACTTTTCTTGAAACCGGCAATACTCGGACATAAAAATAATTTTTAACGTTATATTCCAAACATACATGTATTTACAAAAATCTATAATAATTATTATAATTATCAAGAACGTTTTCCGCCATTCGTTTTTTGGATGTCTGTAGTAAATTGTATATACGCATGACAATAGTCGTACTAGATGCATGTATAAGTCGTATATTCATCCATCCAATCATCGTGAATGCTGTTGCAAGTGGAAAATAAATGTGTGTTCGTTGCTTATGATGCGAACATAAATAACAATATAATACAATAATTTAAATTTAATACGACATGCCGAGGCACCACTCAGTGTCGCTTTGGAGGCGATATAGGCTTGTAATTTAACATTGGCGATGTGAGTGGTACAGTGTCTACGTCTGATGGCAACTTTAATGTGGCGCTATAATTTGGGTCCCGAACTCGATGTTTACAAAAATGTCCAATTAAACGTGTCACATTACAGGTCTGGCCAATAATCTGTACGTCGCATTAAATGTATCTCACTGTATATCAACAATATTTATTCCCAGTTGTTTTGAGGCATCTCGCACAAATTGGCAATATCATTCAGTTGTCAGTGCAAGTCGATGCAATTTTTAGAGTGTAAAAAAAGTTCACTGTTTACATAAAAGCAATCTCGAATCGGTCCCACTTTTTTGCTTGAAGTTACTATCCCCTGCATGCAGTCAATGCTTCCACCAGCACCGTCACGTAAAATGCCAAACGAATGATTTATTTAGTTTTATTCATGGTGTCGCCACCTACAACAATTTTAAATTGCAATGCCCTCTTTCAAATTAGCATGCCTAGAATCAGTTCTAAATTTTGAAAAAATCAGTGAGAATCATTGAATTCAATTATTTAAATGCTTAAACCCCGTAGTCCGACCCTTATTCAACAATAATAATAAATAGAACAATTCTCTCAACTAGTCGCGAATGATTTTCACTCCGAAATTTGGAGCGAAAAGATATGTTGGCATAAAAAGTACAGTAAGTTACTTATAATGCGATATGCTGAGGCACCACTCATTATCGCATTGGAGTCGATTTTGACCAATAATTGGACATTCGCGACTGGTGGCGACTTTCAATGTAGGGCCATAATTTGGGCCTCGAACTCAAAGTTTACAAAAATGTCCAACTAGAGGTAAAAATGTCTAATTAAACGTGTTGCATCACAGATATGTTCAATTAGCTTAATGTCGATGTAGATGTAAATTACTGTACAACCAAATCAAAACAAAAGCCGAGACACAAAGCCCAGACGAAAACCAAACGAGCCGCCCGTCTCCGTCAATTAGGGCGATTAAGGCCCATTTATACGTTGCTAGTAGCTGACTTGACAATGAGCAGCTACTGACCCGGTGGACTCGCTTGACAATTGGTTGACTCGCCTTGTCCGTTCACATAGTGTGAGCTGCTGGCGAGAAACTAGATACTACGGCACGGGTTTACCTGGGATGCCAGGCGATTTTTCAAATGTCCATCAAATAGTCAGAAACAGCAATCAGGTCCGAATTTGTCAAATGATTGGTCCGAAATCGACTTCTTTATTGGTAGTTTTCATCTTAGGTTTTCAGTTGAATGTATCATTACACAATTTTATAGAGATTACAGAGCAGTGTTGAGAATAACACCTGAACAAGTGGAAAAACTGTTGAATTTAATTGCTCCACAAATACAACGCCAAGATACACTCATGAAGGATGCTGTACCTGCAAGAGTGATAATATAAATGACATTGATATGCCTTTCTTCTGGAATATTGTTCAGATTGTTGTCGATATTTTTTAGAATCTCGAAAGCATCCATAGCTAAGATAATTCCGGAAGTATGTGATGCTTTAAATGATAGTCTAGAAGACTTTTTAAAATTTTATTCACACGCGTCAAAAATTAAAATAATGAATGAAAATGTACTTTTTTAAATCGAATATGTATTCTGTTTCTTAGAACCTTACTTTTTTTCGCAAGTTGTGAGTGAATTTTGAATGAAAATTGTGCCTGATAATGATTCTATATTAGACATTCTCCAGAAAACTATCTCAAAAAGAAAGCGTGCCCCGCCAGCGTGCAAAACAGAATAACAATGATTTCGTTAAGAAACTATGAGGGTTTTATTTGTTTTTCCAATAATTTTCAAGTCTATAAATATCTTCGCATATTTTCAAATATCTTAAAAATAGAGACATTTCTTTACATTTGGCATCCCTGATTCGAACGCTAAATTCTGTTTTTGACGTTTTGAAGCATGCGAGTGCGAGTAAATTCAAAAAACTTTGAAGTAGCTCGCACGCCGGATCACACATGACAATAACTGGCATGATGTGTTCACACGGTGTGAGTAGCTGCACTGCAGTAACTGACTAGACCGACTCGTATGCTTGCTCGCACCGTCTGAACCCGGCTTTAAGCCGGCGTGCGAGCTACTTCAAAGTTTTTTGAATTTACTCGCACTTGCATGCTTCACAACGTCAAAAACAGAATTTAGCGTTCGAATCAGTGATGCCAAATGTAATGAAATGTCTCTATTTTTAAGATATTTGAAAATATGTGAAGATATTTATAGACTTGAAAATTATTGGAAAAACAAATAAAACCCTCATAGTTTCTAAACGAAATAATTGTTATTTCGTTTTGCACGCTGGCGGGGCACGCTTTCTTTTTGAGATAGTTTTCTTGAGAATCTCTAATATAGAATCATTATCAGATCACAACTTACAAAAAAAAGTATTGTTCTAAGAAACAGAATACATATTCGATTTAAAAAAGTACATTTTCATTCATTATTAAAATTTTTGAAGCGTATTTATTGCACCTGCAAATCGACTATCATTTTCATTTCACAAAATAAATAAAATTAAAAAAAAAAATCTTTTAGACTACCATTTATAACATCACATCCTTTCGGAATTATCTGAGCTATGGATGTTTTCGAGATTCTAAAAAATATCGACAACAATCCCAACGATATTCCAAAACAAAGGCACATCAATGTCATTTCTAATTTAACTCTTGCAGGTACAGCATCCCTCATGACTGTATCTTGGCGTTGTATTCGTGGAGCAATTAAATCCAACAGTTTTTTCACTTGTTCAGGTGTTATTATCAACACTGCTCTGTAATCTCGGGGATCCTCATCGTAGAGTTCCTTCAATATTGTATTTGTTGCTCCTTTTCTTTGCATCTAATTCCTGGCCCGAATCCTTTTCTCTTTCTGCTTTTTCGGATAGTACCTTCAGTTCAAAGAAATTCAGCACAAAGTATGTATTTTTAAACACGATCAGCGTTTGTTTTGCTATAAAATTGTGTGATGATACATTCAACTGAAAACCTAAGATGAAAACTGCCAATAAAGAAGTCGATTTTGGACCAATCATTTGACAAATTCGGACCTGATTGCTGTTTCTGACTATTTGATGGACATTTGAAAAGTCGCCTGGCATCCCTGGTAAACCCGTGCCGTAGTATCTAGTTTCTCGCCAGCAGCTCACACTGTGTGAACGGACAAGGCGAGTCAACCAATTGTCAAGCGAGTCCACCGGGTCAGTAGCTGCTCATTGTCAAGTCAGCTACTAGCAACGTATAAATGGGCCTTTACACATTATTCGGTTTCTGCCGGACCGGTTTGAAACCCAAATGGCAAATTTCGACCGTACCAACCTATTTACGGCGCCGTGATGCAGCCGTCTACTGCGACTACAATGTCCGGTGACCGGACAAGCATTAAATGCGATGACAGTAGTATTGTGTCGACGTCTTGTGGAGATACCAGTTTGGGAAAGCAAATGATTCTCTATAAAGGCCCATTTATACGTTGCTAGTAGCTGACTTCACAATGAGCAGCTACTGACCCGGTGAACTCGCTTGACAAATGGTTGACTCGCCTTGTCCGTTCACACAATGTGAGCTGCTGGCAAGAAACTAGATACTATGACACAGGTTTACCAGAGATGCCAGGCGATTCTTCAAATGTCCATCAAATAGTCAGAAACAGCAAACAGATCCGAATTTGTCAGATGATTGATGCGAAATCGACTTCTTTATTGGCAGTTTTCGTCTTAGGTTTTCAGTTGAATTTATCATTACACAATTTTATCGCGAAACACACGCTGGCCGTGTTTAAAAATACTTTGTGCTGATTTTTTTTTAACTGAAGGTACTATCCGGAAAAAGACGAAAGAAAAAAGGATTCGGGCCAGGAATTGGATGCAAAGAAAAGAAGCAACAAATACAATATTGAAGTAACTCTACGATGATGATCCCCGAGAGTACAGAGCCGTGTTGAGAATAACACCGGAAAAAGTGAAAAAACTGTTGGATTTAATTGCTCCACAAATACAACGCAATATACACTCATGAGGAATGCTATACCTACATGAGTGAAACTAGAAATGGTGTGCCTTTCTTCTGGAATATCGTTCAGATTATTGTCGATATTTTTTTAGAATCACGAAAACATCCATAGCTAAAATAGTTCCGAAAGTATGTGGTGCTACAAATGGCAGTCTAAAAGATTTTTCAAAATTTGATTTATTTCGCCTTGACAACAGCTTCGTGTACCAATTTGTGAAATGAAAATGATAGTAAATTTGCAGGAGGAATAAATACGCCTCAAAAACTAAAATCGAATATGTAAAAAAAATCGAATATGTATTCTGTTTCTTAGAACAATACTTTTTTTGCAAGTTGTGAGTGAATTTTGAATGAAAATTGTGCCCGATAATGATTTTATATTTAGAATCCCAAGAAAACTATCTCAAAAAGAAAACGTGTCCCACCAGCGCGCAAAACAAAATAAAATGAGTAAAAAAACTTTTTAAGTTAAACGGTTTATTTGTGATTAAACATAATAATGTACTAAAAGCTAGAAAATAATTAGGCAAGTAGCAGTTAGAAGTTATCACACCTCTCCTTCATTAGTTTAGGGCATTGATAAGACTAAAATAAAATCGTGGGACATATGATGAAGTCACTAATTGTGGATAATGGAAATCCAACGTGCCCCACGATTTCATTTTAGTCTTATCAATGCCCTAGACTAATGAAGGAGAGGTGTGATAACTTCTAACTGCTACTTTCCTAATTATTTTCTAGCTTTTAGTACATTATTATGTTTAATCACGAATAAACAGTTCAACTTAAAAAGTTTTTTTACTCATTTTATTTTCTAGTTTTTAGTACATTATCTGTTTCATTAGAATATTTCTCTACAATAAAGCCATTGTACTGTATTCTATCAGTCAAAAAATTTCATTTGATACCGATATTGAGTGGATTGCAGAAAATACATAGTGTGTTCTCCAAGTCAAGTTCGTTGGTTTGATACACATATCTCAATCAACCTCTTGTTTTGAGATGATATGGAATCAGCTATTTTGTAGCCAAATTGGATTTTTCAAGATAAGCAGTTTTAAAATGACAGCAGAGAAAAAGGTATTTTAGAAATTCGGTCAGTTTCTATTGGTCAAATTTCTATTAATGTGGGACAATCCTACAGACATACGAACAGTTCAAGCTAAATAAAACCGTTTAATAAAGTAATTTGCTATTTTGTGATTACGGCCATCTTGGATTTTAATTTTTCATGATCTACTGTGAACTACTATTCAAGCCCTTTCATTTGAGAGCCATATTAATGGTGTTTTGACATAATATGTAGTCCGCCATTTGGTAGAATTTTGATGGATTTGCATTTTTCATAAATAACCGTGTTCTACTACTTCATTTGATACCCATAATAATAGGGTTTTTAGAAAATATGTAGTCCGCCATTTTGTAGTGGCAGCCATCTTGGATTTACATTTATCATAAATAACTGTATTCTGCTAGTCAGTCCCTTCCATTTGATACCCATATTAATGAAGTTATGAGGAAATATGTAGTCCGCCATTTTGTAGTGGCAGCCATCTTGGATTTGCATTTTTCTTAAATAACCGTATTCTGCTAGTCAAGCCCTTTCATTTGATACCCATATTGATGGGGTTTTGGAAAACCCACATTGATGAGGTTTTGAAGAAGAAAGGGATCCGCCATTTTGTAGCAGCCGCCATCTTGGATTTTCAAGATCATGAAATACGCAGTTTTGTAATGACTACAGATGTGTGTTTAATGTGAGTATTGGTTGATCTTCCTGTCTAACAACCATTTGGAGATATGCTTGTGCTAAATCCAGTTTAGAAAATTTCTCGCCACCGGCCATGTTGGCGAATAATTCATCTATGGTCGGTAAAGGATGTTCGTCCACTAACAGATTCTTGTTAACGGTCAGCTTGAAATCCCCACACAGACGCACCTTGTTGGCGGACTTCATCACAGGCACTATCGGAGTCGCCCATTCACTGTGGTTAACTTTCAACAAGATCCCCTTTTCCACCATCCGATTGATTTCGTTTTCCACAACATCTTGAATAGAAAAAGGTATTGAACGAGATTTCAAAAATACAGGTTTGCTATTCGGTTTCAGGGTTAGCGAAGCTTGAACTTTGGTGATCTCTCCAATAGAATCATCGAAAACTGAAGGGAACTCTTCGAGTACATTTCTCACCGTTCCGGATAACGGTGTACGCAGCGTTATTTTGTTGACACTAGAAAGATAGTTTTTCATGACATCGTTCCAATTGAACTGCAACGCACGCATCCACTCCCGCCCCAGCAACGGTTGCCTTTTCGAATCGACCACGAACAATCGCAAGACTTGTATTTTCCCGTTACACGCCACATCTACATCAATGGTACCGAAAACCTTTATTTTACTGCCGCAGTAACTACGCAATTCAACTTTTGTCTCATTAAGCGTAATGTCGTTAAACCATTTTACTCTGTCAGCAAGCCCAATCAAGGAAACTGGTGAACCACTGTCTACCTCAAATTTCATCAATACGTCGTTCACTTTAAGTTTCAAAAATATTTTCGAAAGAGGTTCTGCTCTAGAATCATCAAGTTTACCAACATCAACTACACATATTTCATCAATCTCTTCTTCTGAGTCTGACTCATTACCCTCCTCAACCAAATTTGTCTTATATTTGTATTGCTTACTCGAATTAATATTGTTTTTAATGTTGTGGCCCGGAAAGCTGAGACACACCCTTTGCAAATGACCGATTTTCTTACAGTGATTACAAACTGAGTTCTTATGTGAACATGCATTAGCCAGATGCGCTTCACTACCACACCTGTAACACTTAGGGTTAGTAGTATTAGTTACTTTAAAAAAAATACAAAAAAAATAAAAGAAAATACACAGTGTGTTCTCCAAGTCAAGTTCGTTGGTTTGATACACATATCTCAATCAACCTCTTGTTTTGAGATGATATGGAATCAGCTATTTTGTAGCCAAATTGGATTTTTCAAGATAAGCAGTTTTAAAATGACAGCAGAGAAAAAGGTATTTTAGAAATTCGGTCAGTTTCTATTGGTCAAATTTCTATTAATGTGGGACAATCCTACAGACATACGAACAGCTCAAGCTAAATAAAACCGTTTAATAAAGTAATTTGCTATTTTGTGATTACGGCCATCTTGGATTTTAATTTTTCATGATCTACTGTGAACTACTATTCAAGCCCTTTCATTTGAGAGCCATATTAATGGTGTTTTGACATAATATGTAGTCCGCCATTTGGTAGAATTTAGATGGATTTGCATTTCTCATAAATAACCGTGTTCTACTACTTCATTTGATACCCATAATAATAGGGTTTTTAGAAAATATGTAGTCCGCCATTTTGTAGTGGCAGCCATCTTGGATTTACATTTATCATAAATAACTTTATTCTGCTAGTCAGTCCCTTCCATTTGATACCCATATTAATGAAGTTATGAGGAAATATGTAGTCCGCCATTTTGTAGTGGCAGCCATCTTGGATTTGCATTTTTCTTAAATAACCGTATTCTGCTAGTCAAGCCCTTTCATTTGATACCCATATTGATGGGGTTTTGGAAAACCCACATTGATGAGGTTTTGAAGAAGAAAGGAGTCCGCCATTTTGTAGCAGCCGCCATCTTGGATTTTCAAGATCATGAAATACGCAGTTTTGTAATGACTACAGAGATAAAGGTGTGTTCCAAATTTCTGATCAATCGGTCAACAGGAAGGGGGTCAAATTTCTATTAATGTGGGTCAGCGCTACAGACAAACATGTCACAAACATACAAACAGATTACTGGGCAAGCTAAATAAAACCGTTTAATAACAACGATTCCGCTTAGAAACTATGAGGGTTTTATTTGTTTTACAATAATTTTCAAGTCTATAAATATCTTCGCTTATTTTCAAATATCTTAAAAATGTCTCTATGTAAAGAAAATGTAAAGATTTGGCATCTCTGATTCGAGCGCTAAATTCTGTTTTTGACGTTTTGAGGGATGCGAGTGTGAGTAAATTCAAAAAACTTTGAAGTAGCTCGCACGCCGGATTACACATGACACTAATTGGCATGATGTGTTCACACGGTGTGAGTAGCTGTACTGCAGTAACTGACTAGACCTACTCGTACGCTTACTCGCACCGTCTGAACCCGACTTTAGCTCCAAATTTCGGAGTGAAAATCATTCGCGACTAGTTGAGAGAATTATTCTATTTATTATTATTGTTGAATATGGGTCCGACTACGGGGTTTAAGCATTTAAATAATTGAATTCAATAATTCTCATTGAATTTTCCAAAATTCGAAACTGATTTTAGGCATGCTGATTTGAAAGAGTGCATTGCAATTCAAAATTGTTGTAGGTGGCGACACCATGAATAAAATTAATTGAATCATTCGTTTGGCATTTGACGTGACGGTGCTGGTGGAAGCATTGACTGCATGTGTGAACTGGTGGAGACGTTGAACAAACGTAGACGTTCTTCTCCGTAAAGGCCCATTTATACGTTGCTAGTAGCTGACTTGACAATGAGCAGCTACTGACCCGGTGGACTCGCTTGACAATTGGTTGACTCGCCTTGTCCGTTCACACAGTGTGAGCTGCTGGCGAGAAACTAGATACTACGGCACGGGTTTACCAGGGATGCCAGGCGACTTTTCAAATGTCCATCAAATAGTCAGAAACAGCAATCAGGTCCGAATTTGTCAAATGATTGGTCCAAAATCGACTTCTTTATTGGCAGTTTTCATCTTAGGTTTTCAGTTGAATGTATCATCACACAATTTTATAGCAAAACAAACGCTGATCGTGTTTAAAAATACATACTTTGTGCTGAATTTCTTTGAACTGAAGGTACTATCCGAAAAAGCAGAAAGAGAAAAGGATTCGGGCCAGGAATTAGATGCAAAGAAAAGGAGCAACAAATACAATATTGAAGGAACTCTACGATGAGGATCCCCGAGATTACAGAGCAGTGTTGGTAATAACACCTGAACAAGTGAAAAAACTGTTGGATTTAATTGCTCCACGAATACAACGCCAAGATACAGTCATGAGGGATGCTGTACCTGCAAGAGTTAAATTAGAAATGACATTGATGTGCCTTTGTTTTGGAATATCGTTGGGATTGTTGTCGATATTTTTTAGAATCTCGAAAACATCCATAGCTCAGATAATTCCGAAAGGATGTGATGTTATAAATGGTAGTCTAAAAGATTTTTTTTTTTAATTTTATTTATTTTGTGAAATGAAAATGATAGTCGATTTGCAGGTGCAATAGATACGCTTCAAAAATTTTAATAATGAATGAAAATGTACTTTTTTAAATCGAATATGTATTCTGTTTCTTAGAACAATACTTTTTTTTGTAAGTTGTGATCTGATAATGATTCTATATTAGAGATTCTCAAGAAAACTATCTCAAAAAGAAAGCGTGCCCCGCCAGCGTGCAAAACGAAATAACAATTATTTCGTTTAGAAACTATGAGGGTTTTATTTGTTTTTCCAATAATTTTCAAGTCTATAAATATCTTCACATATTTTCAAATATCTTAAAAATAGAGACATTTCATTACATTTGGCATCACTGATTCGAACGCTAAATTCTGTTTTTGACGTTGTGAAGCATGCAAGTGCGAGTAAATTCAAAAAACTTTGAAGTAGCTCGCACGCCGGATCACACATGACAATAACTGGCATGATGTGTTCACACGGTGTGAGTAGCTGCACTGCAGTAACTGACTAGACCGACTCGTATGCTTACTCGCACCGTCTGAACCCGGCTTAAGATTATCAGACCTTAACACAGTTTCGAATTGTTCAAACTTTGAATGAAAATTTTTACTTCATATTATGTGATTGTTCAAAACACGTAATACTGACTCTTAATTAATCATTTTTGTATAATTTTGCTGATATTTTCACCAAGACTCATCATTATTATATGAAATTATTATCAAACACAATTCTTGCTTAAGAACTTTTCACAACTTGCAAAAGAATGCGTTACTCTATTACACAAAAGACATATTTCTTAAGAAAAATTTAATTTTCATTAATAATTTTTATTTTATGTGTTAATTGCACCTGAAAATTTATTTTTACTATCACTTCCCAAAAGCGTAGCACGAAGCCCAATGCCATCAACGCGCATTGACAGATGTTTGTCATGTCTGTTAGTATTGGTGCGATTCATGCAATTTTTCGTCCCATGTATTAGCATGTGTGTGCTATTGACGTTTGTTTGTTGATTTTGAAATCATTCCATAAGCTGCAAATGATATGGATGCCGAAAATTTTATTTCGCTACTGTGGAACAAGTGAAGTGATGTAAATTTCTGCTCAAAGCGAACCAATGGTCACATGCGCACGAGGTTTCATGAAGTGTTTTGCCATGGATTGTGTTCAACGGTGGGTAGTGTTATTATTCATAATTCATTAATTAACTTTTGTTTTTGTTTTACTTACAGAAAATTTCCCTCATTTGAAATCGATACTGAACAAGTTTTAGGATGTCAACCAAATTTTCAACTGTTTCATCAAGGGGCAGATTTCAAGAAACTTCATCCAGCTGAATGTGAAGGTGAGTTTTTGTTAATTTGAACACACCAAAATCTTCTAATATTCTTATTCGGTATTTCATACAGTTCAACCTGACCCGGAACGTGATCGACGAAGAGGTGGTTAAGGCTCGGCTCGAGGAATTCAAGACCAAACTGTCCGATTAGTGCTTGGTGATCGAGATGTTTCCCTGCCCGACTCTGTCAGAACGCAATCACCCAGCTATCGGTCATTCTTCGCCCAGGATCCGCTGTGCGTTGATGCAAAACGCGCTCAAGAAGCTGCTTCTGCCCCAGGAGTACGTCCTCGAGAAATTACGGCTGAGTGCGTTTCTGGACGAGGATCTGCAGAAGCAGCAATTAGATAGTGTTTGAAAGAAAAGTATGATGTAATTTTAATCACAAAGCATTATTACTGCAATGCTGAAATTAAAAAAAAACACTCTAGAATGAATGAATAGGCACACATTATCTTGTAGGCAGATTTCAAGATGATCACAGGAAGTGAACAGACAATACACATAAATAAGTAGTGCCCCTAGCTTGTTAGAAATTGTTATTATTATTGCTTCATAAAATTTTACACTTTTATCTAACCGTGTTTCTGGGACTGTTAAAAAATATGTGGCAACGGAGCGTGTGAAATAAATCATGCTGTTTGTGTGTTTAGAAATAAAATAAATTAGTGAGTGGATGAGTACACAGCAACTGGACAAAAGTTAGTTTTTGTAATACTGTTGATGACAGCCATGTTTTTTGTCCAGTAAGTTTTTCATGTTAATTTATCATTGCAAATTTACGTTGCCGTCGTTGTGGGAACTTTTGTAGAACCATATGCGCCTAACATAAACGTGTGCGCTCTGAGAATTACCGAAAAGGTTTGCGAACGTATTTTGAAATGGGGCGGAAAGGTTTATACCTCTGACCGCTCTGATCGCACTTATCGGTAAGTTGAACTTATCGGTAAGAACACCGTCCTGATGTGCGCGTAATGTCTGCGAGGCCTGCACTCACTTTGGCCGTGCTCATGGCGTGCCACACTTTAACATTCGTCCGTATGTACTCTCAAAGGAACGCAAATTTGAGCAGGTTCGTCGTTGCAACCCCAAAAGGCATATCATGAGAGGGTGAATGCCCTAAGCTGCTCAAAAACAATAGTGGAAATTCAAAAAACACGGGCTCGATCAGCTAGGTGCAGCTATACCAAGAACAAGGTACAGATGCTTGATCTTCGCTCACTCATATGCGATCGGAAAAGATGCGCAAGGGAATTGGGGAATTCACCGCTGCCGATAGCGATCGGGAACATCGCACAGAGATGCGATCAACAAAGCGTAAGCGGAAATTCTGCGGAGCAGATACGTCCGACATCGTCCACCATGGAATCAACAATAAATTAAATATTTTATCGGATGTTTTGCTAAATAAATACAGATTGTAATTTTGTGAAACTGTACATTGTGAATATATGTTTTATATAACTAGTGTTTTCATATGAATATAAGTAGTTCTACCAGAACTGTATTTTGTTTGTTGATGTGATGCCGGGTGTTTCTCCGTTTTGTATTTACTGTCGGCATTGCGTGGATAGCAGTTCGAACTTTTGTTCGCCGACAGCAATTTGCGGAAAAGGATTTCCCCATACAATGTTGGGTGCTGGAAATTGTGGGCTGTCGAATTGAGCCAGCCACCCAACAGCAATCAGTTGTATGTAGCAGAAATATTTGCAGCAATATTTACCTGTCAAACCACTGTATAAACAAATGCATGTATGTGTATGTGAAAGATGTACGGTTTTGTGTAGCGCGAGGTCTCTTTCACATTGTTATCCGGTTATCCGTCCAAACCCAGCGGCGCTTTTTGAAACCGGTCCGGCTGAAACCGGATAATGTGTAATCGCCCTTACGGAGAAGAACGTCTACGTTCCGTCAACGTCTCCACCAATTCACACATGCAGTCAATGCTTCCACCAGCACCGTCACGTCAAATGCCAAACGAATGATTTATTTTATTTTATTCATGGTGTCGCCACCTACAACAATTTTAAATTGCAATGCCCTCTTTCGAATCAGCATGCCTAGAATCAGTTCTAAATTTTGAAAAATTCAATGAGAATCATTGAATTCAATTATTTAAATGCTTAAACTCCGTAGTCCGACCCTTATGCAATAATAATAATAATAAATAGAATAATTCTTTCAGCTAGTCGCGAATGATTTTCACTCCGAAATTTGGAACTAATACCATGGACAGACATACAACTGTACTAGCGCTGTACGTGTACAGCGTTGTACAGGTACCACGATAGCATGACACACATACTTTGGTTGTACATTGTACCGCATGTCAGACTGACAATCAGAAGTTTGAATTTATTGCATTGTATTATCACCAATATTTCAATGAAAAAGGTTTTTATTTAGCGTCTAAGCTATCGAACACAACAAATATGTTTCCAATCTGAGTTATTAACTCAAGAGAAAGTCAATGAAAAGATTGTATACCAAATGTTTTGATTCGTTTTGTTCATGCTACCCACCACTAATCGTCTATGGCGCTGCGCACAGTACAACTGTAGCCATGTACAGCGGTAAAATAGGTCGGTACAGGTACAGCGATTGTACCGAGTTGCTTGCATGGTTCTAGCGCTGTATATGGTGACAGACATACAATTTTCGAAGTACAACGGTAGTACAGCTGTATGTCTGTCATAAGTATAAGAGATATGTTGGCATAAAAAATACAGTAAGTTACTTATAAAGCGATATGCTGAGGCACCACTCATTGTCGCATTGGAGTCGGTTTTGAGCAGTAATTGGACATTTGCGACTGGTGGCGACTTTCATTGTGGGGCCATAATTTGGGCCCCGAACTCAATGTTTACAAAAATGTCCAACTAGAGGTAAAAATGTCTAATTAAACGTGTTGCATCACAGATCCGTTCAATTAGCTTAATGTCGATGTAGATGTAAATTACTGTATAACCAAATCAAAACAAAAGCCGAGACACAAAGCCCAGACGAAAACCAAACGAGCCGTCCGTCTCCGTCAATTATTCTTTTCTACAAACCGTGCCGGTCGTTTTCGTTGAACGTATGCTGACGGGTCGTTACGTTGCTGGTGTATGTGAATGTTTTCATGAGAATTTCATGGTAGAATCATTGACGTATCGTGACGTGACGGGACGTGAACGTGACGTGTATGTTGTATGTGAATCGCACTTTATTCAGTATTCTCTATGTGGATACAGTGCTGATTTAAGACCATTTTTAGTGCTTACTGGTTACCTGGGATGCTCTCTAAAGGTTACCTGGGATGCTCTCTAAAGGTTACCTGGGATGCTCTCTGTCTCTCTCCACATGACAAATTTGATTATGTTTGCTTGATTAGTTCTCGAGTTATATAGATATTTGTGTTTCATTTGTGTGACAGCCTCCCCTTAAAAAGAGGGGAGGAGTGTCGTACCACAATAAAAACATTTCTAGCCCCCTAAAACCTTCATATGCCAAATTTGGCTCCGTTTGCTAACTTAGTTCTCGAGTTATGTAGAAATTTGTGTTTCACTTGTATGGCAGCCTTTTTTCGTTTATGAGATATGATTTTTCAAGTTTTCGTTCAATATTTCTATGCGACTGTATTAAATATAAGCGGCTAGAATCCAATTTATATTTTTTCAACTCATTGGTTCAAACTGATATATCAGTCATCTGAATCGGCCCAGTACTTCAAAAGTTATAAATTTTTGAAAAAAGGCATTTTTGGAGAAAAGAGGAAAAAGTTTATTTTTCTAAAATTAAAATAGGCACCCTAACAAAAACAAATAAAAAAATACAAGCAAAACTACCACTTTTCACGAAAATCTAAGAACCCCTATATTGGCATGGAATGGCTGTATATATATAGATTTTCATGAGGAAAATCGATTTGCATTTACTAGTTGTGTGAAAACTCTCTAAATCGGATAAACCAACATCATTTACCCTATGCAATCGTGTACCTCTTCTAATAGCGGGTTTACATTAGGGAGATCTATAGCTATAGATGGATTTATTCACGTGAAAATAGGTGTAAACGAGTGAGATTAAATATGATACACTTATTCTTATTTTATTGTCGTCAATCTAAATTGTAGACCGATACATTCTTAATACTACTTAAAACTACTTACTTAAAACTAAAAATCTAAAGAGAACTGGCTGGATAATTTATCCGTTTAATTTAAAAGACGATTTTAACATGTTACAGAATCAATTTTTTTTATTTATTTATTTATTTCGTCAAACCAGCGTAGACTAAATATGCTGCCCAAATATTACAGTGAAATTTAACGATATCTTATTCTATTCAGATAGTCTTTGAGCATTGACCTTGACATGGTCACATCAATTGTTTCACTGTGTTCGTTACAGAGGCTCATCATACGATTAATAGGACTATATTTGGCATAATTCGTTCTTCGATAATCTATGTAAAAAATGTTAGGGTTTCTCAGGTTCCTAATCGGTGCGTAAAAATTTAGGTTTCCTAATATTTCTTCTGAGTCCACTCGTTGTGATATGATATCAATGATAAATATAATCATGGCAGAGTTCCGACGTTCTTTTAGGCTTTTAATATTGATTAACATACTTCTTCATATGGAGGTAGATGATATGAAAACCAGCCTAGTTTACGAAGTACAAATAACAAAAATTGTTTTTGTACAGATTCAATTCTGTCTTCGTGTGAAGTTATGTAGGGGGACCATACAATACTACAGTATTCGAGAATTGATCTGACGTATGTAATATACAATGTTTTTATTGTGTACGGATCGTGGAAATGGTAACTAAAGCGTTTAATGAAGCTCAACATATTATTTGCTCTATGGATGATTGTATTATAATGATCCACGAAGGTTAGTTTCGAATCTAAGATCACACCTAAATCTCTTACTCGTTGACATCTACTGATGGGTTGATTATCCAGTATAACACCATTGTTCAATGGTGTTCTTCTTCTTGTAAAAGTAATCAAAGTGCATTTCCTAACATTGAGCTGTAATAAACTCTTAGTGCACCAACTATAAACTATGTCAACTTCATTTTTGAATGTTTGAGAGTCTTCTTCATTCTTTATTTCCATATACAGTTTCATATCATCTGCGTAGATAAGTGGCTTAACACTGTTAGGAAAAACGCAAACGTCATTAACAAATAAAATGAACAAAAGTGGCCCCAAATGAGAGCCTTGAGGAACTCCGGATGTAACAAATATTGGTTTTGAAATTTCCCCATTAAATCTTACCATTTGGGTGCGGTCAGTCAAATATGTTTCTTATTCGAGGTATATATAACTTGAATATATTATTCGAGGTATATATAACTTGAATAAATTCAGCATATGTAAACGCTTGTGAATTTCTCACCAGTGAGAAAGATTAAGATCTGTTAGATTAAGTTAGATCTGATAAAATGTTCTTTACTGACGGTTCATGCATAAACGGGTCCACTGGCTTCGGCATCTTCAATGAAAATTCCAGTGCCTCTTTCAAACTCAAAGATCCTTGTTCCGTGTATGTCGCTGAACTGGGTGCGATATACTACGCACTAGGGATCATTGAAACATTGCCCATCGACCATTATTTTATTTTTTCAGACAGTCTCAGCTCAATAGAGGCAATCCGCTCAATGAAAGTTGATAAACGCTCATCTTATTCCCTAACAAGAATAAGACAAGTGTTTTGGTCGAAAAATTATTCAAGATTACCTTAGCATGGGTTCCCTCTCATTGCTCGATTCCGGGGAATGAGAAAGCGGACTCGCTAGCTAAGGTGGGCGCTTCAGAAGGTACACTTTTTGAAAGGCAAATTGCTTATAATTAATTTTTCCACATTCCTCGTCAGTACACACTCGTTAGTTGGCAGCGCATGTGGAGTGAAGATGAGTTCGGTCGCTGGTTACACACGATTATCCCTAAGGTTTCGACGAAAGCTTGGTTTAAGGGATTGAATGTAGGTCGTGATTTAATTCGCGTGATATCTCGGCTTATGTCCAATCACTACAACCTAAACGCGTATCTCTATCGCACTGGGCTCGCAGCAAACAATCTTTGTGATTGTGGCGATGGCTACCACGACATCGAGCATGTTGTCTGGTCGTGTATCCGGTTCCATGCTGCTCGCTCTCAGCTCTCTAGAGCACTGAGAGCGAAAGGCAGACAATCGGATATCCCCGTCCGGGATATCTTAGGTAGCCGTGATCCTGATCTTCTGCTTCATCTATACCTGTTCCTCAGAAATTCCGATGTCAACGTTTAATGATGTTTCCTTCGTTGTGTCCCTGTTTCATATCCCTGATATCCGATCTATAAACTTTTACTTAGTCGCGGCAATACATACACACACTACTCGTCAGGCTGACGCCATATAAGCCTTAATAAAAATATATATTTAGGATAAAAAAAAGTGTATCGTATTTATTCTCACCCGCTTAGACCTATTTTTACGTGAATAAATCCATCTATAGCTATAGATCTCCCTAATGTAAACCCGCCATAATAGTATTCGTAGAGTGGATGACGTATAAGATCTCCGGCGACGAATTTCAAATTATTCGCTTTTAGGAGGAATGCTAGACTTTCTCCAACCTTCTCGTATATTTTATATCCGATAACAGTTACGGCATTTGACCTTGTTCACGGAAAATTACAAGGAAAATAATATATTGAAACAATCAATAAGCTTGGTATCTTAATCACAATCGTCATGTATTTGCTCTCTCTTTTTGCTGAAATGGGTCTTCACGAAAGTTTCACCTACTAAAATTGGAAATACTAGGCTTGCCTCGGCGTATACTTTTACAGGAGTAGCGTCTTTCTTGATTTTGCCCCAAGAAACCGCCTCATCTGGTCTCGCTCCGCTATCGCTTCCATCAAACTCCGACGCCGTATTTATGAACACTGAGTAATCGGCCCCATTTCTCATCAGATTGGCATTGCATATGTGGTGCTTGATTACACCACCGCCTACGATAATGACCCCTGAGTTAACGGCTTTCACGGCCATGGTATTCAGCCGTCTCAAATCTGAGATTATATCCAACACCAATCCAGGATTTCTGAACGAATGAAAGTACATCATATCTCCGAGGCTTCCATCGGTCAGCGCCGGACTGAATACTGGAATGTTATTCCTTGCCGCCCAATAACAGATCGAACTTTCATCATTGATCTTTTCACCTAACCTTTGAATAACTTTCGACGGTGTCCACAGCGTACCTTTTGTCTTCTGTTCTTCAAGCATTTCATCAAGTATCGGTATAACCCAATTCTCAAATTTGCAATAGTTATCGTTAGGCACTAGTAAATTTCCTATCCGGTTAATGCCTTGTTCTCGGAGCTTTTTACCGTCCAATTCGAACGATCCCACGTATGTTGGAGCCAGACATTTGATCAGATCCTCTTCCACTCCACCGGCTGTGGTAACGATGCAGTCGACTTGTTTGTGCTCCACCAGGAAGCGTAGCGTCTCGCGAACACCTGCCGAAACCATGTTGGATGTGTATCCAAGGAAAATCGTGCAGTTGCTTTTACGTCTGATGAATTCGTCCTCCTCATATTCGTCGCTCTGGTCTTCCGGCAAAGGAATTGCTCGACATTCGATCTATGTGAAACAATATGACAGTAGTTAATAATTTCTAATGATTTTAAAAATGAAATGAATTTCCACACCGGACTTGATGTGGCACAGACGAAGAGAAAAACCAGAGTTGAAATGAGTCTACAATCAGCTTACCATTTTGCGGACTTCTTCAATCGCTTTTCCCAAATTTGTTGCTTGAAATCCGGAAAACAGATAGGATTCAAACAGAGCTTCATAATTTAAACCCCGATTCCAGTCGTAGCCCTGCACAGTTGGGGTGTCTTCAGGTAGTTCGATACTTCCCAGAAGCACTGCTTCTTTCGCTACCGAGGGTTCACTCGGTTTTTCCATAATTATTGACGGAATTTTTGAATAATATTTCATACACTCGAAGAATCGCACTACTCACACGCGCGGTTGTTTACATCTTCAGCAATCTGTCAAAATGTCTCAGGTCAAAATGCTACCCGCTAACTCGCTCTATGTTTGAAAAAACGAACCACGTGAAGTGAAGAGAAATTGGCGATCTAACTAACAAATCTACACCTAGGCGGCGCTGCGGTGAAAGTGATGATGGTTTAAAATTTTGCCATGTGAGCTTATGGAAGCTTTGTAGTTCTTTCCATAAATTACAATGTTATAATCATAAAAGATTATTTGATTGCGATGAGTTTGTAAGAAATTTAATTCTGCGCAATTTTATATACAGTGAAAGCTCTCTATAGCGACTTCGCAAGGGACCGTCGTTATAGAGAATTGTCGCTATAAAAGATTGTCGTTATAGAGAGCTTAGATGTCGCTATAAGGAGAAAAACGCCCAAGCTCTCGCAAAACAATCAAATTATATTAGAAACAAAAGCAATTGGTGGCTAACCATCTTGAAACAAGAAAACATTAAACAATGAATTCAACTCATTCGTCCGATACAAATTTTTATCAAAAGCTGTATCCATATAACAATTGCGCAAACAATACATTCATTTTTGCAAATTTATTCTTTCGCTCTAGAACGGGATTCTTATACAACAATTCTTCGATGAATTTATTTCAATAAGCATTCCCAAATTATTTAAGGTTTTAATTTCTGTTTTTGTAAGTATCCGAAAATTTAAATCAGTTGGGCGTGAACAGATGTTCACCGTTGATGGAACCTTATAATACACAACGTAGACTATTTAGGTATCTACGTAGTCATTGACGTTGACACACACTATGACTGCCGTTCTACGCATAGTTGTCCCATGTTCCAAAATCAACAACTGAGAAAAACGCAATCAAAGTTTTCTCGCATAATTGTCTACCAAAAGCTTTAAGCATTTCAATTTAGCAATACACCGGGGTTTTTATAAGCACTATACTATTGTTCAATGAAATGTGATGAGATCTCCTCACTGAATCAATCAAGCTTGATTACGGGTTTAAAAATTCATGGTGGGAATGTTATGCCTAGAATATCAACATGGGACAATTGAGCTTGATGTTGGTTTTTGATATACTGGGAACAAACAATGATTTTTTTGTGTTTTTTCGAAAGATTATGTTTTTCGTACGTAATAAATTGATAGAAACATCGTTTTATGAAGAAATGAGTGATTTGCAACAATAATATAAATCTCATTGTTATTAGGCATTCGCTAACAAGGTGTACACGTGTTCTATAAAACTTTTTCTTATTTGTTTGAGAATTAGTTCGTTCTTCCCAACCAGAAAAGAGTGCATTAGGCCTGCTGAAAGTGTGACATGAAATTCTTGTACTTGAACCGACTTATTCGATATGGATCTACAAAAAATACATGGTGGGACAGTTATGAATAGAATATCAACATGGGACAATTGAACTTGATGTGGTTTTTTTTTTGAAAAGTTGGAAATAAACTATATGTTTTTTTATGTTTTCCGTAAGATTATGCATAAAAACAACGTTTTATAAACAAAAGTGAAAATCTTCAAAAAGTAACATGGGACAACTATGCGTAGAACGGCAGATGTATGGAGTGAAATTGAAAATAGTCGTAATAGAGAATGTTATGTTTTAGTAAATATAAGCGATAATGTGTCGTTATAGGGAAAGGTCGTTATGGAGATATGTCGCAATAAAGAAACGAGTTTCCATGCGATTCTGAAGGGACCTGTGGACATGTCGTTATAGGGAGATTTGTCGCTATAAAGATTGTCGTTATAAAGAGCTTTGACTGTATAACATGTTATTTATTTACCTCTTTCAGTAGTGAATACTATAAAAATGTTGACAATGGTTGAATTAAAGAAGGAAATTCAAGAGCACAATCAAACACAAGTAGAAAAATGCACGATTCCTGCATGTGAGAACTACCTTGGAAAGCCCGGAAGTAAAATACACGTGATTTGTTTTTGAGTTTTAGATTACATTAGCATCATTTTCTTAGTTCAAAAAACAAAATCCAGATGTCTCACCGATCGTTTACGTTTTGCGTTCTAAGGGTGCTCATACACTGTTTGACCGAAGCCAAATATTTGACTCTTTTTGACAGATAAATTTTGTCCAACGTGTACTGATCAAATATATTCTACACAAAACACGACAAGCAAATATTTAATTATTGGATGCCTAAAATATTTTTTCAGTCTGTTCTTCGAACCTGTCGGTATATGGTTAGGTTACCTTGAATATTTCAGTTGATTTTTTCCATGTTCGGTGTTTGATATTGTTTACTACTGTTGAAAATTGAAGAGTGGCAAACAAAATAGTGTTTGTACAAATATCAAATCAAACCTTATCTGTCAAAAAATATCGAATATTTGACCTCCGGGCAAACAGTGTACGGCCACCTTAACTCAAAAAACAAATCACGTATATTTAACTTCCGGGCTTTCCAAGGTAGTTCTCACATGCAGGAATCGTGCATTTTTCTACTTGTGTTTGATTGTGCTCTCGAATTTCCTTCTTTCCTTCTTTCTCATCAAGCATCCAATCATATAACTTGGCATATTCTAAGTCGAATATATAGTGAGATCCAATCACGGTCATATATAATGTTGATCAAAGTATGCATTGTGTATATTTAAATCGCATAAACAGCGAAAACATCGATTTAATTTATCACCACAAATTAAGCAGCAATTCGATTTAACAATCATCAGATAATACCAGGGACAGACATACAGCTGTACTTGCGTTGTACGTGTACAGCGTTGTACAGGTACCATCGTACCATGACAGACATACTTTGGTCGTACATTGTACCGTATGTCAAACTGACAATCAGATATTTTTCCAATTTCCACCACATATTTCAATGAAAAAGGTTTTTATTTAGTGTCTAAACTATCAAACACAACAAAAAAGTTTCCAATCTGAGTTATTAACTTAAAAGAAAGTCAATGAAAAGAACGTTTATCAAGTGATTTGATTCTGCTTGTTCATGATACCCACCACTAACCGTCTATGGCGCTGCGCACAGTACAACTGTAGCCATGTACAGCGGTAAAACAGGTCGGTACAGGTACAGCGATTGTACCGAGTTGCTTGCATGGTTCTAGCGCTGTACATGGTGACAGACATACAATTTTCGAAGCACAACGCAAGTACAGCTGTATGTCTGTCATAAGTATAACATAACATAAGCATAAGGCGTCGTGCAAAAATTACGTAACGTTAAATTTAAGACAAACCCCGTTCTCCCTGAGAGGAGCATGGACTGATATAAATTGATGTTGATTTACACTACTCCTTGGCTCAATGCGGCAGTTTCTGTTGTTACATGTCAGACCTTTCAAAAGGCCCTGGGATGTTCTTACGTGACGAGCAAACCACTCGGCCTTATATCGTACTATTTCCGTTTCATCGATTTTGGAGTTTGCGAACTTAAGATGTTCCGCTTTGGGGGAATATCCGTCGATCACTAGATTATTCCACAGCAACGAACTGCAACGTACATTGGACCACTGTATGAAACTGCTTCAGCATAACCAATTCTACGATGTTGATGGTATTCACGTAATGCCAGGAAACATATACACTGTAGTAAAAATACATGGCTTTATTGAACTGCAATGGAAATGTATTCAGTTACCAGGGGATGCTTGATCACAATGGGCAACGTAAATACCTTCATTATAATATATTTACAGGTACACACAATAATGGTTGTAATGAATTTAAAGGTAGCATCATAAGGCTAAACTGAAGAACTGTCAACGCTTTAGAAGGGCACATAAAGTTACTATATAGCTAATGCTTAGGATATGGTCAGGACAGGAATTTTTCATTCTAAACAAATTAATTGGGTATGCTTCTATTTAAATTTTAATTTTTTATTCAAACTTTAGTCGTCCAACCATTTGATGGTTCAGCAGATGGTCCTAAACGCTATTGTTTTGTTCTCCCCCAGTGGCTTCTATATCTACATCTTCAACACCTGCATAGATATCTTCAGGTGTTTTTTTCCAAATCTCCAAAGTTTGGTTCCTGGAACATTAGATTTGATGTATTGTTCTTGGCATATATTATTCAAGAAAGTAAGATAAAGTTTTCCGGTGTCCGAATTAATCTGAGTAAATTCAGGTGTTTCAGTTTTTTTTGTTCAATTAAACAATCAATAGCAGAACGTAGTTCGAAAAACAGTAAAATAGGATTTCGGTCGGTTGTGTTGAGGTTGCTTTACTTCCACTAAATTTACTTTAAGGGAGAGGGGGTGGCCGTAATCGCTATGTAATAAACTTCCAATTTTATTACTAACTAAATCAACGCGCTCCTATATGACTAAGCGGCTGACTCCGATTCTGCGACGAAATGCGATATGTTTACTGAGGCAAAATGATAAAGCGCGTATTGTAATGGGCTGAACCGATTAATGTATCTTAAATATCGCGTTAGTCTTCCAGATCATGATTTTGTCGTGGCTGCTAATCATAAGCATATGTCATTGATTTTCGCAGATGCAGAGAAAAAATAGGGAATTTTGGTCATGCTGAAGCAGTTGGATACAGAGGTCCCAAGTACGTTGCAGTTTGTTCAGAAAGGTATTGTTCTTCGAACACATCGGCTCGATTTGAAAAAAAAAAGTTAGCGTGCTCCCTGTATTCGACATTATTCGGTATCAAGGACTATTTAGGCCAGTGCATGTAGGACCAAACGAGGGTTTTAAAAGGTCATAGATAAGACGATTCATCATTTTAATCATTTGAATCTTGATGCTTTTTTGACGTAGGACTACGTCTAACCGGAAGATATAGGGGGTGAAATGGAAATCTAGGCACTGAACAAGTAGGAAAAAATGCAAGATTTGGAACGCTTATAACTCGAGCATTTCTCAATAGATCGCAAAGGTTTTTGCATCAATTGATAGGAAATATATCTACGCATCTATCATAACGAATAACATTTCATTTTTCTTGAGATAAATAATTGAATAATTGTGAAATATCAAGCATTGTCCAAATGCACTATGTGCCCATTTTTGATTGGTCCGTTTTGTGCTCCTCCAATCGAACCGACCAAAACGGGCAACCAGAGCAGCAGCGAAATAGAATGAACCACGATTGGAAAGGAAAAAGAAAAAAATGAACGAAACATTGGTCGCAGTCTCACACATGCGTAATTCTCGAGCCAGCCAGTCAGCTTAAAAATCCCCGCTCCGCTGCCGTAACGATCATCATTCTCGTCCAAACCGTCATTCTATGTGTGGACACCGACTGGACAACATCGTTGCTGGACGGGCTGGACGGCGAGGGATCGAGTGCCTTTCTCAAGGCAAGAGGGCGGAGGTGGTAGCGCTGGAGTAGAATAGAGTAGAGTTTTCAAAGGGGCTTTCTCAAGGCTAGAGACGAATGAACTGCAAAAGTTTAAAGTCTCTATAATACAATACCTTCCTTCCTTCCTTCCGTAACGATCATTCTCATTCAAACCGTACACCACATCGGTTCGCATCACAACACATCAACAAACCAACCCAAGCAGCCATGTCTGGACATGGTAAAGGACGAAAAGTGAAGGGAAAGGCAAAATCCCGCTCGAACCGTGTTGATCTGGAGTTCCCCGCAAGGGTAGCTAGGCCGAGCGCGTTAGTACCAGTGCACCAGTCCACCTAGCCGGCGTTATATAGTTTCGGCCGCCGAAGTGATCGAGTTGGCTGGCAAAGATGCTCGCGACGATAAGAAAACCCGCATTCAGAACAGAACACATTCGGTTCGGTGGACATCAAGACAACAGGCAGTTGCAGCGAGTGGCGAGTGGCAAACGCAATCGCAAAACGGCATCAGGTAGCAGAAGAAAAAAGTTTGTTCTTTATACAAACTGCTTTGGTGGCAAATCCAGAACAAGGCGGCATCGAGGGCATTCGAAATGGTTTTTTTCAAAACCACGAGTACTAAGTTTTCTAAATTGAAACCATTTCATAAAACAAGGCGCTTTTCAGGGCCATTAAACCTTCCAAAAAAGAGTTTAGGAAATACAGTTCAATGCTTTCTAAAACATTATCCAAAATAATAATAAAACACAAATTGATTTTTTCATAATTTGTTTGCCAGGATCTGATGAGTATGTGAATTTGGCAGTTGTTCTGAGCTTATTGATAGTTGGGGACTTTCCTGATTATTCAATTTTCATCAATTCTTAAATTGTTTCCAGATTGAAAGTACAGTAATTTACAATTAGTTCGACATTTAGCTAATTGGACGGACATGTAATGCGACTTATTTAGTTGGACATTTTTGTAAACATAGAGATCCAAATTATGACCCCACATTGAAAGTCGACACTGTACCACTGTCATCGCAAATGTTCAATTACAGGTTAATATCGCCTCCAATCCGACACTGAGTGGCGCTTCGACACGTCGCATTGAATGTAATTTACTGTACAACATGTCACAAAGCTGGATGGGAAGAAATTTTCCAACTGTGAAAGCTGTGGCGAGTGGCAAACGCAATCGCTAAACAGAAAGGTTTAGCTAAACAAGATGGGGATATCGATGATAACAAAACAATAAACTCTTTAGATTGAAGATAATTTTGTGATCCTGAAAAGGACACTTTTTATCCTGCATGTGAATCCAACGAGCGAACAAATCGTAATGAATGTAATTTTTTGCCATCGCTCCCATTTAACGCTCATTCGTTCGTCTCGTTGGACTCGCCCCTCTGGCTGAGTCTGCCGATTTGTCTCTATCCTGTGAGTGTGTACCGCTAGAGTATAAAACACGCGGACCCCAAAAAAATATCTTATTTTCTTTCAAACCGTAAACCCGTGTGGTTGTACGGCATCGGCATCGTGGACGTAACAAAGGAGGACAAGTTAAGGGAAAGGCAAAGTCTCACTCGAGCCGTGCAGGTCTCCAGTTCCCTGTTGGTCGCATTCACTGATTGCTCCGCAAGGGTAACTAGGCCGAACGGATTGGTGCCGGAGCACCAATATACCTAACAGCGATTATAGAGTTTCGGCCGTCGGAGTGCTCGAGTTGGCTTGCAAAGCTGCTCACGACAATCAGAAAACCCGCATCAAGAACAGAGCAGCTTCGGTTCGGCGCTCATCAAGGCAACAATTAGTTTCAGTGAGTGGCAAAGTGTTTCTCCGGCACGTCGCATTAAATGTAATTTACTGAACAACATGTTCAAGCTGGATGGGAAGAAATTTTCCAACTGTGAAAGCTGTGGCGAGTGGCAAACGCAATAGCTAAACAGGAAGGTTTAACCGAACAAGATGGGAATATCGAGTGATAACAAAAACACAACGCCAAAGGTTCTTTTCAGAACCACCAACATGTTCATAAAGAGTAAACAGTAAACTAATCCATTTTTCAGGTAGATAGGTAGGTATTCACGTAGGAGAAGAAAATAAAACAATATATTTACAATATATATTTAACAAAAGCTGTGCCCTTTGTATAGTCCTACGTCACTCCGGTTATGTCCCCGACATTACCCACCCGTCTTTTTTAAAGTTCTCCAAAACGTGGAAGGCTCTTCTTTCCGGTAGTTAGAAGGTTTAATACTTCCTCATGATAATTATGAATCTCACTTGGATGAAAAACTCGAAACAAGGGAAACTGGAACCGAAACATTTTGAGTATGCAGCGGAATCGTTAGAAGATCTGTGGAACAATGTTTTTTTCGAATGACTTTCCTCGTCACGTGAGAACATCCCAGTACTTTGAGCTTGAGCTCGAGCTTGGGTAGTGTTCGTGACTAACTGACCACCCCAAATCATCACAAGAAAGCGAACAGCTGCTCAAAAACAATAGTGGCATACAAACACAGGCAGTTGATCAGCTGGTTCTTGATACGGATGTATCATTACAGGAGAGAAGATTAAAAACATAATCATTGCTCTCTCTCGTACGATCTGGAATTACTCCAAGAATAAGGAGAAAGGAAAATGCAAAACTCACCACAGCCAAAGTCAAGCAAGGCAGTAGCAGCGTAGCGGAGAGTGTGATTCTGCTGAGCACGAGCTGTCTCACTTTGACCACCGCGGAATCAACAACATTTGTAGAAATTATTTTTCGGTTATCGTTTGAAATATAGAGTAAATTTGTAATATTGTGAAATGAAATTATGGATTGTTCTACTTATAACAATCCATAATTTCATTTCACAATATTACAAATTTACTTTATGCCAAATATATTAGGTCGTATGAATAAAAAAAAAATATTTACTTATTCTGTCGTTTCCAAGTAAAGTAAACTTTCCTAGTATTTACTTGAATCCGTGAATCCGTATGAATAAAAGTTTACTTTACTAATTTAATTTTAACGCATGTTCGATTTCGAACATAGTTTTTACTTTGTCAAACATCTGTAAACTGTTTGTTTAGGTTTCGTTTCAAAAGGTTTTTTTTGACAAAGCGTGTATTCGCGATGCCAAAGGAAAAGAGTCGACGTCTGGTGGCGACTTTCAATTAAGGCTGATTTAGACGATGCCAGTCAGCGCTCTAGTTGAAGTATCCAGTGAACAGAGAACAGACACTCGGTTCAAGTTATTTGTACCAGTATCGAACAAGTAATTGGCCTCTAACTGGAACAGAGTGTCTGTTCTCTATTCACTGGATACTTCAACTAGAGCGCTGACTGGCATCGTCTAAATCAGCCTTTAGGGACCATAGTTTGGGTCCCTATCTCGTTAAAGGGTGTGTCACATCAAATTGCATCACGGAAAAAACGCTGTAGAAATTCGCCCAGTAGACCGATCCTTTTGAAAATTTTAGACAGTAAAATAAAAACTATCAAACAACTTTTGGCATTTTCTTTTTATTCATACTTCGAGCCCAATCCCGTATGCTCGCACCTTCCTCTTTACCCCGTCCATAAGGTTCTGCACAACGTCAGGTTGTAGTTTTTTTGAACAGAAATCCATTTTCTCTTGAAGTCTGCCTCCGATTTGACAACTTTTGGGTTCTTCCGGAGGGCCTGCTTCATAATCGCCCAATATTTCTCTATTGGGCGAAGCTCCGGCGCGTTGGGCGGGTTCATTTCCTTTGGCACGAAGGTGACCCCGTTGGCTTCGTACCACTCCAACACGTCCTTTGAATAGTGGCACGAAGCGAGATCCGGCCAGAAGATGGTCGGGCCCTCGTGCTGCTTCAATAGTGGTAGTAAGCGCTTCTGTAGGCACTCCTTAAGGTAAACCTGCCCGTTTACCGTGCCGGTCATCACGAAGGGGACGCTCCGCTTTCCGCAAGAGCAGATCGCTTGCCACACCATGTACTTTTTGGCAAACTTGGATAGTTTCTACTTGCGAATCTCCTCCGGAACGCTGAATTTGTCCTCTGCGGAGTAGAACAACAGGCCCGGCAGCTGACGAAAGTCCGCTTTGACGTAGGTTTCGTCGTCCATTACCAGGCAATGCGGCTTCGTCAGCATTTCGGTGTACAGCTTCGGGGCTCGCGTCTTCCCCACCATGTTTTGCCTTTCGTCGCGGTTAGGAGCCTTCTGAACCTTGTATGTACACAGGCCCTCCCGCTGCTTGGTCCGCTGGACGAATGAACTTGACAAATTCAGCTTATTGGCGACATCCCGGACCGAACTTCTCGGATCACGTCTAAACTGCTTAACTACGCGCTTGTGATCTTTTTCACTGACGGAGCATCCATTTTTGCCGTTCTTCACCTTCCGGTCGATGGTTAGGTTCTCGAAGTATCGTTTTAGTACTCTGCTGACCGTGGATTGGACGATTCCCAGCATCTTACCGATGACCCGATGTGACAACTCCGGATTCTCGAAATGAGTGCACAGGATTAATTCACGACGCTCTTTTTCGTTCAACGACATTTTTCCAAATTTACGAAAAATTGACAGTGAAGCATGGCCAACGTGATCTATACACTCTTTTCTGATTATAAGCGAAAGCTGAAGATATAGTTCCTAAAAATTAAATTTTTACCGCGTTTTTTCCGTGATGCAATTTGATGTGACACACCCTTTAGTGTAATACCTGTCAGACTAGAAGACACGAAGCCAGTTTTCAAATGATAAAATTTGAATGAAAATTTTCGCATCATGTTATTTAATCACTTAAAAACAATTTTTTTCCGTCTTTTATTTAACCCTTTGTCTATACCTTTTCAACATTATTACTGGAACTTTTCATTATAATATAAAGTTGTCTTCAAAACAATTCTCGTACAAGATTTTTTCACCACCTGCAAACAGAAGTGTTTTTAATTTAAACACGCTTTTTTTTACGCTTTCCTAAACTAGTAAACGAACTCAATGCCATCAATGCGGATTGTCAACTTGTTTAACTTCAAGCGCAAGATAGCAGCATTAAACATAAATCGGATATGACAATGAAAGTGTTTTCAGATCCAAAGTATGCTCATGAGCATACTTGATAATTACGAAGTAAATACTTAGTTCTTACTTTTTTTCATACCAAACGTAGTAAAAACTTAATCTCACTGCTTGACTGCTCGAATGAAGTAAAGTAAAGCTGAATTTTGTTTTTATTCATATGGCCTATTGAACTGTTAATCAAACGAAGAACTGTGAATGTCGAATTTAGTCAAATATATAGAAGAGGCGGCCCTGATTAGACCCCCTAAATTCCCTCAATTGAGCACATGAGCGAACGTACTAAATAATTACGAAGTAAACACAGAGGGTCGGATCAGGACCACCACGACTTTTTTCAATTAACGGCATTCCGTTTACTACAAGCAACAGGCAAATTTAATGTATATATTGTTTTAAAGAGCAGACTATAAGCAAACGAAATAGCCTAGTTTTGTAATTTTTCGTCGTCTAAAAGAACATTTAACACATTTTCCGTACTGGTCAAAAATCTATCATTCCCTTTTTTAAGCATTGATAACATTGAACGCCGCTAAAACGCTGGAATAAAGGTAGTTAAAACGGTGGAATAAAGGAAAGGATCAGTTTTATAACACCTTTTATTTGACATTACTGAAAGTTCGGTAGGTGGCACCATTTCCGAGATCCAAGAGGAGTTCGATTCTAGACCACCGGTCGGATTAGAACTACTTTCTCCTATTCTTTAAATTTGAGAGCGTATTTTTGGAATTCTTATGAAAGAGACCCTTTTGTTGAGACGGCGACAAATCTCGATGCTCGTTTCAACCTCGAACTTATGAAAACGAACAGTTATTTTTGTATAAATCAACATCAATTTATACCAGCTTCTTTTCCTCTCAGATTTCATGATAATTCCACTGAAACACAATCGGCAACCAAGAATGACGTATCCGATTGCATCTCTTTCGTATTACATGTACGAGTTTTAACTGCTTGAGAATTATATTTCAGATAGCCGTGCGAGAAATCCCAACGGAACAATTTTCTTAGCCATCACCATCACTCATTTCAAACATTTATATTCTCCTCCCATTGGAAGTCAATTTTATAATTCCTATTTCTACAAATATGGATGTAGAAACGGCGATTCGTAAGATTATAAAAATAATTATAATCCATGGAACATTTTTTGGTTTATTAACTTAGGGAAACTGGTTTATACGGTCCCTATCCACCGCATAAAAAAAGATTTTTTTTCAAATTGTGTAGCGAAAATTATTTTTCATTTTTTAAAGCTACTGTTGAAGTTTAGTACGATTTTCATGCGTTTTTTTCTGTTTCTGTGTGTATTCCTCGCACAATAACAGGCTTGCTTGTATATCGCCTCCACTCTTGCACGTCTATGCTAGTTGGGCGTACCATATAATACATATTATATGGGGTGTGTAATGCTATAATACGTTAGCTATACGATTTATTGTTTGCTGGGTTATTGTTAGATATTTGATGGACTCTATCTTTACTACGCAGATTATCCCCATAGTTTTTAATGGAAATGATGTCGGGAGATTGTGGTGGATTATCAATAACTTTTCGACAATTGTAAAGTAACCATGTGCGAACATCATGTGCGTTGCGCTTTGGATAATTTTTTAAATTTTACTCTTTCTTTCCTATTTTTCTTCAGGATATTTAAATATACATTCTGATCCATTACATCATCGACGAAAAGCAAATTCAACCAAAAAAAGGCTTGTAATGTACTGAGGAAGAACAATTCGAATGACCGAGCACCAAGGAAAAAAACGTTTATCAGCAAAAAAACCAGTAACTCCAATTAGATTTTTTCAAACAGCATGACAACACATCAAACACCTACTGGGAAGATGATTTTTGTAGATCTACGTAGATTTCGTAGTCCAAACTTAACATCTTTGGCTCCTATGGTCGCTGTTTTATATATAGGAAGCCAAACGAAACCAAAAAAATCTGAAAGTATCGTTTAAAAACATGATGGTGGTGGAGTTATGATATAGGGGCTCTTGTTTACTGAAGGCATTGGTAATTAGGTTCTCTTTTTAATTTTTTTTTATTTACATCAAAAACATAAATTTACATATCGAACACCTCAGATCTTCTTATATAAATTTCGATACACTTTTCCGGCCGATACGGTCTTGTTTTGACTTAGGACTACGTGTTTCATTTCTGTACTGGGATGTAAGTTCAATGTTTCGAAAACGCGAGCGTTACGCTTCGAACGTTAACCGATTCCTCATTTGAGTTTTAATAATTCTCTCCCGGCTAAACTATCGGTACGATAAGCACTTGATGCTTGCATTTGTGGTGATTGGGACGTGTTTCCGAGCATGGACGCAAAACCAAGGCTGCTCGTTTCTTTTCTGGACCACCGACAAGTACAAATGAGTTGAACTTGTCATCCTCACACACTAACAAGAAAAACTTTGAGCGTTCTTTCAAAAAACTCATTTATTCATTAAGAATTGATTCAGATGCAACTTCAAACAAATGTTTACCGAGCCAGCGACAGTCTTTCGTCTACATTGCGGTCATATCACAGGTATAATCCACTTCCAGTTTTTTTTTTTTGGTCCAATGTGAGTTTGCATCAGAACTAGATCCATCTATAGGATTAACTGTTCAGTTTACACCTTCGTGCGGGTGGGATCACCATCATCATTATCATATGTTATTTCAGCTGACGATAGATTGTTGAATTAACTGTGAATGTTGACAAGTGTTCAGTAGTATCTACCGATGATTTAAAAGAGCTCTGACTGACCACATGTTAGTTCGAGTTCAACTATCGTGGGTGATTGAGAAGGTTTTAGCACTACAGAACTCATCATATTTTTTTGTTTGTGAGCATTCAGAAAAACAAGCGACGAAAACAGGAACAAAAATGTTTTTTTCGCTGTGCTTTGGATTGTTCTTACTCCATGGAATGTGTAGTGTACAGGCAGCATCAGTTCGTGGGACGAACCAGCTGGCCTCCGTTCAAAGCGGAGATTCCTACGCCAGAATTGAAAACGGTTCGTGCGTTCAAAATTATTATTAATTTTTTTCCAGATTCTTAACTGAGAAAAGAAAGCTAGTACGGTTTACACGAAGTTGTTGGGTGAAATACCAATTATGTTCTGAGTTATCTTGCTTTGACAAATATATCATGCTTTGGAGCACTAACCGAATCATCATCATTCGGAGCAAGGATTCGGTTCGCTGCGTCTAGTTGTCAAAAGCTTAACACTAGAACTACCGACGTTTGATGTATACCTAGTTCTACCGCACAACGGTTTATATTTACATTTATATGTCTACAAAAACATGTTATTCTGGATGAACACATGCCACAAACGTATTTGTTGCATGTATTGCAAGTATACGTCGCTCTGTTTTTGTTGCACAATTGTATTCGGCAAGATTTTCGTTCTTGGGGTTTATAGTTGAGTTTTCTGTAGTACAATCCATTGCTTTGTTTAGTTGTTTTTGGATGAAGCTTGTTCTCTGCAGCACTTATATTCATTGGAAAGTGTTTCTTCCAATTGGCGATCTAAGGTACAAATCTACACCTAGGCGGCGCTGCTGTGAAAGTGATGATGGTTTTAAATTTTGCCATGTGAGCTTATGGAAGGTTTGTAGTTTTTTCCATAAATTACAATGTTATAATCATAAAAGATTATTTGATTGCGATGAGTTTGGAAGAAATTTAATTCTGCGCAATTTTATATATAACATGTTATTTATTTACCTATTAGTGAAAACTATAAAATTTTTGACAATGGTTGAATTAAAGAAGGAAATTCGAGAGCACAATCAAATACAAGTAGAAAAATGCACGATTCCTGCATGTGAGAACTACCTTGGAAAGGCCGGATGTAAAATATACGTGATTTGTTTTCGAGCTTTAGGTTATCTTTGCATCATTTTCTTAGTTCAAAAACAAAATCCAGATGTCTCACCGATCGTTTACGTTTTGCGTTAGATCGCCAATTGAAACAAGAATTGATTCCTGGTTATTTTCCCATCACAAGTCTCTTTAGATAAAATCGACGAATTGATTGCTGCCAAGTCCAAAATATTGTAGAACACTTGCAATGGCCATCTACATCTACCCTGCTTTTACGCTATATTAGCGTGCCATCTGGTCAACTACATCTACTCCAAACTTGGTTTCATTGTAAAACGATACAATTTCAGGTATTTGTTTTCTATTGGAATCTATTTTTATGGATCTATGCTTAGAGCTAAGAAGCAGTACTTTCTTGCGAGGTTTACTTTTATAAATTGTCAGAATAATATTATCTGATTTGTAGAGTTTTGTAGAGTGAAGAGCCATGTTATCTTTCACCACTTTAGCTGTTCCTGAAAATTCTATTCTATTTGATCGCACAGTTCCAACAAGACTTGTTTTTTTTGCGAGTTCCATATTTGTAAAAAAATATCTATAGTGATATTTCTTCCACAGTTCACATAATTGCTTGGTAGATTCAATACTACAAATTCGCTCGATGGTACCCCTGATGGTCTAAGTTCATCTTTACCTAAGTAGGGGAAGCCATTTATAAGATATTAGGCTGTCAAAAAAGTCCTGCGGTATTTTTTTTTGAATTTTCATTTGTTCATAAAATTAGTTACAATCATCTGTTTTAAGGGGGCCTCCGTAGCCACATTGGTTGCGCGTTCGCTTAGTAAGCGATCGATCGTGAGTTCGAAACTCAGGGCCCTCATTGACCATCTTTGTGTTGTTACAGAATAACTACGTCCACGCAACAATCATCAGCGATGGAGATCGATCCACGGTCGAAATATGATCGATTCATCCATACAACTGCTCTGCTCTGCAAGACACATCGGGCTGCTGTTCTATAAATAACTCAACAATGATCAATCAACTGTCTCCGCTGTCCGGTCTAACTGGATAATGGAAGAACAGATAGAAAACTCTTACGCCTAAATGGCTGCTACTGTGTAAATGTGTGTACCATATGGAATGGTATAGAAGGGAATACTCTAACGCCGAAAAATGGCAACTGTGTAATGTGCTAATTATAGATATGATAAATATGTGACATGTACACGATTAAAATTCGGCTCTGTTACAGCTAAAATGTCAATGAGCCTGAAATAAATAAATGGGACAAAAAAAAAATGGCAGGCAATCTGTTTTAAATCAAATATGCGCCGTTTTGTTCGATGACTTGTTCCCAACGAGATGCCAACTTCATAATACCCCTGTTATAGAAGCTCGCTTCCTTATTGGCAAAAAACTCGGATAGCCAATTTTCACAGGCCTCTTTTGTGGCTAACTTCTGACTACCTAGCTCGTTCGCCATGGACAAAAACAGGTGGTAGTCACTTGGTGCAAGGTCCGAACTATACGGCGTGTTACGGACAGCTGAGGCTTATCGCGAATCGAGTTAGAGATCCATAAGATAAGCACTATTTGAGATTATATTTAGAAAAGACCTCCAAGCGAGGTATAGAAACGTTTAGAAAGGACCAATGTAAGGCAATTAAAAGATGTAAGAGCTCAAGTGTTTTGTTAGGCTAGAAAACGCTTGTAGTTCGAAATTATTGCCGGTCATAAATTCAGAATGGACGAATATTTAAATAGCGTCCGGTAAACAATTTAATGCATGCATCATTTAGGATGCATTTTTATTACCCTTTTCCATCCCTAGCTGCGCTCAGCCAGATACACCAGCAGGGTGTAATAAAATAAAAGGATGTTATTTAGAGCGAAGGATGGAAAGGGGAAATCCAAGAATAAGATAGGCGCACCGACGAGGTGCTATAAACTTAAGGTATTTTCTTAGGGTAGTGCAGCCGTCTCAGACTGCACGTTACCATACGCTAGAAGAAGGGACAAGGAAGGTAGATGATCTAAACGAAACCGATATGTTATCGGTTTTCAAGAGAGAGAGAGGAGATGTTCCTCGTCAATCTTAGTTTAAGGAACCATGTATATATTGTGAAACTTTTGAATAAATTTTTTAGTATTGTAACAGAACTCACGCGAAAGCGTTAAAATTTTTCTTTCAATAGAGAAATTTTTCATGGTGGCTCCAGAGAGGAGCAAGTTTTTCCTTTTATTTAAGTACAAAATGTGTTAATTTGCGAACTCTTCTCGGCAGTGGATGCCAGAGGTGATGTTCGTGAAATCTTCTCAGCAGTGAATGCGAGAAGTGTGAATTTGTGAATTCTCAAAGGCAGTGGATGCCTAAAAAGTGCATTTCTTTCGTGAATTTTATCAAAAGGCAGTGGATGCCTAAAAAGTGTATTCGTTTCGCGAATTTTCCTAAGGCAGTGGATGCCTAAAGAGTTTATTATTTTCGCGAATTTTCCTAAGGCAGTGGATGCCTAAAGAGTGCATTATTTTCGCGAACTTTCCTAAGGCAGTGGATGCCTAAAGAGTGTATTATTTTCGCGAACTTTCCTAAGGCAGTGGATGCCTAAAGAGTGTATTCTTTTCGCGAACTTTCCTAAGGCAGTGGATGCCTAAAGAGTGTATTCGTTTCGCGAACTTTACTAAAGCAGTGGATGCTATATACACACATAAATATATGTTAATTCAAGTACCAGAAGGCAGTTATTATAAATATGACCAACTGCCGCAGCAGCACGTGGTCGTGGAGTTAGAAGCAAGAGGTAGCAGCAGTATCCTCGGCACAATCGGAGAGACCATCGCTAGAGATACCAGGAACTGTCAACCAGCGGAACCAGAAGCAAGCGGTGGCATTAGATGCAGCAGCACCAGCATTGGCACTATCAGAAGTGACAAGAACAATCCGAGCCAGAAGGTTTGGACCACTCAAGAACCAGTCGGCACCAGCAGCAGCAGTAGTATCCCAGCACCAGATGAGTTAATCGAAAAACAGGTATAGAATTAATCTATATTAAGAATTATAGGGGTTGCGATAGCAACCATGGGAGTTTTTAAAATAGGGGCCAAGAGAGCAAAGAAATGATAAAGGAATAAATTCGTACGGTCAAGTGAGCCAACATTAAAATATAAACAATAAAATTAGTAGGAATATGGAAAACACATACAAGATGATTACCACTAAATACTTCACACGTAATGTGAAGGGTCACTGTCACCTATGTCACGAGTCTGATGAGGAACAGATGATTTATTGTTGCGAGTGTGAGCGATGGTTCCACTTGAGTTGCACTAATCTAAAGCAAGCCCCTCTAACGGGTGATCGGTGGATCTGTGTCAAATGCACAGATCTAGAATATAATTATTCGAAGAAAGTGCGAATAAGTGACTTAATAGGAATACTCGCTACTAGCATATATCCTAGTGGGTGGGGAAATTATTATAAGGAGGATATGCCAACCAAGCCGCCTCCATTTAGGGTAATTAGTGAATTGCATAGGCGAGTAAATGGCAATTCTGAATCTGAGTTTAGAAACTCAGAGGAATGCCATCAATTAAAAATGCCTCCTCCTTGGAATCCTGATCTAGTTGATTGCAGGAGGAAAGGTAATGATTCAGATGACAAAGTATTTGAATCATCTAAAGTAACCAGATTAATTGCACCTCCTCCGTGGAACCCTAAGTTGGCTAGGTATATGAGGAGGAAAAATGACAATTCATCTGAGTCAGAAGATTCAGATGATGAAGACAAACTTGAAGTGATACAAGTTGAAATGAATGAAAAACTAGGAGATGTTAGTCCTCAGAGCGGTGAAGATGGCTGCTCATTCCCAGTGAGGAAAGAGCCATTTAAAACCATATCAGTCGCAAAACGCGAATCTGATTATGAGAATAGTTTGCCCGCAATAGGCAAAACGGGTATCATCACAGATGTATGGGCTGTGATAGAAGAAAATACGAAAACCTCCACAGAAAGAGGAATTATGGCGGAAAAGAAAAAACCATGCGTGATGCATGAAGTCAGGGCGGATGAGATATCTGCAAATAAAGAAATAGCGGATTCCAATAATGGAAACGCTAAAAATTTTAAGATAGAAAAACTATCTATCAACCTTCAAGATCCAGAATGGGAAAGGCCAGCTACTGGATTAATTAAGAATTCTGTTGCAACACTGATTGTTGAACAGAAAATAAAATACCCAACTGAAAAACGGTTTGAAGAAATAGAACCACCTGTAGCAGTAGAGGAAGTAGTCCTCAGAAATAGAACAAAAATATTAGCAAAATTTTATTTGAAGACGAAAGCCTGGCGTGAAGGTTTTAAAAAATTCCTTAGAAGTGCAAAGTTCATCCCAAAAATTGGGAGCCAATGTAAAACCAAAAGTGTTATCATCAAGATGGATGATTCATCACAAGATGCTAACATACAATTTGAAAACTCAACAAATATAGAGATTTGTGTTATTGAGCCTCCGAGGAAGGTAGCGCCAGAAATAACACCAAAGGAATTGTTTATAAATGAATCTTCATTTCTTCCAAGGAGAAATAATTCCCACAATAGAAAATCATATTCAGTCGATAATTATAGTATTGGAAATCTCGATAAATACTGTACCCCAGATTACCAGTATCCTCGACGTCGTATCAAAAACGACTTCCACTCTGTAACCGCGAGTTACACTATTGTACCATCATTAACGAAATATGATGAATATTCTATTTTGCAAAATTTGTGACATGTTGACAATATTTAGTCATAGGGCAACACATATAAAATAATGCGATCGTTATAGTTAAAAGCCATAGATTCGTATAAAATAGGACTACTTATAACCAAAAAAATTATGGCTCTGAATAACTTTCAAATCTTTAGAAGACTGTTTCCTAAGTATTAGGGGCGTCTATTTACCTGTATGACAACGAGAGCAATACATCTTGAGTTAGCGCAAGATATGAGTTCGGATTCTTTCATTATATGTTTCCGCAATTTGCAAAATTATGGCCCAGATAGGGAAATTATTACCGTAGATCAAAACTATAAACTCTCTAATATAGAGGTTGGAAAGTTTGTTTTTCAACGTTTGTAATATGTTGATATTCTTTATATCTATATAAAGTATAGAAAATCTTAAGCTTGATAAAATATAAAGACGAAAATCTTAAAATGGAAATTTAACAAAACTGTTAACTGAATTAATTAGAAAATATTTTTAGGCAAATGATTTGCTTGAAGTTCAGCAAGTGAGCTGCTGAAAGACTTTAATACAATTTAAGATACAATTGTTTCGTTATAAAATGGACCCAATAAAATGATAACTTGTAAGGTCCAAAATATCAATTAGAGCAAAAAAGAAGAGACTGTCTGGTCAAGCGTCAAGCATTTGGAATGCTCAAAACATTACTCTGATGGGTTAAAAGTATAGCAAGTATTCTGCTGAAAAATATACATTGACCACTAAAGAAAAAATTATGGCGCAGCAAGTGATATGCTGAAGCCAGTTTCTATACGAATGATTGGCTCAAAGCTCAGTAAGTGAATTGCTGAAAGGAGCGATATCAACTGTAAATTAGTTGATGGTAGAAAAAATTAAAAATACAGCTATGAAGAATTTGGAAGACTGATTTGTTAGCAAGTGGATTGCTTAACCTTCAGCAAGTGATTTGCTGAAGGGGTCAAAACCAAAAGTTTCTTTTTTAAGCAAGTGAATTGCTTAAAACTCAGCAAGTGGATTGCTGAGAGTAACAACATCACCAGTAAGTCGGTTGATGAAATACAGCATGTGAGATGCTGAAGAAAGATTTTTTAAACAAGTGGTTTGCGAAGCTCAGCATGTGAGTTGCTGAGAATATGATCAATGCATTATTCAAATGAATATTAAAAGCATAGCTTCCAGTCTTAACTGAGGGAAAGATTGGAGATGGTTAACTATACAATGTAGATGACATTATGAGTTATTTGAATACAAGTAACAGGAAAAAAAATTGAATGAAATTTTTAAATGTATTTCAAAGTATATCACACTATGAGAGCATGAGTTGCATGCATAAAGAAAACGACTTGAAAAAGTTTATGTGAGCTACGATCAGTCGTATTATATGATTAGTCGGAACAGTTACATGAGAACTGAGGCTTTAAAATTGGATTTAGTATTCAGAGACAAACTTTAATGTTAATACTGGCTGAAGGAACGGTAATTGTACTACCAAAAGATTAGCACATTGACTAATTATTTCAAAAGGATGTTTTGAGAAAAACAATATCAGCAATGTAACAAGACAACTAGCAAAGGGATGTTGGATTCAAGATTCCTTTCTTGGCAACGAGATAACTTAGCATTAAAATAGAACGTTGTGTTTGATGAAAGAAAATCTTATAAGAGAAAAGAAAATGTAATTTGCATTTCCTTTAATGGAAAATATTATATAACACTGAACCTCAATGAATAATTTTCCAAAAAGAAACTTGAAGTTAGTTTATATAATTAACGGTTATATCAAATTACTAGTGAGAGCAATTATTCGAAATTTACGAATGTTTACGATTAGTTTGCATAACTGTATGCAGAATAAAAATGAAACAAAAAATACTATTATTAATAAAACAAATAATAAGTTATGTTTTCTAGTATAAACTTGTAAGTGTAAGTGTAAGGAAAAGATAATAATGTGAGTGAAATCAAATCACACAATAAAACACAGAATAAAGCGATACAGCTACAGATGGAAATATGTTCAAGCAAATGTATATGATTTAGAACATGTAGAACGACTATCAAAAATTTAAATTAAAATGTAGAAAAGAATGATAATACTGAAGAATTTGGTAAATCTATGTAGTAGATTTACGGAGTCCGGAATGTTACGGACAGCTGAGGCTTATCGCGAATCGAGTTAGAGATCCATAAGATAAGCACTATTTGAGATTATATTTAGAAAAGACCTCCAAGCGAGGTATAGAAACGTTTAGAAAGGACCAATGTAAGGCAATTAAAAGATGTAAGAGCTCAAGTGTTTTGTTAGGCTAGAAAACGCTTGTAGTTCGAAATTATTGCCGGTCATAAATTCAGAATGGACGAATATTTAAATAGCGTCCGGTAAACAATTTAATGCATGCATCATTTAGGATGCATTTTTATTACCCTTTTCCATCCCTAGCTGCGCTCAGCCAGATACACCAGCAGGGTGTAATAAAATAAAAGGATGTTATTTAGAGCGAAGGATGGAAAGGGGAAATCCAAGAATAAGATAGGCGCACCGACGAGGTGCTATAAACTTAAGGTATTTTCTTAGGGTAGTGCAGCCGTCTCAGACTGCACGTTACCATACGCTAGAAGAAGGGACAAGGAAGGTAGATGATCTAAACGAAACCGATATGTTATCGGTTTTCAAGAGAGAGAGAGGAGATGTTCCTCGTCAATCTTAGTTTAAGGAACCATGTATATATTGTGAAACTTTTGAATAAATTTTTTAGTATTGTAACAGAACTCACGCGAAAGCGTTAAAATTTTTCTTTCAATAGAGAAATTTTTCACGGCGGATGCAAAAGAACCTCCCATCCGAGCTCCCGGAGCTTCTGGCGCTTCACCAAAGAAGTGTGTGGCCTGGCGTTGTCCTGATGGAAGACAATGCGGCCTCTGTTTATCAAAGATGGCCTCTTCTTCATGAGTGCTACCTTCAAGCGGTCCAGTTGTTGGCAGTACAGGTCCGAATTGAGCGTTTGGCCATAGGGAAGCAGCTCATAATAGATTATTCCTTGACAATCCCACCAAACACACAGCAGAACCTTCCTGGCCGTTAATGAGGGCTTGGCCACCGTCTGAGCCGCTTCAGCGGGCTTCGACCACGACCGTTTGCGCTTCACGTTGTCGTAAGTAACCCACTTTTCATCGCCAGTCACCATCCGCTTCAGAAAGGGGTCGATTTTGTTGCGATTCAGCAGCGATTCACATGCGTCGATACGGTAAAATATGTTTTTTTGCGTCAACGTGTGTGGCACCCATACATCGAACTTCTTTGTGAATCCAAGCTTCTTTAGATGGTTAATAACGGTTTGATGACTTATCCCCAGCTCTTGGCCGATGCTACGGCTGCTACTATGCCGGTCTTTCTCGGCTAATTCATCGATTTTGTCGCAATTTTCGACGACAGGTCTTCCGGAGCGTGGCGCATCTTCGACGACCTCTACACCAGAACGAAAACGTTGAAACCATCGTTGTGCGGTGGAAATGGAAACTGTATCGGGTCCATAAACTGCACAAATTTTATTGGCAGCTTGAGATGCATTTTTGCCTTTGTCATAGTAGTACTGTAAAATATGTCGGATTTTCTCTTTATTTTGCTCCATATTCGCGACACAATAACTCACGAACGACTTAACCAAACAAAACACTGTCAAGGACTATATTGTAGCGCACAAAAATACCTTTCCAACAAGCTATAGTATGACTCGATACAATGAATACAACTAGAACTACGCGCTTACAACGACACCTCGCGGAAATACCGCAGGACTTTTTTGACAGCCTAATATTAACTCTTCACGTTTACAGCTAACCAAAATTTGATTCCAAACTTGTCCGATTTATTTGGCATATACTGCAGAAATCTGCATCTTGCCTTTGTAGGAAACAGTTGCTCGTCTATTATTTTATTTTGGTCAGGTTTGTAACAAGCTTGTCTGTTCTCAATAAATGATTTCCACGTTTCAGAAACTAATCCAAATTTATCAGTTTGTAATCGAGCATTCCGTTCGCTTTTTTTTGTCGAAACGAATGAATCTCATGATTTCTGAAAATCGATTTCTGCAAGAAGGTCCCCATTTTTTGGACACAAAAATACACGTTATAACAATGGAATAAAATTCTCATTTTTTAATCTCTTGGTTTTGCAAACTCAAAGAGAAAAGAGTCTGAGTTTTACTCTCAGTTAGACTCCTATTCAACATCATCCTGTGGAGAAGCCTTATTTACTCTTTTATAACAATTTTGTTATCATAGAGTGATCATACTTTCTATATTGTTTACAGTCTAAATTTCCTAAATTGCATGTCTAATTGAATGCAAATACGTATTGATGTCCATCATTCCATGGATGATGCATAGATTGTTATAAACTTTGGAATTGGCAGATTCGTCAATTTGACGGGTCTCGGTGAAAATAGGTATAGGTGGTACTGATTATGGAAGTTAAAGCCGATAAACAGAAATTGAATATGAATAAAAACCTATCCTTACATCTCATGAAAAGTCATCATAAAATGTTAGAACAACACACAAAAATTATATAAAATTTGTGACCATGAAATTTGAAATCCGTCAAATTGACGGTTTCGGTAGTTCTAGTGTTAAAGAGCCATAACAGATTAGTCAGTGTCTAATACAACGTGCGAAGACGTTTCCTAACCTATGCTGCGATACCTTGTATCGAGGGGGGCTACCATTCTTAAGGTTTTTAAAGCGGGCGCTCCGGGTTAACCGCTCTTGTACGTCACCCTAACATAGGGAAACAACCGTTTAAAGACACTATTCTCAGTATTGGTACGATTCAATATATACTCGCGATTGTATACTCGATCTTCACTGAGGTTGCTCGTGCTCTGATTGCCACCAAAAAAATAATACTAGATGGAGTTAGAATTAATTGAACGGATCTCAATTTTGCAATCTGGAATCCGATCGAGTCAAATTCAATCGGATTGTATAAATGTGGCAAACTGGCTTACAATTCAACATTGACGTTATCGACTTTCGTGTTCTCAAATATTAATCTATGGAAAAAAATCATTTATTTTATTTAATCTTAAAGACTTTGAAACATTTAAAACGATCCGATTTAAGTCAAATATGCATCGTTTTTTTTTTGAATAACTTGTTCCGATTTGAAACGGAATTACACTTCTTTAGAGGAAAACTGGTTCATTCGTTATAAACAATTTTCTTCTCAAGACTATCCGAAGACTTTTTCGCCAGAGAAAGTTTCCACTTGTGCACTCGTATGTCCGACTTAACCAATTTGAAAATATTCATTCGTTTTGATCAAATTCTGATTCGAAAGATGCCAGCAATACAACATAAGGAAGGTGTTTTTTTTTCTAGAAACGTTGGATCTATTGAAAAAAGCTATAGTAGTACGTATTAGCTTGTATGAACATTCACTCCAGTATACTATTCTCGAAATATAATTAATTATTGTTCCATTAAATGTAAATGTAAACATTGAACATTCTTTACTTCATCCCAGATCGAGGTGACACGCAAATGTCTGGACAGTTACGGCAAGATAACTGCCGAAACGACACAACGCGTGCCGAACAAAACACCGGGGGAACATTTCCAGAGCTACGCGGAAGTTGATAAGACCGGAAACGCCCTTTCGTCCAGTAGCCAGGGAAACTCGTATAATAACGCGGGTGTTGGTAATGTGAACCCGTTACAGGGATTCGGCAACAACTTTGGAATTCCACAGATCACGTTTCCAGGATGGCCAGACCTTGAAAAATCTCAGAGGCTCTCTATTGACAGTGTAACCGATGAATTTAATTAAATTGAATTTGCACTGTACTGTAAACCTATATTCTCCTCTATATACAATAAACGTGTAATTTCTTTCTCTATTACCGAACCGAGCACACGTGTTTTTATTTTCTCTGCAATTTCCCATACTCTCTAGTGATCTTGGATTCTTATAAAAAAAATTATCATGAAAAAACTTAAAAAATGCGATTTACTATTAGATTTTTTGGTTGGTTTCTCATCGAAAACATGTCAAGGTATTTTTTTTCCTGTGCAAAGAGCCGGAATTCTTGCACCTAAGAGAATATTGCAGGGACTTGAACGAGTAATAATCTGAGATACAACAAAAACTCCTGATTAAGAATTGAAAAACAACATGACGAATTAGGATGATTTCATTTCTACAGCACACAACTCATGATACACTACGCTGGAATTTAAGATACTCAAAATCTGTAATTCCTTAGACATCATCCAAAATGTTGATTATTCTTGATTTGCTCACAACATCCCAGTGCTATTTGTTAATTACTGATTCAAACATTTTATATTAATCATATACAATATACATTCATCAACATTCTCACAAAAACCAATGATACAGTCATTTAAGATAACTTCATCGCTATACTAAACATACTGGGACTTTAATTCAGCTGAACAAATATTTAGCATTCATGGACTTCAAGTTGATTCTCGGTTAGTTGTAGAGGGTGATTCACTCAGATGTATTCAAAAGTAAAAAACAGTAAAAAAAATTTGTGGTTGATTTTACTAAAACTAATATCTTGCGTTACTTTTCAATAGCACATATCTGCTTTGATCGATTCTCTTCATCGAAATTGTCTTCCGCTATGAACTCTGCGAAAAAAGCATTTCTTGATGTTCTCTATGATCTGGATTCCAAAAGAACACGAACACGATATTCGATATCATATTATTGATGATTTCGTTATGCGATTTGACATCGTTAGACTTTTCTTGTGAGGCCACGTCAAAATTCGTGTTCACGCGATCCTCGAATTCTTGAGAATCTCAAAACCAACACTCGCACTCATTGTCGACTCAACATACTTTCGTTAGCATTATTGTGCGGTTAATGTGTGGTTAATGTAAAACTGCGAAATTATTTCATTCAATTCGCTTATTCATCCCCACGGATATTATTTATAAATAATATAAATTATCTAGTAAAATGCTGTGGCGGCCCTGAAAGTCGGTACTTCATTTCGAGCTAAGCTGCTGTTTGAGACATCAACATTTGAGGTATTTAGGTATTAGTGCATCCGTCGTACCCGTCGACCTAAGCCCACCAGATTATCAGGTCAATGCACAATCGTATGAAGAATAGGGTATTCAAATGTAGCCGGGAGGTCATAGACTTCCTTACGGAGTATTTCAGCAGCTTGTCAGATTCGCTCTTTGCTAGGGAGATAGACCAGCTCAAGGTTAGGTGGAGGTACGTTGTAGCAAATGATGGGAAATACGTGCCCTCGGAACAGGTGCAGAATGGTAGGAATAGGACATGAAAAGAAAGAAACAAGAGAGCCTCCTTGGTCAAGAAATAAGCGTCTTGATTAGATGGCTCCTCTTTTTTCAATAATTCATTTTGCGCCTTAATGTATGCAAGACAGCATTACATTACACTGACTATCGAAACTAACCAACACCAGCTTCGGAAGAGAACTACCCGGTACCAATGCATGAAGCAATCCCCATCGACAATGGTGGCCATAGCGTGGCACTGGTATCGAGCCCAGTGAAAGGGAGCAATCTCGGAATAATACCAAGGTCCAGAACAGCAAGAATGTGTGAAGTCATTTCCGTCGATGGCAGGGTGACTTCACATTTTTATTCCTTCCTGCGCCTGGTAGTATGCAATACAGCATTATAGACACATCTAAAGGGTGTGTCACATCAAATTGCATCACGGAAAAAACGCTGTAGAAATTTAATTTTTAGGAATTATATCTTCAGCTTTCGCTTATAATCAGATAAGAGTGTATAGATCACGTTGGCCATGCTTCACTGTCAATTTTTCGTAAATTTGAAAAAATGTCGTCGAACGAAAAAGAGCGTCGTGAATTAATCCTGTGCACTCATTTCGAGAATCCGGAGTTGTCACATCGGGACATCGGTAAGATGCTGGGAATCGTCCAATCTACGGTCAGCAGAGTACTAAAACGATACTTCGAGAACCTAACCATCGACCGGAAAGTGAAGAACGGCAAAAATGGATGCTCCGTCAGTGAAAAAGATCACAAGCGCGTAGTTAAGCAGTTTAGACGTGATCCGAGAAGTTCGGTCCGGGATGTCGCCAATAAGCTGAATTTGTCAAGTTCATTCGTCCAGCGGACCAAGCAGCGGGAGGGCCTGCGTACATACAAGGTTCAGAAGGCTCCTAACCGCGACGAAAGGCAAAACATGGTGGGGAGGGCGCGAGCCCGGAAGCTGTACACCGAAATGCTGACGAAGCCGCATAGCCTGGTAATGGACGACGAAACCTACGTCAAAGCGGACTTTCGTCAGCTGCCGGGCCTGTTGTTCTTCTCCGCAGAGGACAAATTCAGCGTTCCGGAGGAGATTCGCAAGCAGAAACTATCCAAGTTTGCCAAAAAGTACATGGTGTGGCAAGCGATCTGCTCTTGCGGAAAGCGGAGCGCCCCCTTCGTGATGGCCGGCACGGTAAACGGGCAGGTTTACCTTAAGGAGTGCCTACAGAAGCGCTTACTACCACTATTGAAGCAGCACGAGGGCCCGACCATCTTCTGGCCGAATCTCGCTTCGTGCCACTATTCAAAGGACGTGTTGGAGTGGTACGAAGCCAACGGGGTCACCTTCGTGCCAAAGGAAATGAACCCGCCCAACGCGCCGGAGCTTCGCCCAATAGAGAAATATTGGGCGATTATGAAGCAGGCCCTCCGGAAGAACCCAAAAGTTGTCAAATCGGAGGCGGACTTCAAGAGAAAATGGATTTCTGTTCAAAAAAAACTACAACTTGACGTTGTACAGAACCTTATGGACGGGGTAAAGAGGAAGGTGCGAGCATACGGGCTTGGGCTCGAAGTATGAATAAAAAGAAAATGCCAAAAGTTGTTTAATAGTTTTTATTTTACTGTCTAAAATTTTCAAAAGGATCGGTCTACTGGGCGAATTTCTACAGCGTTTTTTCCGTGATGCAATTTGATGTGACACACCCTTTAGGTACGAGAAATATACCAAGGAGATAGTGCTGGTATACCCCAACCGGAGCACCCCCCATTGGATTCGGTGAGTGAGGTTTGCCCGAGCCAACAAGATGTTCCACCTAGCGGTGTAAGTCTAGCAAGCCATTTCGTCAGGGATGGCCATAGTGTACTAGAATAGCTATGCGACGTTGGCGATGCCTTGTTTAACGCTATTGTAGGGAAAGTTGCGAAACAAAATGTCTGAGGAATAGCTTGAAAATCCTATATGAATGATTGGTAATACGATGCCGTACGGGTTGGGTTAAGTTGCTACGCTTTCCATTCACCCGGCATCAAAAACTTTTGCACAATATGTGCGCTACACATACCATATTCCGTTACCGTTCCTTTAACTATTCTTTTGGACTTATTTTGCCGACGGCAAACTTGGCGTTGCTGGTATATGTGAATGTTTGTCAGGGGTTTTTATTGCTCTGGTATGCGAAGAACAACAAAATATGTTGCCTGTTGTATATTGCGTATTGCACTTTGCTAGTTGCTTATTGCTCCGGTGTGCGAGCCGTCTATGAATTGCATGGGAGAATAGTTGACGTAACATGTCGTGAACGTGACATGGATGTTGTATGTGAATCGCACTTATCACTGTCGGTACCCGCTTCTTCTTCTTCTTTGTTTTTAAGAGGCTTTAAACTTTGCAGTTCATTCGCCTCTAAGGTACCCGCTCCCAAAGATATGTATTATATAATGAGAAAATAGTCAGAAATTTTACTAGAAAGTAGTGACATATCGTGAAATGTTTTCTATATTTTCTTATTTTGTAACTGTCAGTTCCATTGATCAACGTTTTTCTAACGAAAAACTCAATGTCAGTCCCGAAGGACCGACACGAGTCTCAACGTGTTAAAGTATTGCAACCATTGGAACAAAACTGATACTGAACTGACCTAGACCCAAAAATTCAAAGAAACCGGAAACACAACTCTTCTCGTGTTTCAAACTTGTATGCATTCTTGTTTGTTTGAACATGCTTACATTTTCCACACATAGAGGGCGCACTGAAAATTGACTGCTAACCTGAGAGAGAGGAGCCAGCTCACGTTTGTTGTGATCACCCTTATGTCAACGCGAACCAGTCACGGGAAGGGGAAGTATTGAAATATGTAGAAAATTTCAACATGAAATTTTTTGGCAAGACATTTTGTGTAAAAATAATTTTGACGTCGGACTACATCTTTCATTTGTATACTGGAATATAAGTTCAAAGCTTCAAAAACGAGAGTGTTACATTGGAGAAACAGGATTTTGAACAATAAAACCGCTTCGCCGATTGAAAGAAATGGTATGATAACCGCTTCATTCGAAATATAAAATGTCTACGCGTTATAAGTGTGTTACTTATTGATCCAAAAACTTGTTTCAATAGCTCAAAAATTGTTTCGAAAGCAAGCAATTGAAATCACAAAAATCTGTATATAAGCAGGTGCCAGCTCGGAAATCCACTCAATTATAATTGTACATCGGTTAGATCATTTTGGAACAGTTACTGCTGCAAAAAAAAATTGCTGCTGTGAAGGAGGCGACCAGTAAGAAGAAAGCTGCTGCTACTGCTGGTGTGGCTGCCCGAAGAAAAAGTCAAACAAATCCTTAAAAAACACTGCATGCAAGCCGAAAACGCCAAAGCCATAGAAATCTGCAGCAGCTTCGAAAAAAAATACCATCGCCACACATAACGCACAACACGAGAGAAAACCAGATAGTGTTTTCAGCAAATCAAATCCAGTTCTTTTCAGAAAGAGTTTATCAAATATTGCGGTCAAATACATTTTTTTTTGTATTTTCTCCGATCAACGCGATCAACGTAATATTACAATGTATCTTGAGAAAGACAATTCATTCCTGCTCGACACTCGCACAAACAATGTTTACTCATCAATGTCACAAACGGGAAGTGGGTGTTGTGAGGGAGGGCAGAGTGAGCGCAACATTTATGTAGACTGATTGGAAGCGACAAATATGTTGTCTATGGGAAATTGTATACAAATTATATCACACATAAAAGGGAGAAAGAATCTTGACCCTTTTAGTTTTTTGGACAAGACTAATTGGTTCACCTTCACTATCGGTCAATTCAATTGGATCTTCAGTGATACTATTGCCTTGATAAGCTACATGCATGTCAAATTTAGAATTTGTATATGAATGGTCCATCAGTGATGGGCAGGAATAGCAGATGGGCAGGAAGGGCAGAGTGAGCGCAACATTTATGTAGACTGATTGGAAGCGACAGATATGTTGTCTATGGGAAATTGTATACAAATTATATCACACATAAAAGGGAGAAAGAATCTTGACCCTTTTAGTTTTTTGGACAAAACTAATTGGTTCACCTTCACTATCGGTCAATTCAATTGGATCTTCAGTGATACTATTGCCTTGATAAGCTACATGCATGTCAAATTTAGAATTTGTATATGAATGGTTCATCAGTGATGGGCAGGAATAGCATGGTAAATATGACGAGAGACTGGTAGGATAATTCTCATCTTCATCCGAATCGTGATCACTACCTGTTAAAAATGCAGACACAGCATCCGTTTTAGTCAACCTATTATTATTTCCATCGGACACAAACAAAATCCCCTTAAAATGCACCAGAGAGAAATCAATGTTAACTCTTTTCATTGGAAGATTAGCACTTATTTAATATATTCCACATACGCTGCATATTCAAATTGCATCATATACAATCATCGCCCACATTGCAAAAATCGATTTATTGAGCTTACAGCAATAGGTCGACCTGGAACCAGTAAAAGAATGAAAGAATTCGCGAAAACTGAATGAACGATCGGAAAAAGTCACAAATGAGCCAAAAACACCCATAAATTCACACAAGATCTCCACCGACAAACAAATCATAAAAATCAGTTTGCTTCTTATTTGTTTTCTTATTGTTTTAGAAATCATCGAAATAATTCGTTAGGACAACTATATCGAAATTATCAAAAATGAAAAAAACTTGTTTAAATGGGCCGATGTTGCTGGCCGCCATGATGTGGGCTTACCTGGTACATCTTTTATTATTTCCTACATGATCAGTGTTCAAATTTTTTACCCCCCATATATTTCTGTTAGACGCAGTCCTACATCAAAAATCAAATCGGGGATAAAAACGCACAAATGTACTCACAAACAAAGGTTCACGTCAAGTTTGAACACTTTTCTCGTAAATGAATGACAACAACTTGCTTGATTGAAATTGTCAGATTGGAATTTTCTTGATGAGAATGCGTAAAAAGAATAAGAAGAAAACAAACTATCTGTCATTCAGCTGGCTCCTCTCTCTCAGCTGCTAAAGGCTCATTTAGACGATGCCAGTCAGCGCTCTAGTTGAAGTATCCAGTGAATAGAGAACAGACACTCTGACACACTCTGTGACACAAGTTAGAGGCCAATTACTTGTTCGATACCGGTATAAGTAACTTGAACAGAGTGTCTGTTCTCTGTTCACTGGACACTGGTTGAAGTATCCAGTGAATAGAGAACAGACACTCTGTTTAAGTTAGAGGCCAATTACTTGTTTGATACTGGTACAAGTAACTTGAACTGTTCAAGTTAGAGGCCAATTACTTGTTCGATACTGGTATAAGTAATTTGAACAGAGTGTCTGTTCTCTGTTCACTGGATACTTCAACTAGAGCGCTGACTGGCATCGTCTAAATCAGCCTTTAACTTGCTTCAACTTGAATGTTTACGTAACAGGGTGACACAAAACAGAAGGTGTCATAATCAGCTGTTTAGAGCGATTCGGCGTCTGTCAGATTTTGCACCGATGTTAGTGTTGTGTATCGCATGTGATGGTAAAAAATAGAATTAGTGCTGAAAATTCGTTCGCTAGTAATCATATTCAATCACTGCACTTAGCAGCACCTGGTAATATGACCCAGAAGGTAATGTTTTCGTGAATGCCGTTTCGTCTCGTGTATATATCGCGTTATATGTTATGTTTGCTGTATTCAGAGTTCTCATTGATGTATCATTAGTTGTGAGTAAACAATTTACATGGAATGCATTTGCATTTGCCATGTATTTGCAGAATAACAGTAAGTTTGGATTGAAACCCGTACCGTTTTTTCGACCATCTTGCCCCAACTTTTTATCAATTTGTACTGTCCTTTGAGTATCCATAAAAATGTAATGATGTGAAAACGCGATTTATTTGAATAAAAGGAAAGCAGTAATTTTGATTGGCGAGGTGCAAAGTGTTCCTAAAAGTCTGATTAATTAAAATAAAATACAGCAGCCTATGTTTTGCAAAACTTTGTTTGACGATACTATGTTGGAATACATCGGAAAATTGAACGCTAGTCTAAGGGAAGCACAACTGTATAAATGGATTGTATTGAAGTCTATTCCTGCAAGAGAATCCATGTAGCCCCAGTGAAAAATTTTCTGTTCAGATAGATGAGTGGACAATACGGATATCCGTGCCAAAAACAAATTGTGAAATGGAAAACAAAGTTCTTGGATGTGAGACACTCGTGAAGCTTATCGATCATGTTTTGTTTTTTGGTAATACCCCATAAGATGGAAGGATCTATGATGAGCAATAGTATAAGTAATAGTAATAGTGATAGTAATAATAATAGTTATAGTATTAGTGATATAATTATTAATTATTAGTAATAACAAGCTACGCCAGAAACATCAGCTGAGTGTATCCTATGGTTTACCTTCCCTACTAACACGTCCCTAAATTCCCGAGACATTTATGAGAGGTCGTAGAGTTCTCTGCATCTCTCTTAAGTAAATGTTGAACTAACATTCCTTCTCTTTTCTTAGTAGTTGTAAGGACATGGCCAAGACAATTCTTAATTGTTGGAGAAAGCATGTCTTCATTTAAGAGATATTAGTAATCATCAGCAACGGATGGAGGCTAGTTTTTAACGTAACAGTTCTGAATTCGTACCACCTACGATATTGCGTAAACGAAAACAACGCTTCTTAATGTTGAAACCATAAAAGCTATGTCGCCAAACAGAACTTTGAACAGGAACGTGACAGATGTTATGGTAAAATCTTCAAAAATCAATCCCTCGTGAATTTCTTTCATCATCCAAATATACTTTCGTAGTAGAGAACGAAGATATCCTCAGAACTGTGATACTATTCGCTTAATCATAAATTTTTCATATGCATGTAGAAACCAGTAGTATGTCTTGTATGTAATGCTTTTAAGTTTGGCTCTAGAAAATTTGGCAATATGGCTCAAGCTGTACCTCTGGTCTTCGCTCAGAATTTCACATCAATTTATCAAAAATCGAATGACAGCTTATGCTATTACAGCTGTTTGATTTACATGTGATTTGATTGGTCTAGGTGAGGTGCCTACGTGCAAGGCAGTATGATAAGTACTATTTATTATACAGTCCTCGTATTAAGTTCAACCGGCAAGGATTTTTCTTTCTTGGCTGTTTATGGATATTATTATTTCTGTTTGAACATGCACTTCTATTGGTTCGGTTTCATTCAGAAAACGCGATTTGTGGATTTATAACTAAGAGTTTATTTCAAACAACTGACTTGATTCCAAGATGTGACTGTTGCGTTTGAGAGTTTATTTTCAACTGACTTAAGTCTATCTATCGCAATAGATATTTCATCTCCTGTTCTCTATTGCTTATCTTCGGCCCTATCGACGATCGTGAAAGCGATCGATCGTTTATGGGCTGATCTTTCGTATCCTAGCTGCTGATGATTGTAGTAATTGCACGGTGGGTTCATGCCAAGCAGAATATCAAAAATTCATTCACTAAGTTGCTATAAAACTTTGGGCTCGGGCTCAAACATAACGAAATTGTATTTGTACGATACTCGTGACTCCAACTGCCGAGGGTTCAACCAACCTATCATTTTGGGTTCGATTTCCGCTCTGACCATTTTTTTTTGGCATAGGACCATGTCTTTGATTTTCATATAGGGGGGTCACTCTACGAAAAATGTTACGATTCATTAAGAGTTTTCTAACGCATATTACTCAAAATCATCATATGCGACATATGTTGTGTTATATACTAGTTATTGGCGATCTAACGTACAAATCTACACCTAGGCGGCGCTGCGGTGAAAGTGATGATGGTTTTAAATTTTGCCATGTGAGCTTATGGAAGGTTTGTAGTTCTTTCCATAAATTACAATGTTAAGGTGGCCGTACACTGTTTGCCCGGAGGTTAAATATTTGTTAGTTTTTGACAGATAAGGTTTGATTTGATATTAGTACAAAAACTATTTTGTTTGCCACTCTTCAATTTTCAACAGTAGTAAACAATATCAAACACCGAACATGGAAAAAATCAACTGAAATATTCAAGGTAACCTAACCATGTACCGACTGGTTCGAAGAACAGACTGAAAAAATATTTTAGGCATCCAATAATTGAATATTTGCTTGTCGTGTTTTGTGTGAAACATATTTGATCAGTACACGTTGACCAAATTTTATCTGTCAAAAAGAGTCAAATATTTGGCTTCGGTCAAACAGTGTATGAGCACCCTTATAATCATAAAAGAATATTTGATTGCGATGAGTTTGTAAGAAATTTAATTCTGCGCTATTTTATATATACGAGGGTCACTATTTATATTTCGGGAATAGGAACAAAAACAAATAGTTAAGCTGCGAATATATTTTTATTGTTTTTCAAAGTACTCGCCACGATGATCGATACACTTTTGCATGCGCTTAAACCAATTTTCAAAGCATTTATTCCAATCGACACGAGTTTTTTTTTTTTGAGCGATTGTCAAATTATGTGGGATCCAACGTGAACATAATTTTCGCACAACTAAGTGTTCATGTAAAATCGCATATATGCTGGTGGAACTAATGCTTAGGGATGCCTCAATCTCACAATAGGTTACATGACGATCTTGCTTAATCATTTCGTGCACAGCATCGATGTTTTCTGGCACTACAGTCGATTTTGGACGACCTTCACGAAACTCGTCGGACAGCGAACTACGACCACGATTGAATTCACTATACCAGCGATACACAGTGGTTTTTGATGGAGCTTCATCGCCAAAAGTCAAATTAAGTTGATTGACGCACTCTTGTTGTGATAATCCACGTCGAAAGTCGTAAAAAATCATCGCACGAAAATGTTCACGATTCAGTTCCATTTTTTTGCCGAGACCAAACTTTGAACTAAATATAAAATAAACAAATAGCGTCCGTATGACAAAATGTTCTGAGTACGTATATCGTCAAAAATGTCAAACTTTACGATGGAACCGTCAGATGGACTCACATGACATCAGTGTTGCCAATTCCCGAAATATAAATAGTGACCCTCGTAACATGTTATTTATTTACCTCTTTCAGTGGTGAAAACTATAAAAATGTTGACAATGGTTGAATTAAAGAAGGAAATTCGAGAGCACAATCAAACACAAGTAGAAAAATGCACGAATCCTGCATGTGAGAACTACCTTGGAAAGCCCGGAAGTAAAATATACGTAATTTGTTTTTTGAGTTTTAGATTACATTAGCATCATTTTCTTAGTTCAAAAAACAAAATCCAGATGTCTCACCGATCGTTTACGTTTTGCGTTAGATCGCCAATATATTAGACAGGAAATTTATCCAGCATTTTTTTGCCTCAAACATGAATAGTGAATAAAAAAAGTTAACAATGGGCCTGATTCTCGAATACACTACGAATACACTTCACGGTGGAAACGAAATGAAACGTATCCGCGATGACAACGGTACGGTGTCGACATCTGGATACGAGATTAGTTTCCCACTAAACATATAATTATAATATCAAATTATCTTCAGATGAAATTTTTGTATGAGATATTATATCACATGAAGAAAACAAAGTTTTCCCCTCACACTGAATACCAGTTTGATACGAAGAAGTTTCTTTTCATTAATGATTTTTTTTTCAAAAGTGCTCATTCTGCCTGAAAACTCAATATTATCTTCGACACTTCACTAACTCGTAAAACGTAGTTCAATGGCGTGCCGTTTATTTCGTTTCCACCGTGAAGTGTAAGAATCAGGCCCAATTTGACGATTAAAATGGGTATGTTTTCTTTCGATCGCACTTACCACTCGCTTATCTACTCGACGTAACGAGCAATCTTTTTGCCTGAATTCGGGCGTTAGCTCACAATGTGAGTTGATGCGTATAATGAATTATTCTCCATTTACCGATAATAGGCATTTATCAGTTATTGTATAATATGTTGCGCAATTAATTCGTGCTCAATTCTCGTTTTTATCGTGTAGGTCTTGCTACTAACAATTTATGAAATTGTGGTCAAGGCTATCATAATTACGAGTATGTTGTTTGGTAATGTAAAAAAATGTTATTAAAGAATTTAACTGGCTGCTGATGTAGAGGTTGGAAAGGGTATGCCCACATATGTAAAATTATGATAGCTTGAGTAGTAGAAATCTTAATACCATGCTCCCTATATATGTCTTCCTAAGAAACTCGCTTCATTTCCTCGAATGCACTTGCCCATTCTCCTTTCCCTTTCCTATACATAACCAGAACTTAGCACCCAATGAGATCAATTGACTACAGCAGCCACACTAACTTCCCAAAAAGCACTCATGACCATAGAATACTCAATATACATCATCTGGCTATAAAGGTATCATAAACAATGTTCCGGACAACGTGGCGACGGAGAAAATGCTATTTTTATCTATAATATATTTTTGTAGTCATAGATTTATTTGACTTAGGCTTATATTTATGGAAATCTTAATTTAGACTTGTGTTTAAAAATGATACATGATGACCCTTTGTCTTCTTCTGCATAATTGAATAAACAGAAGAAAAGGGTTGGCTTTAATGGTATTTTTGTGCACATTTTTGAACAGAATGTGGTTACGGATTCAAACACGTTATCTCATTTAACCGTAAAGGATACAAGTTCATACAGGAAACGGTTTTTTCAGGGCTTTCATTTGATGTATAAAAAGAGAAAAAATTACATATTTTGAACTCTGAAAAAAACTCAATTCAAATTCAATTGCTACACACTTTCAAATGTCGTTGTAAAAAACTCTCGAATAATCGATTTACCAGGAAAGAAATCGATATCCTGGTCACGGCACCAAATTATGTTGTAGCAGGTTCGGATTTGTTAGGAATTTTTCACTAGGTTCGGATAATCGTCTCATCACTTTGGAATTCAAATCGACAATAATGCCTTATTGTGCTCAAGCTCTGTTTCAAAATCTCCTATGCAAGAAGGTATTCAATAAGCTCAATAATATAATTGTTCAATAAAAGCTCCTGCATATGTGTGGTGCGGTACTAGCTTGATGGTGGGTTCGGACCAAAACATAGTGTGAACTGTCACACACAATCACAGTCCTATGTCAAGATCCCGTTCGTTCCTCTAGGCTCAGACCCATAAACTTTTTTGAAGAAAGTTCTTCCGACTGGCACTTGTCCATTCGTACATACAAATACAAATGAAACACAAATTTCTGCATAATTCGAAATTAATTAAGCACACGAAAAAAAATGTGTCATGTGGAGTTTTTTGGGCACATAAAACGTTTCTATGGTGGTTAGACACTCCCCCCTCTCTAAACGCCATACAAATGAGACACAATTTTTTGCATAACACACACACATAACACAAAAACTAATCAAGCGAATGGAGCCAAATTTGGTATGTGGTGATTTTGGAGGACACGAAACGTACCTATGGTGAATGGAGACTCCTCTCCCCTCTCTAAGGGGGGGCTGCCATACATACGAAGCACAAATTTCTGCGTAACTCGAGAACTAATCAAACAAACAGAATAAAATTTGGCATGTGGAGGTTTTAGGGTGCAATAAATGATTCTATGGTGGTTCCATATACCTACCCTCTCTCTACGGGGAAGGGGGCTGCTGCCATACAAATGAAGCATAAACTTCTGCATAACTCGAGAACTCATCAAGCAAATGGAGCCAAATTTGGGATGTGAGGGTTTTTGAGTACGAAAAATGTTCCTATGATGGTATGGCACCCCTCCCTCCTCTGGAATGGAGAGGGGGTCCCATAAAAATATTACACATATTTTAACAAAACTTATTCCGAACATGACAATTGAAAATTTTCGAAAAACTCTGAAGGAATTTGGAAAATTCCATGAACTTATGGATCCAAGAGGCGCTCAATAAGAAAACATGATTGTTTGAAGGTATTGATAACAAAAAATAAATTTTGGGTGGAACGAAGTTTGCCAGGTCAGCTAGTAATGTAAATAAATAAAAATTGAACACCAAATGTGTTGATAAGCTCAAAACCCGAGGAAGGAATAGTCAGATTTGAACCGGCTTTATTTTGTTTTATTCGTCTCTGCCCGTAGATCAATGTTACGAAGAGAAAAATCTGAGAATTCTTGGAAAACTCTGATGGAAAGTTGGAAAATTCCAAAAATGTTATTCCCAAATGTTCTACAATTACACAAACGTTGTTAGTCCATTCGATGTTTATTTTATTTATTTATTTGACTTAACGTCTTCACAACATGACCTGATCCACAATGTTTCAAATCTTCTTGTGTATCGTTCATTGCTTGACGTTTTTGTAGTGCAGCTTGCGAGGCCTGCGATCCCCACTATTTCGTAGGAGGACCATCGTGATACTGCTACTTCGCGTTCCGAGTACCACCAGGACTGGGCATAGGCGCTTATTGCTTCAATAGCTTAGAATCAATTCGCTGATGATGGAATAACACACTCTCATATCTTCTATCTATACACTGACGCAAAAAAAACCAACCCCCGTTTGAAATCAAAGTGTTTTAACATTAAAAGTTTTTTTTAAACTTTTCGGTATTCCAGTTAGTATTACGTGAAAGCAGGTAATAAGTAAACCATTTTGCCATTTCAGTACCGTTAATTTATTTTTTAGAAAAACAAAAAATGGCTTTGTTTCTGAATGGGTATTTTTGGGTATGATATGAAAAAATCCTCTTCATGTTTTATTTAAAAAAATAAAATTTAATGAAATAGTAATTAACAGCCAATATGACTCCCCTTGGCCTCGATAACCAACTGACAACGCTTTGACTTACGCTCCACGAGGTTCCGGATGTGTTTGGGGTCCAGATCGTCCCAAGCCTTCTTAAACGCAGCAAAAAGCTTGTTTGTAACGTCAGTTTTGTCCACCTTGTTGTCCAAAATCTCCCATAAATTCTCAATAGGATTCAAGTCGAGGCTTTGGAGTGGCCACACCATTGGTTCGGTCCGGGGCGATTGGAAGAATGCTGCTGTTACCTTCGCAGTGTGCTTCGAGTCATTATCTTGTTGGAAGGTGTAATTATCCTACAGCCACATTTTCAGCATGGATTCTTGTTCTCTGAAAAATAAACCAACAATACTGAAATAGCAAATAATTATCTACTTTTACGTAGTACTTTTACGTAGTATGGAATACCGAAAAGTTTGAAAAAACCTTTTAATTTTGGAATGTTTTGCGAAAAAAATTGGTTGGTAAGCGCAAAACTTGGGAAAGGAATCGTCCGATATGAAACGCTTTTATTTTGTTGTATCCGCTTCTGCCCGTAGATCGATGTTGTGAGATTTTTTTTTCGAAATTTCTGAAATCAGGGAGAATAACGTGCTTTAAAAATAATAATTATGAATGAAAATTTACATTTCTATATCAATTATTTTTTTCGTAAATGCAATTTATACAAAGCTCTTGCTCCCGAAACGCGGGAAAAATTGAGCACGAAGAAACAGTTGAATAGGTGCTGAAACTTGATCATACTAATAAACACTTGACTTCCGACCACGAAATCATCTCTTCCATGAATTGCTTATTAATGTGTTTTGCTGTTCATACGGTTTATTGATGATGATCCGCGATCCAAACAGTACCCACATTCGTGGCGTTTTCCGTGTCAGTGCTTCGAAACGTGCTCATCTTCATTTCGTGTCTGTTGCGCGATATTTCTTCTTTTCATCCCACAGCGAACAATATTTTGAAACATCAGATCCACCAGAAGTAGTTGTGGCAGCATACCCCCGAAGCGCGTTTGATTGCATAATGGGTATGTTACAGGACGGCCGTTTTTTTTTCTTCAATTTTCTCGGCAGTGGCATAAACCATTTTGAATGATGACCCAAATGTTTGAGAAGGTAAAATCAATAATAGTGTATAAAAGGCAATAAAGAGGTAAATACCAAATCACACAAATGAAACAACGGTTGTTTGGGGATGCTACGTGCGACCTTTTACACATTTCGACTGGCCAATGTGCGTGACTTGCGCACGCTCATTGATCTTTCGGTAATACCGAACCATCAGCGTTTGCTGACCGAAGCAGCTCATCATTCATTATATCATCGCGAAAAAGCGAAACCCAGAAAAAGGTAAAATGCAAAATAAACAGAACTCTCCTAATACAAGTTTGTCTACTATCGCCATGGAATGTTATTAGCGAATGCATAATCCACCGGAAATTCATTGATGAATTCGAAAAGTTTCCTGCCACGTTCGGGTCAATGAATAACCGCGCAACCCCGGCCGACCTCGTTGAATTGCTAAATCGTTGTCATCATCATCAGAGGTTTGCGAAAATATACAATTGGTGAAACGTGGGAAAGATGAGAGATCGTCCGGTTTGGCTTAGTCCGAAAAATGCAACAAATAGCGTCAAAAATTTGAATGAAACGATGGTCAAATCATTGAATCATTGGATGTTTGACATAATAGAGTTGTATATTGAACCTTTATTTGCAGCACTTTTCCCAAATGCAGAGTACTCCGAGTTCTTCTCGTTTATGCTTCGCGCACTTGCAGGACAGCGTATGTTTCAACTCCTCAAGTCCTTGGTAAATTTATAACAGACTCAATCCTCACCGGCAGTACATCTCCAACCTTCATGCTTATTGTGCAATTCGCTACCACATGTTCAACGTTGTCGAATTCTACATTCATAGAAGGAGAACCCTATTACGATTAGATCATCCTGCCAGCATGTAATTAGTTTTATTCGGATCAATCAAAAGTCAATTGGTTTTGCTTCGTGTATTAGTCGGGTAAAGACTACCTTGAAAATTGTAGGACACGCATAGGACCACGATTAGGGATACCATCTGGTCGGAGTTAAAAATCAGGACACCTATCACAGCTACTAAAGGGTGTGTCACATCAAATTGCATCACGGAAAAAACGCTGTAGAAATTCGCCCAGTAGACCGATCCTTTTGAAAATTTTAGACAGTAAAATAAAAACTATTAAACAACTTTTGGCATTTTCTTTTATTCATACTTCGAGCCCAAGCCCGTATGCTCGCACCTTCCTCCTTACCCCGTCCATAAGGTTCTGTACAACGTCAGGTTGTAGTTTTTTTTGAACAGAAATCCATTTTCTCTTGAAGTCCGCCTCCGATTTGACAACTTTTGGGTTCTTCTGGAAGGCCTGCTTCATAATCGCCCAATATTTCTCTATTGGGCGAAGCTCCGGCGCGTTGGGCGGGTTCATTTCCTTTGGCACGAAGGTGACCCCGTTGGCTTCGTACCACTCCAACACGTCCTTTGAATAGTGGCACGAAGCGAGATCCGGCCAGAAGATGGTCGGGCCCTCGTGCTGCTTCAATAGTGGTAGTAAGCGCTTCTGTAGGCACTCCTTAAGGTAAACCCGCCCGTTTACCGTGCCGGTCATCACGAAGGGGGCGCTCTGCTTTCCGCAAGAGCAGATCACTTGCCACACCATGTACTTTTTGGCAAACATATATAATCGAGTCAAAAAAAAATTTTGTGTTATTGTTTTTTTTTTGCATGTATTTTATGTTTTTTGAATATTAAAGAGGAATTTGGGTTTTGATTCAACCCCTTAGAGTCAGAAAACACCTTTCTCACATGAAAAAAAATAAATTTATCCGGATTCTTTCAGAAGGTGATAGACGATCATATTAAATGAAAAAAAAACCTTCTACGCATATGTTCGAATTTCAACAATGACAGAGTTATAGAACTTTTTTTTTTGTTTCGGACTCTTTTGCCTCAAACTAGCTCTACATTACAAAGTACGCTACAGAAGATGATTTTGTTGCGTTCATTTGAAAGATGAGAAAATTTAGTACAGGATATAGTAGTGGAACATCTAAATAAGTGGATTTGAATAACATTTTGGAATGTGAAAAACATAAAAGTTAATTATGTTTAATGTGTTATTATTAATTTCATCCTAAAAAATTATATTAAACTAGATTGTTTTTATCAATTAAATTGAAGCTTTTTAACCGTTCTACAATTTGTTCTTTGACACCGAACTTCTATCGTTCTTAATTTGGCTGCAATATCGATATAAACAATTCTTGGTGAAAATTCAATCAAAATCTTCAAAAATTACGATTTTTACCCCACTGTACATGTAATAGCCACTTAAATTACACTTTAACGTTGAAAGGTTACATTTCTTCTTGAAATAAGTCATATTTGAAATATAAAAAAAAATCCAAACTGTAAATAATCGAGTCCAAAATTGTATATAATCGAATCACATATAATCGAGTCTGCATATAATCGAGTCTGTATATAATCGAGTCCGACCTGTATTCGTTAACAAATAAGAAACATCGATTGCTTTGCAATTTGAATCTGACCTGTAGTTAATACAAATTCCCCCACCTCGACTGTACCGTCGATCATATCTCGAAAGTTGGTAACCATCCATGGCAATTCTGCTATCATTGATACTCTTATTTATTCAGGTTTCAGACAAGCAAATTATAACAATTTTAATACGTCACACATCAAGTGATTTCACTACTCTGCTGAGCATTCTAGCGCCCTATGTTATGCAAGTACACCACGAGTGAGACTCGATGTTATACGGGAAAGGGTTGATAAAGCGTTAATGACCAGCTGTTCGAAAAATCAAACAAATCCTTTGTTGATTTCTAAAGGCTGGCAATATCAATTTATAGAGGTTATCATACTATGAAAACTTGAAAAAATTAAAAAAAATTATGCCAATGCAATGATACTGGGCTATGTCAGGGAATTCACATATCAACAGTGGAAAAAAATACAATATCCTAGAGGCGAATGAACTGAAAAGTTTAAAGCCTCTATAATTCATCACGTTCGTTCGTTCATACTATCCATGAACAAACGTTCACTTTGACAGATAAATGAGGCGTTACTAATAAGACATTGAAGCGTTACTAACAAATATTATTAGTCCGAAAAGGGGGTCTTCGTAGCCTGAGACTAAGGTTGGGAGTACGCACGAAAATTTGATTGTACGATAACTGACAAAGAGAAACAAACAATTTTGTTCGATAGAAGCTGACGAATTCGAACTAAGTAAGGGGGAAACAATGTAACCACACCAATACAACTCAATGTGGTTGTTTACTTTCACTATTGCATACGATTCGTACGACCACTTTTCTGCATCCAGTGTCACCGCCGCCTAATTGGTTGCGTGTCCGCTACTAAGTGAACAATCATGAGCTTATAACTCAGGGCCCTCAACTGACCATCTTTGTGTGTTATTCTAGCTACTACGTCCATGCATCAATCATCATGTGATGATTGTCTCTCACTCCACATACGATCTGCTGCATCGGTAATTGATGCTATTTAGAACGGGCCTGATCACGAACATCACTTCACGGTGAAAACGGAAGGAAATGCATACAAATCGCATACAATTCTTTTCGTTTTCACCGTGAAGTGACGTTCGTAATCAGGCCCAACATAACAATGGAAGCCTCATATCAACAGTCCCGCTGTGTCCAACTGTGAACATTCAAACAATAGGAATATTCTTACGTCGAAAGATGCAGACAAGACATGTGAATCGATAAAATAGAAATACTCTTACGCCTAAATGGCTACTATTCAATATACAACATGAGAAAATTGTACACGATAAATTCGGCTCTGTTACAGCTGAATTGCTAGATGAGCCTAATAATAAAAATAAACAGATGGGATATAAAAATAATATGTTTAGTCCGATATATGATTATTATGCAACGCAGCTTCTAGACCTGTAACTAATATTATTAGGCTGATTATGCAACAGGATTCATAGCGGTGGATTTGCAATATTGATACATACAACCAAAAGTTTTGGAAATTGCAGCAAATATAGCAACCTGTAACTTTAATGATGGTATACAGGGCGTTTTGGAGATAATGGGAAAACTTAAACTTGAAATTGGACCGGAGTGCAACAATTTCTGCGGGAAATAGACAGTTTTATGTTCCAGGGATTACAGACTGAAAATACGATAAACGGAAACGAAATAAATATAATATATGAAATAGTTTATCCTAGATTCTTCACTATATTTCCTGACATCGTACGTGGGTTTTTTTTCCCATGTTTTGAAAAATGAAATTTTGGTGAATGTTTTTGTCTAGATTTTTTAGGCAAAAACGTATTTTTTACAAAAAAATTTCGCAATTTAGTTAAAACTGAATATTTTGGAAAAATCCTACGTACGATGACAGGAAATATATCCATGATCACGTGAAATAAGTGGTTGAAATCAGTCCACTAGAAAAACTTGTAGAACTCCCACCACTTTAGAAGGGTTAGGGTGCAAGGGTTCAACAAACCAGTTGAAGCTACTCAGAGGACAGTCCCATTGACACCAATTAAGTTTTTGTTTGTTGGATAATATATACCTAATGAAACTGTGGGATTAGATTAATCATATGGCGGGTTTACACTAGGGAGATCTATAGCTATAGATGGATTTATTCACCTGAAAATAGGTGTAAACGGATGAGAATAAATATGATACACTTATTCGAGGTATATATAACTTGAATAAATTCAGCATATGTAAACGCTTGTGAATTTCTCACTGGTGAGAAATCACTAAAGTTGGATGCAGTTCTACTTCAGGTGAATAAAAACACCGAAAATATGAATATATTCATTATAGAAGTTCAGGCTAGTGTAAACGGTTGATGCGATTTCTATAAATCTCATCATATTTCTTCACATGAATATATCACTAGTCTAAATCCACCCATAGTAATTTATTATATCGTTGGAAAAAATCGCGAGAATCTTATACTTCTTAGGGTGTTCATAATGCACTACCCCCTTAAGGAAGAAAATCAGGCAAAAAGACATCGAAGGCAAAAAAGAGGCTTCTGTGGCGTATTGTGATTGGCTATGATGTACTACAACAATCCCAAACGCTAAAATGGAGGTCAAAAGGTAACGCTCTACACTTGGTTACATCCGCGACCCATCACGTTCAGCGAAACCGTTTCTACCGATGTCTAGAAAACAAATTGAATATATTGTTGAATAATTGTTTCCAAAAAAGCGCTCGATCATACACTGGATAATAAATTATCGAGGATACAAAAACTCAGAAAATCTTTCTCATCTAGTATACTAGCGTCACGTCTACCAAACATAGTGTCTACGAAATATCACATATTCAAATCACAGCTTGAATGGAACACACATCCGAATGTTAGAAAAGTCCGAGAATGGATGAATGTATTACTTGCTTCGAAACCGGCGTCGATACGGTATCTCCCAGTAGCCAGAAAAATGGAAAAAAGGTGTAGAAAATGTTGAAGAATTCATTTATTGGAATAACTTTTTTTGTTATAAATGATTTCTATCAGCCTTATTCGCACGGAGACCAAGGATCTAATAACACAGTGCATCAACCTCAGGACAGGTAGTCAAAATGAAGTTTTAAACTATGTGTTTTAATATTTGTTGATTTCATCATTCAAAGTAGCTTCCAATGTCGTCAAAACTGTATTTCTAATTATGCCTTAATTTTTGGGAAAAGCGAAAAGTCACAGATTACCGAAACCGAAGAATACGGGGAATGATTTAGACGCGATTTCATGCCAAAAATTATCGCACGAACAGTTACTTGTAACCGGTGCTTCATGGTGTAGAAGAGCCCAATTTTGGGTCGAATTCTGCTGGGATTGGTTAATGGGTCCTATTACAGAAATCGAGTCGATAAGAAATTTGCTCGTTATCCTATTTTGCTATCATAGATACCGAGCAAGTCGGCAGCATCGACCGAGTGAAAGCTAGCGATGCAACTGTCACACTTTTTCGCGTTGTTTGATTTGCTTGTTGCATATCTTCAGAGAATTATTTTATTTTGATTTGCGTCCCTGATATTTTCCTTTGGGAATGATTTCAGGAACACTTAAATATATGCAATTGCAACACATGAAATTCGAGCTCGTTAAGAAACTATCTCGATTTACAAAATACGAAATTTTGCTCGGTGTGATAGACTTTTCAATTCGATTTATATAATAGGGCCGATGGTGATGAGACCTCCTCTAATTTGAGAATAGATTTTTCTTCTAGAAATTAATATTTCAATTCATTAGACAACCTGATCAGTAATACTGTGTTGCTGCAATATAGCCTCAAGAGGAATTTTCAAATGTGAAGTGTTTTCATGCCAGTCTAAAATAAATCATTTCTAATTTTCTAATATTCATTCGATTACTTCGAAATGGAAAAATCAGGTCCGTAAACAAAGAGACATTGTGAGTCAACTTTGCCCAAGCTGGAGCCAAATGTTGGGGAACGTTTTGTCTTCATACATACCCGTTAAATAGCATCATCCAATGATTCGCCATGAATCCACCAGTGTAATCCCTTGAATATTAACCATCGTCTAAATATTGATGCCACTGGTCGAGTTTGATGACGAAGACTCGCAAAAAAAAGTAAATAACACTTCGACTAAACAACATTTAACTTTTCGTTCCTCTGTTCTTCTGCTTTTTCACTATAATATCTTCCAGAGAGTCAAGCGACGCTGTGATCAGTAGTGGATGTGCATTCGAGTTTGGTGGACGTGTCTCTAAGCAACAGCAGCAGCGGCAGCATCAGCCGTAACAACACAATTCGTGCTTCTTTCATTTCGCACGATCCTGCCCAAATTTTTCTACACTCTACTTTTGCCACCGCCACGGAAATAACGGATGGAAGATAGGGGAACGAAAACAAGAAAACGAATAAGTGTACTGAAAAAAAGCCCAGTGATAAAAACAGAAAGTGAGATTTAGTAAGCATAAAAAAATCACGATATCCCACACAGTGTTCCAGTGTTGTTGTTGTTGTTGCCTAGAAGAAGTTGTGCATTTTTATCGCAAATCGTCAGCATCGTGGTGTAAAGTGTAAACAGGTTCAATTGTACCGACGGAATTGTGTACACACACCCAACAATGGTCATCTCTAAGATTTGCTGCATCGGAGCGGGATACGTAGGGGGTCCCACGTGCAGCGTGATGGCACTCAAGTGTCCCGACATCAAGATCACTGTCGTTGACCGAAGTGCGGAGCGCATCGCTCAATGGAATTCCGACAAGTTACCTATTTATGAGGTAAGCCATATTTTTTATCGGTTTTCTCTGCTTTAAGATTAGCGCATTCGGTGGATACGATTGTGGATTCTTATTTTTATTTCACCATATGTATTGTGCATTTTCGATAAGGTATTTCCTAAATTTGATTTTAGTGTCAACGGTTTCCTAGATTAATATGTTGAACGTATTTTACTACTCTGATATCAACTTTTAACTGTTGTGAAAGATTATTCCATTCTTATGATGTTGACCTAAATTTTCAAACCAGTGTTGGGCCACATCTGGAGAGCGGGGGTTTATCTATTTTTTTTTTGTTTCTCCCAGTTACGATGAGTTCATGGAAGGATATTTAATATCATTTGAATAATAAAAACACATCCCTTAATAATAAGCTTGTGCGGGAAACATCATCTACAACAACGGAAATGGTTCATTCTCAGATGTGAAATCTAACGACGAACATACGAAATGCTAACGAGTATTGTTTTTATCGGTTCTGCAACAAAAGATAGAAACACTATCGATTTACTGCCAACAATCTCAATGTTTGGAGACTTCTCTTATTCATCTATGTATACTGTTCTTGTGTAGCCGGACAACTCCGGTTTTCCCTTTTGTGTGGGTCGTTATCTTCCCGTATTAAACATTCTTGTTTCAATGGCTCGGGGCGTTCGGTAAGCGTAATATATGATGCGTATGTAGGAGAAGTGGGGGCATAGTGGTCACCCTAAGGAATATGCCCATTTCCAGCGTCCACAATTCTCGTTTTTCGAAGAATATTATAGTTCAACTCATTGTTGTTCAAGATAGCAAACGGATTTTACTATAAAAATTCAAAATAGTACATAGTGAAAAATCGAACATTTTTTTCTTGCTCGGAGATAAAGTGATCACTTAGTGGGTGTAAAGTAGTCACTCGCACATATCAAGCTAAATGGAGTAAATTTATGCGTTTTTTAGTCCAATTTTTTCTAATCATATTTGATATAGTAGGCATGTATGAAACAAGCCTGGCCTGTTCACCTAGAACCTCAATTTCAATTTTCTTATGCATACAAAAACGTAGTAAGAAACACAAACGTTCCGCAAAATTAGGTTTGGTTTAGTTCTTCTTCTTCTTAAATGGCGTTAACGTTCCCTGTGGAACTTTTGCCGTCTCAACGTATTCATTAACTAGCGTCGTTCATTAATACTTGGTTGAGATTTCTATGCCGAATAACACGCCTTGAATGTGCTCTAGAGTAGCAAGCTCTAGAATACGCGTGACCACAGTGCAAGCCGGAAGAATTTTCTTTGACGAAAAATCCCCCAACCAGAACGGGAATCGAACCCGAACACCCGGCATGATAGTGTGGGACGCTAACCACTCGGCCACGGGTGCACAGGTTTGGTTTAGTTGGAGTAGCATATTTTTCCAGTGTCAAAGCCACGAAAGGAACCTCTTTAAGAGCAGAATGTGATGAGGTATTTCAGTTTTACTAAACAGAACACTGTAAGTTGTTATCCACCTATGACCACTTTGCCCCCAAACATCAAAGTAATTTCTATGTTAATTAATCGTTGAGATTAAACAAAATATCTCCTGGAATATGTGATATGTGTGTAACTGATGATTTGTCCAACATATCAGATTTAATAAACTAAATTTCACGAGAAATTCCTTAGATACCATGCACACAGTACTACGGCCGAATGGCTATCGAGAGAGCAATTTCTATTTTTATTTATATTTTGACATGCGACAGCTCTACTGAAGTAGAGATTGACTCAAAAGTCATGAAATTCTTCAAACATAAGGTTACTATCAATACGGCATCTATAGTCAATTATTACACTACCAAACAAGCAGGTGACCACTTTGCCCCCCATGACCAATTTGATCCCACTTTCCCTATAGTAAGTTCATGCATTGGGGATATCAGATATCAGAGCGTACATAAAAATGAAAACTGAATGTGAAATGGAAGCCGGTTCAAGTGTGATTCACATACAACATACACGTCACGTTCACGTCCCATCACGTCACGATACGTCAATGATTCTACCATGCAATTCCCATGAAAACATTCACATACACCAGCAACGTAACGACCCGTCAGCATACGTTCGACGAAAACGACCGGCAGGATTTGTAGAAAAGAATAATTGACGGAGACGGACGGCTCGTTTGGTTTTTGTCTGGGCTTTGTGTCTCGGCTTTTGTTTTGATTTGGTTGTACAGTAATTTACATCTAAATCGACATTAAGCTAATTTAACCGATCTGTGATGCAACACGTTTAATTAGACATTTTTACCTCTAATTAGACATTTTTGTAAATATTGATATTCCACATTGAAAGTCGCCACCAGTCACGAAAGTCCAATTACTGGTCAAAATCGACTCCAATGCGACACTGAGTGGTGCCTCAGCATATTGCATTATAAGTAACTTACTGTACTTTTTATGCCAACATATCTCTCAGCTCCAAATTTCGGAGTGAAAATCATTCGCGACTAGTTGAGAGAATTATTCTATTTATTATTATTGTTGAATAAGGGTCGGACTACGGGGTTTAAGCATTTAAATAATAGAATTCAATGATTCTCATTGAATTTTCCAAAATTCGAAACTGATTTTAGGCATGCTGATTTGAAAGAGTGCATTGCAATTCAAAATTGTTGTAGGTGGCGACACCATGAATAAAATTAATTGAATCATTCGTTTGGCATTTGACATGACGGTGCTGGTGGAAGCATTGACTGCATGTGTGAATTGGTGGAGACGTTGACGGAACGTAGACGTTCTTCTCCGTAACGTGCTATGTGAATCGCACATAAATGTGTTATGCAGTGTTCTTGATAGAATAAGAGTATGCCGCTATCGTTAAATGGCAAAATTCGTTTACAATAGAATCTTACAATATGGTTATATTCATAATATTCCCAGAATGTATTCCCTTGATTCCTTTTTCCAGTGAGTGGCCGGGCGTTTTCGTCAAAAAGAAATACTTTGCTGCAAGCACTAACAGATCGTACGATAGTACGAACTTAGTTTTCATGCAACAATACCATCAGTTCTCAATCTTCTTCGAATTTTACGGCTGTCTCGAGCATGGTTTGTCATTGACGTTGAAATCATAACTTTTGGTCTAAGCATTAGTGTCGTTTCAAAACTGACAATATCAATATTTATATAGCAAATATCCATTAGATTTCGCATATCATGAACTGATATGTACAATGAAAATTTTTATATATATAAAATATATTTAAAATGTTTTATAAAATACTAGCTGACCCGGAAACTTCACCCCGCCCGGAATGGATTTTTTGTTATGAATACTTACAAACATTCACGTTTCTTAACAAGCGAACGTTCAACCTTCCAATTGACTCTTTACAATTTCCTTTTACTATAAATTTCCTAGTACTTCTACCAAAACTCGTCATTATAATACTCTCGTATAATATTCACAATTTTCGTTCAAGATTCTTCAATCACTTGCAAAAACCCGTTTCTCCGTTACCTGGAATACATGTTTGATATAAAAATATAATAAAATAAAGACAGCTCAAATCGGACGATTCCTTTCTTGAGTTTTGTGCTTACCAACACATTGGGCCTTCCATTTTTATTTGTATAGACATCAGACATCAAATGGACTAACAACGCTTATAACGATTTAATTGTAGAGCATATGGGAATTCAATTTTCCGAATTTTCTCGTTTTCCTTCAGTGTTGGGGGCCCCTCATCTCCTTCCAGAGAAGGAAGGGGTGCCATAGCATCATTGGAATATTTATTGTGCTGTAAAATCCTGTGTAGCGTCGAACCACCATAGGAACATTTATCGCACCCTAAATTTGCCAAATTTGGTTCCATTTACTTGATCAGTTCTCGAGTTATGGAAACTCCCCCCTTTGAGGGGTGTCGAATCAGTATAGAAACATTTCATACGCCCTAAAACTCCCACATGCTAAATTTGGATCCGTTTGCTTGATTAGTTTTCGAATAATGCAACAACTCCCCTCTTTTGAGAAAGGGGAGGATAGCCGAGCCATATTTAAAACATTTTGTGTCCCCTGAAACTCCACATGCCAAATTCGGTTCCGTTTATCTGATTAGTTCTTGAGTTATGCAGACATTTGTGTTTCATTTGTAAGTCCCCCCTTAGAGAGAGGAAGCAGCGTCGAACCACCATAGAAACGTTCCGTGCCCCCTAAAACATACACATGCGAAATTTGGGTGGATTCGACTTATTAGTTTTTGAGTTGTGCAGAAATTTGTGTTTCATTTGTATGGCTATGGAAAATTTTAAAAATCGAAAAAAAATTTCGATGCCAAATGAAATTATTAGCAAAATTGAAATTTGCTTTTCGATGTCAAATGAATTAAAAATGCACAAAACGTCGAGATCTGGTGTTATATCGGAATTTTTTTCTTGATATTTTGGGACTTTTTGGAGACAAAGAAGAGCTCGAGGAAACTGTAGGAAAATATGTTAACAAAATGTGATTGCGTTGTTAGGGAAGACGATACATACAACCAGACAGTTTTCGATCAAATCTCTGGGCAGAAATTTTATACCTCGGTTGACCGGAAGAATGTAAAATCAAGAAGTGATCGAAATTCCCGAGAATGTTACTTGTATGGTAAACAATCTGCAGTTGTTGACTGAAAAACGATACTTTCGTTACTTCTGGGAGCATGAACCAGTAAACTTACCAAAGCTGACGGAAGAGATCACTGCGTTCTGGAACAGCATGATGTGCCTGATTGCATATGCTAGACTTGGCAAGCTGCAACTACTTCGATTTCAATAAACAGTGGTACAGCGAAAATTGCGTTACAGGGGTTCCCAAGGAAATTATTCAGGCCAATACTCCAGAACTCAGTCCAATTGATGAATTGTGCGGAAATGGAATTTAGCAAAACGATAGATCGTGAACGAAGAAAAAATCGAGGAATGACCTCAGCAATGGTCAAAGAGAATACAAGATTTTCGTGACCGGATTTTTACGTGTACTTATAAAGGGTTAATTAGTGCTTATATAGGCTACAATAGTAATCTCTATTTGTATTTCTTCTGTTTATTCAAAAAAGAAACAAATCATCAATACAATCGTTGTTTGGCAGAGAAAATATATGGGGTAAATTATTTTGGTTTGTCCGATTTTTGACGCATCTAGTAAATGCAAATTGATTTTTCTTAATGAAAATCACATATAATGAAGACGAGTTTAGGTTTGTTGGAAAGCCCCAAGTCTGTAGTCGCTAGTAATACCCTAAGGCGTTCAAATTATCCAAATTTTTGTGTTTTTTTTAACTATTTTCTTCGAAGCTAAATTATGATCATGGTTTGTCCGAAAAATGATTATGATTTGTTCGGTTTTAGAAATCACTATTTTTTAATGAATAAATTCGAATTTTCAAGTAGATGTTGCATTTCTGATTGCTTTAGTTTACTGTCATTATATTGATCCATGATTGGATCCATGATCCAAGCTTTTTTTAGAACATTGCCTTTTCTTGGGCATTTCAAAGATGAACATCACTCAACACAGAGAAACTTTATGGACCTGATTCTCGAATACACTTCACGGTGGAAACGAAATAAACGGCACCCCATTGAACTACGTTTTACGAGTTAGTGAAGTGTCGAAGATAATAATGAGTTTTCAGGCAGATTGAACACTTTTCAAATAACAAATCATTAATGAAAATTAACTTCTTCGTATCAAACTGGTATTTAATGTGAGTGGAAAACATTGTTTTCTTCATGTGATATAATAATCTCATACAAAAATTTCATCTGAAGATAATTTGATATTATAATGATAAGTTTAGTGGGAAACTAATCTCGTATCCAGATGTCGACACCGTACCGTTGTCATCGCGGATACGTTTCATTCCGTTTCCACCGTGAAGTGTATTCGAAGTGTATTCGAGAATCAGGCCCTATTTCTGCTACACACGAATAACAATATAAACAAACTGCAGCGCGTCAAGCGGCTGCTATAGTAATAATGTGGACAAACCAACATCAGCGCGCGCATTGAACAAATCATGATCAGAATTGAGGACGTCGAGATTACATGATTTAGATGTATACATCTGATCTGATGTGCAAGCATAATGAAAAGATCTGAATAGGTACTGAATAGGTACTAAAATAATCATCTGATGGTTGATTAAAAGTTAGCCCAAATGACGGGCGCATTGACACCAATAGAAGGTGGACTTTATAAACCTTTAAAACAGGTGGATCCGTAAAAATACCATTTAAAACTACTGTAAATCATGACTATTTGACTAATGACTATTTTATTTATATGTTAGAAATATTGGAATAACTAATTTGACACAGGTGCGCTGAACTAGAGCGTTCAAAAAAGTTGACAAACCATGATCATATTTTCGACTGGACAAACCAACATCATTTACCCTACATTTCATTATCTTATGTTAAAATTTCGATTTTTTTTTTATATATTTGGATCAACGGAATGAGAAGTACAAGTAATGTGGAAATCAGATCAGACTCGAATCAGAGTAGTCCGGAACATCTACTTGACCATTTGCAGTCAGACTTGCGATACCATAAACACCTGTATTAGCAATAGCATTAAGAATTATTCTATTCTATTGCTTATAAACACTAAATCAGGGGTTTTCGACCTTTTTTGTTCCATTCCCCCCTTTACGAAAGTTAATCCCAGTGCATCCCCTCTATCAGTATTTTGTAAGAAAGTCTGTATGCTCAGTAAAATGATAAAATACAGACGGTTTTCGTGTTATATTCGCAACAAATCTCATTTTATGGTTGTATCTGATTACAAAAAAGGTATATGAAGAAGGTATGGCACCTGAACTGCGCCTGAACGAGTTCCGCCAAAGACTAATTCTTGAGAGCGTTGTCGAAAAGCACACCTCATGTCATCTTGGATATCTACTCTGTTATGATTTTTCCATCAGCAGCATTATAAGAAAACCAAATAAATACACTGAAGTCGCTTTTTACGCGGTTTTTTTATACGCGGTTTTATTTTACGCGGCTTTTTTTACGCGGTTTTTGGAATTTACGCGGTTTATTTTTACGCGGATTTCGGAATTTACGCGGATTTTGAAATGTACGCGGTTTTTTTACGCAGCACGTATCAACCGCCAACAAATTCAAAGTGCTTATTGGTGTGACTTTTCACGAAATAACTTGGTATTGTATCACTGATTAGTAGCTGAGAAATATAAGAAGATACAGATATCATGACAACAGCATATAAAAAAAAAAAGTTAATCAATTGTTAGAACATGGGTTGCATTTTTAATTAATAATTCACTGTTTGTTAAATTTTTATTCTGATTTTGAAATTTACCCGGTTTATTTTTACGCGGATTTTGGAATTTACGCGGTTTTTGGAATTTACGCGGTTTTTGTTTACGCGGCACGTATCTCCCGCGTAAAAAGCGACTCCAGTGTACTACGTAAAAGACAATAACACTCTCAACGCTTATTCCGCATATCAGGTTGATGAGTTTGTTCTGAAATCGGTCCAAAACTTTCGTCACTGCCAGTCGGAAGGGATTTCAAACTTGTCAATTCGGAAGGGATTCCAAACTTTGTCCAAATCGGCGTTCTTTGATTTAAGAAAACATATGTTTCAAGTTTAACTTGTTGTAAAAAATCTAGCAAATGCTGTACAATTTACTTTTTAATGGTCTTCTGTACTGTTTATTCGTCTGTTCCAACATCATTCACTGAAGAAAGTATTTCAAACATTGTGAAATTATTCAATTGAATATTTCATTTCAAATTTGAAAATGTTTACGGAGGATCGCAAATTTTACCATATATATATATATATATATATATATATATATATATATATAAATATATATATATATATATATATATATATATATATATATATATATATACGTTACACCACAACCGACCGACCAAGGCGTCCCAGAAGTCAAGACGTCAGCAAAAGCCCAGCCGAGACCCATAGCAACAGACAGAGGCGTCAAAGTTACACCGCGCGTGTAAACCAACATTTGCCGACGCCGCGGAAATCAATCGAACGACGCGAACAAAGGTTCGATCAGGTTCGAACCACCGACGGAAATAATGAGATCAGCAGATGTAGTCTATTTAAGCCTTGTAATACGATTATAGAATTTAGTCTTGAGCGTAGCCGAGTTGAATACGGGCATAAAGGTTTATGAACCGAATGTAAAGTGTTATAAACGAATAAAAAGGGTAATTAGAAATTAAATAAAAGTTTTTTTTAAACCGCGAGTTAAGTCACGGCATAATTGGCGCAGTCATTGGCCAAGTGGTACAACGAAGTGAGTAGTGTTTATAGAGCGGATATCTGGAAGCACCGCCACCGAGTTAAAGAGGAGAAGTTTACATCTACTGAAGAAACCAAACGAACAAGCGAGAGGACCCCCTGAGCGAAAATCAAGGACTCGCTGCCGTTAGGAAAACTAATCCCGCCACCTGGAACGAACGATCTACGAGGAAACCGATTCAACCTACCCAGACTCCAGGAGATGAAAGCAGTAATCTTCCTGTAAGTAAACACGAACAATTATCTAAACCTAACACAACAAAATACTAATTCAGAAGTGCGAGCCCCCACCAGTGGTAAGCGGACACTTGATATATCACAAAGTGAATAACTAATTCATTAACAAGTGAAGTGTAGAACAACACATTTTCTCGCGCGTATAAAGTACGTAAGATTTTTTTTTAAAAAAAAAAAAAAAAAAAGAACAAACTCTTTTGAAAAAACAAATTTATTAAAATGGCCGAGCGGGAGCAAATGATTTCTCCGGAACTTCTGGCCCCGGAATTGGATGATCATGCACCAATTCCGCAACAAGAAATAACAATTCAAGGGTTACTCCAACACATAAGGAGCCTAACTCACAATCAGAACGAACTGATTGGGCAATTGAGAACACTTAAAGCAAAAGCGGAGGATCCGTTTATGCAGTTTAGAACTCCGGATCCTATTAAGAATTTACCAACATTCTCCGGAAACAAACGGGAAACAAACGCATGGCTTGAAGACGCCGAAAACACCCTGCATCTTTTTGAAAGATACAGAGATGATCCGGTCTACAGCCAATTGGTCAGAGCGGTAAAGAATAAAATCGTGGGAGAGGCCAAAGAAATTTTGATTGCTGCCGGCAACCCGAACAGTTGGGCAGAAATCAAAGAAATTATTCTAAATTCATACGGCGATAGGAGAGATTTGACATCTCATATTCAATCGTTGTTTTATATAAACCAAGGAAAAAAATCCATCACTGAATACTACAACCGAATCAAAACCATAGACACTGCTATTAAATCCACAGCAGCGACAATGGATGATTATAACAACTCTACAAGAGCAATAAATAATCTAGTGAGCCTTATGACTCTCACTAGATTCATAGATGGGCTCACAGAGGAATTGTCTATGCACGTGCGAAGCTACAGACCTAAAAGTCTGGAGGAAGCGTATGCAATCACCATACAATATGCCAACGCTGCATATAGGCAGAAGTTAAACCAAAAACCATCTGACACAAATAAAAATATCAGATCCAACAATAGTAACGGTTCACATAATTCGAAACCGTCTCCCAACCCCAATAGTAATGGCAATCACTTTAACGCGAAGCCATCCACCTCAAATTCTAACAATAACTTGCATAATCAAAAACCATACGGGTCTGCGAAATTCAAAGCTAGAGCTCCACCGCCAGATGACGATGTCTCGATGAGGACAGCGAAATCGCGGGCAGAGGTTAACAGCCACGAAACAGCAGAACACAGCAAAAATCATCAAACAGAACCTGACACTTCGGAACAGCTGGACGAATCCGTCCTCGATTCGGAAGATGACGATTATTTCGTCAACGATGAACTAAATTTTCACGTGGCCGAGGCGCTACAAAAAGAAAAATAATGAACGATAATAACTTTATTCCCTACATCACCATTGCAACATCCAAAGGCGAGATGAAATTTTTGATCGACACAGGAGCGAACAAAAATTACATATCACCCGAGCATGTAAACATAGAAAACTGCAAAACAGAACCGATTTCAAAAGTAACCAACATTAAGGGAACCTTTACAATCGATAAATCCGCTTCCTTCGACCCATTTCTTATAAATAAAAAACTGAAATTTTTCATTTTCAAATTTCATAAATTTTTCGATGGACTCATCGGATACGAGTCATTGAGAAATTTAAATGCTAAAATCGACGTCAGTAAAAATACATTGAGGATCGGGAGAAAAACTTTCGCAATGAAAAAGAGATTTCCCGAGAAACATAAAATCAATTTAAATGAACAAGAATATCAGTTCATAAAATTGAAAACCAAGAAAAATGGAGATTTTCTTATAGAGGAAGAAAAGCCTCACGGAAAATTTTCTATCTTGCCAGGCCTCTACAGAAGTGCTAATAACACAGCCTTTGTAGCAGTGCAAAATTATACAAAAAAATCGATGGAAATCAATTCGAACGAGATCAAGCTTTGCAATGACTTGGATACAGAGGTTGACCCATTCGAGCTGACAGAGCTACCGAAAAAGGTTGACTCTGAAAATTACACCATAAGAGACGATCATATGAATGAGGAGGAGAAATATACCCTCAGGAAATTGATCAGGAAATACAACGACGTTTTATATGTGGAAAGTGATAAGTTATCATTCACCCATAAAATTAAACATAAAATACGCACCGTGGACAGTATTCCGATACACTCCAAATCGTATAAGTACCCCTACGTGTACGAAAGCGAGGTGCAGGAGCAAGTTAAAAAGATGCTGAAAGACGGAATCATAAAAGAGTCAATCTCGCCTTACACGTCACCTGTGTGGGTGGTTCCTAAAAAGTCCGATGCATCTGGACGAAAAAAATTCCGTTTAGTGATCGATTACCGAAAACTAAACGAGAAAACAATTAATGACAAATACCCTATACCAGAAATTACGGATATTCTGGATAAATTAGGAAAGGCGAAATATTTTTCAACAATCGATTTAGTTTCTGGCTTCCACCAAATTCAATTAGCGGAGGAAGATACAGAAAAAACTGCTTTTTCCGTAAACGGTGGCAAATATGAGTTTACTCGTATGCCATTTGGCTTGAAGAATGCCCCAGCGACTTTTCAAAGAGTCATGGATTGCATTCTGAGAGATTTAGTAGGAGTATGTTGTTTCGTCTATATGGACGATATCATCATCTTCTCCAGCTCGCTTCAAGAGCACTTGAAAAATTTGTCGCAAGTCTTCGCAAAATTGAAAGAAGCAAGACTAAAAATTCAGCTGGACAAATGCGAGTTCTTTAGGAAAGAAACGCAATTTTTAGGTCATACAGTCTCTGAAGAGGGAGTACGACCAAACAGCGACAAAATTGATGCAATAAGGCAATGGCCAATACCTAAAAGCGAAAAAGAAGTGAGACAATTCCTAGGAATGCTTGGCTACTACAGGCGATTTATTAAGGATTTCGCAAAAATTGTAAAGCCGTTAACAGCACTTCTCCGAAAGGATATTGAATTCGAAATTACACCAGAAGTAGTAACATGCTTCGAAAAGTGTAAGCAACTTCTGACGATCGACCCGGTATTAATTTACCCTGATTTTAGCAAAGAATTTTCACTAACAACGGATGCGAGTGACCACGCTATTGGTGCAGCGTTGTCACAAGGGCCAGCAGGTAACGACCGACCCATCGCATACGCCTCACGTACTTTGAATAAAACGGAAGAACGATATTCCACTACCGAAAAGGAGTTTCTCGCGATAGTATGGGCAGTGAAACATTTCAGACCATACCTCTATGGTAGAAAGTTTAAAATGTTCACCGACCACCAACCACTAACATTTTCTTTCACGAACGCTAACCACAGAATAATTAGAGGAAAGCTGGCTTTAGAGGAATTCGATTACGAACTAATCTACAAACCGGGAAAACAAAACGTTGTCGCCGACGCGCTATCGCGCGTAAACATAGAAAAACACCTGAACGCACACTCGCAATCATCGCTTTCCCTAAATGTTGAACCTTCTGAGCGAGGAAACGAACCTTCAGACGACGAAAGTGACGGAACGACAGTACACTCAGCGGATACGAGTGATGACTACTTTATTCGGTATACTGAGAGACCTATCAACGTTTTTCGGACACAAGTCATATTCAAAATAGGAAATGTAGAACTTGCAGCCTACGAACAAATTTTTCCAAAATATCACAGACACACAATAGTAAAAAGAACATACACCGAAGAAGACATAGTTGAAACGTTGAAACGGACCCTGAATCCGAAGGGTTTGAGTTGTATAAAAGTACCTATCTCATTAGCACAACTAGTGCAGGAGACGTATAAAAAACATTTTTCCTCAAATATTATTTACAAAGTATTTATTTCAGAGACCATGTTGGAGGACATCAGAATGGAAGTCGAGCAAGACGAGATCATAAGAAGAATTCACCAATACGGACACAGAGGAATCAAAGAAAACCGGAACCAGATTCTACAAACACACTTTTTCCCGCAACTCGATCGAAAGGTCAAAATTTATGTCGATTCCTGTGATATTTGCAAAAAAGCCAAATATGACAGAAATCCACCCAAACTAATTAGAAAAAGCACATTTGGACAGAAACCTTTCGACAGAGTCCACATTGACATTTTCTTCCTAAAAGGTCAAAAGTGGCTCACCATAGTTGATTCATTTTCAAAATTTGCAAACGCGATTCCATTAAGCACAAGAACAATAGTTGATATCAAAACCGCAATAACCGAACACATTCGAAATTTTGGAAGACCTCAAACTATAGTGAGTGACCAAGAGCCATCTTTCAGGTCCATAGACTTTATGGGATTCCTAAATGATCTCAATATAGAGATACACCTCGCAAGTGGATCCAATTCAAATGGTATCGTGGAACGTTTCCACTCCACTTTAATTGAAACCTTCCGCACAAACAAAGCAAAATTTAAAGATTTAACATTAAACGAGCAAGTAAATATCGCCATCGACATTTACAATAATAGTTTCCACTCAGTAATAAAAACCCAACCGCGAAATTTGATTTTTAATAACTCTGGATCTACGAATATGGAAGAAATATCTGAAAAATCTAAAAACCTGCAATCTGCAGTTAAAATCGAACTAAATAGACGAAAAGATAAATACGAACAACAAAATATGAATAACGAAAAACCTGAAGATCTTCAACCAGGCGAAATTAAATACATAAAAAACTCTCAACGTTTAACAAAGGACAAAGATCCGTTTAAAATAACAACGATTAAACACAACAACGAACTAACATTTGAAGACGTCAATAATATTAAAATCCACAAAAATAGAATAAAGAAATAACCGATAAATCAATTATTTAACTCTCGTTGCAGATTTTCATGCATCGTCATAATAAATTGCACAAAACTTAAAGATCTATCTCACAACAATGGTATAATTGCCATAAAATTAAAACAAGTCAGGATTAGGATAGGATTCGAGAGAATTATCCAAAAGATTAATATCCACTCTATCGAACATAATATCAATTACATTGAAAAAATCGCAGGAAATATTAAAGTTATAGACCACTTAAGAAGTACTTTAGATTTCAAAATACAAAACTCAAAAGGTAAATTGATGAGCTTGTATTCCCACAGAAGTAAAAGAGCATTAGTAAACGCATTAGGAACAGCAATAAAATTAATAGCAGGAAACCCTGATAATGACGATTTAGAAATTATAAACCATAGTTTGGGAACTTTAGAGAAACAGGAAAATTTACTATCGAAATCTATATCAAGACAAATAATCATTAACGAAAAAATACAAAACAAAATTAATAACATAACAGACGTACTCAAAAAGATCAATAAACAGATTGTGGAACAGAGGAACAATTCTTTGGTAACCAGAGCAGATTTGGAATATATCAACATGATTGTAAACCTTGACTCTATAATTCAGATTCTCGGAAATATTGAAGAACAAATCGAGTTTGCTAAACTCAACATTTTAAACAGAAATTTATTTTCATTTGAAGAGAAGAAGTACATTTTCAACAGACTCAATGCTCAAAAGCTAAAGCTAGACTATTTAGATCAAATATTCCAGTACAGCTCAGGAAGCGTTATTGTAAGCCAAGGTGAAATTATAATACTGGTGAAAATACCCATCCTCGGGGACAACGAGTTCGACCTGATCAACATTCAGACGCTCAACATAAACAGTACACGAATCAGCACAGACGTAAAACTGGTGGCAAAGCATGGAGACATCATTTACAGACAAAGCGAACTTTGCGACATTTGCGAAGCTACAACCCTTCTCGAAGATGATTGCATCTATAACCTTCTGAATCACCAAACACCAAAATGTATCATAAAACCCGTCAGACAACCCATCCGTGTCGAAGAAATTAAGAAAGGAGTCATACTTGTTGACACAAACAAAAATGTATTGATCTCTGATTCATGCAACAATTCCAGACTGATCAACACCCCGACAATCATCGAAACAAACAACTGTACAATCAAAGTGATGAACATCACCTTCAATAACCAAGTAACTTTTGGAAATAGTGAAGAATACCTTCTCCCAATATACGGAAATAAGTTGATACAATTAAACTATACAGAGGAGAATAATGAAATCAACCACCTCAAATTGGAAAACCTTAACAGTCTGCAGGACATAAAGTTAGACCTGCATCGTTCAAAAAGGACAACAACCATCGGAGGAGGAGTCCTCCTCATGCTAATCATTATCTGTTCTTTTACCATTTATATCATCGACAGAAGATTCAAAGCGAAGGAAAGAGCAACTCTGGAAATTCGAAGCCATGTTGGAACCACCACGGAACTTAAACAAACCATTGGAAAAGGAGAATTTGGACCATTACCGAGTCTCGTCCTTTTCGAAAGATCGTCCGAGGACGGACGAGAATCTAAGGGGGGAGGCGTTACACCACAACCGACCGACCAAGGCGTCCCAGAAGTCAAGACGTCAGCAAAAGCCCAGCCGAGACCCATAGCAACAGACAGAGGCGTCAAAGTTACACCGCGCGTGTAAACCAACATTTGCCGACGCCGCGGAAATCAATCGAACGACGCGAACAAAGGTTCGATCAGGTTCGAACCACCGACGGAAATAATGAGATCAGCAGATGTAGTCTATTTAAGCCTTGTAATACGATTATAGAATTTAGTCTTGAGCGTAGCCGAGTTGAATACGGGCATAAAGGTTTATGAACCGAATGTAAAGTGTTATAAACGAATAAAAAGGGTAATTAGAAATTAAATAAAAGTTTTTTTAAACCGCGAGTTAAGTCACGGCATAATTTATATATATATATATAAATATATATATATATATATATATATATATATATATATATATATATGAAATATATATAATTTTTTTTTCACAGGCCTCTTTTGTGGCTAACTTCTGACTACCTAGCTCGTTCGCCATGGACAAAAACAGGTGGTAGTCACTTGGTGCAAGGTCCGGACTATACGGCGGATGCAAAAGAACCTCCCATCCGAGCTCCCGGAGCTTCTGGCGCATCACCAAAGAAGTGTGTGGCCTGGCGTTGTCCTGATGGAAGACAATGCGGCCTCTATTTATCAAAGATGGCCTCTTCTTCATAAGTGCTACCTTCAAGCGGTCCAGTTGTTGGCAGTACAGGTCCGAATTGAACGTTTGACCATAGGGAAGCAGCTCATAGAAGATTATTCCTTGACAATCCCACAAAACACACAGCAGAACCTTCCTGGTCGTTAATGAGGGCTTGGCCACCGTCTGAGCCGCTTCAGCGGGCTTCGACCACAACCGTTTGCGCTTCATGTTGTCGTAAGTGACCCACTTTTCATCGCCAGTCACCATCCGCTTCAGAAACGGGTCGATTTTGTTGCGATTCAGCAGCGATTCACATGCGTCGATACGGTCAAAGATGTTTTTTTGCGTCAACGTGTGTGGCACCCATACATCGAGCTTCTTTGTGAATCCAAGCTTCTTCAAATGGTTAATAACGGTTTGATGACTTATCCCCAGCTCTTGGCCGATGCTACGGCTGCTACTATGCCGGTCTTTCTCGGCTAATTCAGCGATTTTGTCGCAATTTTCGACGACAGGCCTTCCGGAGCGTGGCGCATCTTCGACGACCTCTACACCAGAACGAAAACGTTGAAACCATCGTTGTGCGGTGGAAATGGAAACTGTATCGGATCCATAAACTGCACAAATTTTATTGGCAGCTTGAGATGCATTTTTGCCTTTGTCATAGTAGTACTGTAAAATATGTCGGATTTTCTCTTTATTTTGCTCCATATTTCCGACACTATAACTCACGAACGACTTAACCAAACAAAACACTGTCAAGGACTATATTATAGAACTACGCGCTTACAACGACACCTCGCGGAAATACCGCAGGACTTTTTTGACAGCCTAATATAAGATACTAGCTGTCACCTGCCACGCTTTGCTGTGGCACATTGTGGTTGCATGGTTGAGTTGAATTTTCTATTTTTTTTATGTTGTAACAACATGTTGTAACGTCAGTTCTCTTCAAGAGTGCACAACATTCAGCTCGCGCAGTCCGAAGACATCGGTCGCAAATTTGTTCGCGTCTATTATAGAGTGGAGATTATACCGTTATCAGTTCGTGGCTGGTGAAGTTATTTCGCCCTAACGGGGTTCTCTTTATTGCGCGAGTGAGGAGAGCAGCAATCACTACCAGCGTGAGGAAGAAGTCCTCCACGGCGGACGCGGTGCGTGTGCCGTATCATCGCTGTGTGTGCTTTAGCATCGTCATCGATTCCATCATCGTGTTTTGGTGCGATATACCGTTGCATCTGTGCCGAGCGATTGCCACGCGGTTCGATTGGGACACCGTTTCAATTCATTCGCATTGGTGTGCGATTTGGGTATAATATATATTAGGTTTAGAAATACAAAAAAAAATAAAAATTATATTATTTTATAACTGCCGTAATGGCAGAATGTCATGTTGACATGGAGATTGAAACTACTGTTTCCTCCTCACTAGCTACAACGGGGGCTGGGAAGTCGCTTAAACGCGTTCCCCCCTCAGAAGATGTCTCTTCAGAGAAAGAGGTAATCTACCTTAACAAGCCCCCCTCAAGAAAATTGGCAAACTTTTCCTCCTCGCCCCCTCAATCTCCCGCTCCCGCTTCCGCTCTACTACCGAACTTGCCTCCCAGCCCTACTGATCCCGCTCCCGTTCAACAATCGACCTCGTCCTCCCCCTCAGTTGTTTCCTCTCCTCGTGTCAAGGTCTATCCAGACGATGCACTTGGAGCTGGTCCATGGGTTGTTTTTTTCCGGCCTAAACCAAAAGGAAAGTCAATTAATGTCATTCAGGTTTCGAAAGATCTGGCAAGATTATATTCCTCCGTGGTCGAAATCTCTAAGGTTAGACCGAACAAACTGCGTGTTGTCGTGAGTGATCGGAAACACGCGAATGCAATTGTGATCGACGAGAGATTCTCCCTAGAGTATCGCGTCTACGTGCCCTCCCATGACGTAGAAATCTCGGGGGTGGTAACTGAAACTGGTCTGACGTGCGAAATGATAAAAGAAGGAGTTGGTAAATTTAAAAGACTCCCGTTGGTGGGTGTTAAAATTTTGGACAGCCGCCAACTAGGAAAAGTATCCCAGGAAGAGGGAAAAACTAAATTCACGCCGTCAGACTCGTTTCGAGTAACTTTTGCTGGTTCCGCTCTACCTGACTACGTCATGGTGGGCAAATTGAGATTGCCTGTGCGACTCTTCGTGCCAAAGCCCATGACTTGCCAAAAATGCAAGTCAGTTGGTCACACTTCAGATTATTGTGCCAACAAGGAGCGCTGTGCCACTTGCGGAGAGCAACATGAGGGGAAATCCTGCAGTGCGACTGAGCATAAATGTCCATATTGCGGGGGATCCCCACACGAGCTCTCAGTGTGTGAAACTTACAAGAGTCGCTGGGAGAAACAGAAGCGCTCTTTGAAGGAACGCTCGAAACGCACTTTTGCGGATATTTTAAAGGGCGCTTCTCCACGGGCCCAACAACAACAACCAATCAACACACAAAATGTCTTCGCCACGTTGCCCGTTGACGAAATAGAAGCGGACACAGCTAACGGGGGCACACCGTTCATTTTCCAAGGGAAACCCCGGCGCAAAAATGTGACCACTCCCAAAGTTCAAGGACAAGCCCCTCCGGTGATACCCCCTGTTAGCATGCCTAAAAAATCGAGTGCAGCGGACAAGCAAAATCAGGTTCCTCCTGGATTCCGTGGGAATAATTCACCTTCGAATGGCCCAGCACTCGAGGGGACATCAAAAACCCCAACTGTCCCTGTTTTTCCGTCCAGTTCAACTTCCCAATCGGGATTTATAAAGTTGTCTGACCTTTTGGACCAAATCTTCAAGTGTTTTAATGTTTCCGACTCCATCAGAACCATTGTCACCGCAATGCTTCCAGTACTAAAGACAATTTTGCAGCAATTGATGCAAACATGGCCCCTCCTTGCAATGATTATCTCTCTTGATGTCTAATTTAAATAGAGAGGTCGGAGCCATCACTGTTTTACAGTGGAATTGTCGTAGTTTTATCCCTAAATTGGATACATTCAAATTTTTAATTCATAACTTCAATTGTGATGTTTTTGCTCTGTCCGAAACTTGGCTTTCTTCGCGAGATGATCTCTCTTTCCACGATTTTAATATTATACGCTTGGACCGTGATGACAGATACGGAGGGGTGCTATTGGGTATCAATAAGTGCCACTCATTTTTTCGAATTGACCTTCCACCTATTGGAGGGATCGAAGCTGTTGCTTGTCATGCAAACATCAGAGGCAAAGACCTCTGTATTGTCAGCTTGTATTGGCCTCCGAGAGCTGCGGTTAGCCGCAATCAACTTGTTGACATGTGCTCACTCCTTCCTGAGCCACGATTGATCTTGGGAGACTTCAACTCTCACGGAACTGCCTGGGGGGAACAGTACGACGACAATCGTTCATTGTTGATATATGACCTTTGTAACAGCTTCAATATGACCGTTTTGAACACTGGGGAAACAACACGTGTACCTAAACCTCCTGCTAACCCAAGTGCTCTTGACCTCTCGCTTTGCTCGAATTCACTATCGTTAGATTGCAAGTGGAATGTAATCCAGGACCCCAACGGTAGTGATCACTTGCCAATCAAAATTTCCATCACCACTGGGTCGAATTCTTCTGAATCTATAAATTTGGCATATGACCTCACAAGACACATTGACTGGAAAAAATATGCGGACGCGATTACTCTAGCCATCAATTCCAGAGATGGTTTACCTCCATTGGAGGAGTATAACTTCCTTTCTCGTTTGATATATGACAGCGCGGTTCGCGCTCAAACGAAACCCATCCCAGGTTCCACTATTCGTCGAAGGCCTCCCAATCCATGGTGGGATAGCCAATGTTCCAAGCTTTATCAGGATAAATCGAATGCATTTAAAGCTTTTCGGAAACGTGGAACCATTGAGAATTTTCAAACGTATTTGGACCTTGAAAATCAATTTAAAAACTTGATCAAAGGGAAAAAACGTGCTTATTGGCGAAATTTCGTGGGAGGTTTGTCACGAGAAACGTCAATGAAAAAATTATGGAAAGTGGCTCGAAACATGAGAAATCGCTCTTCATCGAATGAAAGCGAAGAATATTCACATCGATGGATTTTTAATTTTGCACGGAAGGTTTGTCCTGATTCCGCTCCTGTGCAAAAAATTGTTCGAGATATACCACAAGATAGGTGCGATCTTGATTCCGAGTTTTCGATGGTAGAATTCTCTCTTGCTCTCCTTTCTTGTAACAATTCTGCTCCAGGAACGGATAGAATTAAGTTCAACTTATTAAAAAACCTCCCTGATGTGGCGAAACATCGCTTGTTGAATTTATTCAATCGGTTTCTGGAGCATAATAATGTTCCAGATGATTGGAGACAAGTGCGAATTATAGCTATTCAAAAACCCGGAAAACCCGCGTCCGACTTCAATTCGTACCGCCCAATAGCAATGCTGTCTTGTATACGGAAATTGTTGGAGAAAATAATCTTGTTTCGCCTTGATCAATGGGTTGAAACGAATGGCCTCCTCTCAGATACACAATATGGGTTCCGCAGGGGCAAGGGGACGAATGATTGTCTTGCGTTGCTTTCTTCAGAAATTCAAATGGCTTACGCCGAAAAAAAACAAATGGCTTCAGTATTCTTGGACATAAAGGGGGCCTTTGATTCAGTTTCAATAGAGGTTTTGTCAGACAAATTACACTCTCGGGGTCTGCCGCCTCTGTTGAATAATATGTTATATAACTTGCTTTGTGAGAAACAGTTGAATTTTTCTCACGGGGATTCGACAGTAAATCGGGTCTCCTACATGGGCCTCCCCCAGGGCTCATGTTTAAGCCCCCTTTTGTACAACTTCTATGTAAACGACATCGACAATTGTCTTACACAAAATTGCAGCCTAAGACAACTTGCAGATGATGGAGTGGTGTCTGTCGTAGGATCAAACGAATCCGACCTGCAAGGTCCCTTACAAGATACTTTGAACAATTTTTCAACCTGGGCCATTGGGCTAGGGATCGAATTCTCCACGGAGAAAACAGAGATGGTGATTTTTTCTAGGAAGCATAGACCAGCAAAACCAAAGCTTCAACTTTTGGGTAAACCGATCACTCATGCTATGTCATTCAAGTATCTTGGGGTTTGGTTCGACTCCAAATGTACTTGGGGGGCCCATATTAGGTATCTGAGTAAAAAATGCCAACAAAGAATAAACTTTCTCCGTACAATTACCGGCACCTGGTGGGGAGCCCATCCCGAAGATCTTATAATGTTGTATCGAACAACTATTCTCTCAGTGATGGAGTATGGCAGTTTCTGTTTTCAATCAGCTGCCAAAACACATCTCATTAAACTCGAGCGAATTCAGTATCTTTGTCTCCGTATTGCGTTGGGATGTATGCCCTCAACGCATACCATGAGTCTCGAGGTTTTGGCAGGCGTACTCCCACTAAAAGATCGCTTCAATTTATTATCTCTTCGGTTCCTCATCCGGTGTAAGTTTATGAACCCATTGGTGATCGGAAATTTTGAGCAGCTTACCGAGCTAAATTTTCATTCAGGAGTCATGAGCTCATATCATGAATTCATCTCCATGCAGGTTGATCCTTCTTCGTATACTCCCAACCGTGTTTGTTTTCCTGACTACATCAATTCCTCTGTACATTTTGATCTGTTCATGAAGGAGAAAATCCATGGAATTCCAGATTATCATCGATCGGGGATCGTTCCTACGATCTTCAATGCTAAGTATGGGCGTGTCAATTGTGATAATATGTACTTTACTGATGGGTCCTCTATGAATGAGTCCACAGGATTTGGAGTGTTCAACGAAATTTTTAGCACCTCCCACAGTCTTCAGAATCCTTGCTCTGTGTATATTGCTGAATTGGCAGCGATACACTGGGCGCTGGACAGCGTCGCCTCACGACCTGTTGAACACTATTACATTGTAACGGATAGTCTTAGCTCTGTCGAAGCTATCCGTTCAGTGAGGCCGGAAAAGCACTCGCCGTACTTCCTTGAGAGAATACGAGAAAATTTGAGTGCTTTAACCAGACGCTGTTATGTCATTACCTTTGTCTGGGTCCCTTCACATTGCTCAATTCCGGGTAACGAGAGGGCTGACTCATTGGCAAAGGTAGGTGCAATTGAAGGCGATATTTATCAGCGTCAAATCGCTTTCAATGAATTTTATTCTTTAGTCCGTAAAAATACCATCGCTAACTGGCAACGTAAATGGAACGAAGATGAATTGGGCCGGTGGTTTCACTCGATTATCCCTAAGGTTAGCCTCAAACCATGGTTCAAAAGTCTGGACTTGAGTCGGGACTTTATTCGCACCTTCTCCCGACTCATGTCCAATCACTGTTCGTTAGACGCGCTACTCTTTCGTTTTAATCTTGCCGATGGCAATATCTGTGCTTGTGGCCAAGGTTACCACGACATCGAACACGTTGTTTGGTCGTGCGAGGAGTATCTTGTTGCCAGATCGAATTTAGAAAACTCTCTTCGGGCTAGAGGAAGGCAGCCCAATGTGCCGGTGAGAGATGTGTTGGCTCGGTTAGACCTTGATTACATGTCCCAAATGGTTCCCGGAATAAATCGCCACAGAAAACGACTGCAACAGAAACCACCGCTTATAAAATGTGTAGTAGGCTATAAATATTGTGGCGCGGTATTGTATTTCAAAACAAGAATTAACCGGGCAAACGTATCGCCCCAGGCAAACGTAACGCCCCGGGCAGACGTATACCGTCCGACGCTCGCTAGAGCTCGGTCGGACATTGCTAAAGGATCGTATCCTATGTTTCAAACTAACCGGGCAATCAGTGGATCCCAGGTTTGCGTGCGAGACACCGCCGCTTCCGACGGCGGGTCGGCGGTGGACTCGGATTGCGTCATCTTGGCGGCATGGGCCGCCTCGATTCCTTATCCTCGCCAAATGGGGACTTCGTCCCCATTACATTGTCCTCAGAATAAATTTCGAAAAACGAGAACAAGAGAATAAATTTATAATAGAAATGTGAGGCACATGATGTTTTTCCCGCGCCAAATATTTCTAGCCTACTACACTTTTTCTAAGCGGTTGTTTCTGTTGCAGTTGTTTACTGTGGCGATTTATTCCGGTCACCGTCCCAAATATATGTCTTCCTAAAAGCTATCGATCTTCGTGTGTGATTGTCCTTATATCCTTATATTCTCCTTTTCCTTTTCCTTCGCGAGAAATCAAATCCCTTCTTACTAACAATAGAATAAGGTGAAATGTAAATACATGTTAGATATAAGATAGGCTTAAGAATTGAGTATGATGAATGTGAGTGCGAATGTGAGTGTGAACATTGTCAACATATCCTTATATCCCATCCTTTTCCTGAAACAAAATGTCACCCTTCTAAACTCGAGCAAGCCGCGAGTAATCGGTTCTCTACTTCATTAACATTAGCATTAATAAAAAATGTTTATATATACTTGTAACTATACAGATAGGAGTTTGGCTCCTTTAAACTTATGTAACTGAGCCTGTAAAAATAAACGATTTAATAAAAAAAAAAAAAAACATGTTGTAACGTGTTTTTAACGCGCACACAAACGAACAGATATTTTATATATATATATATATATATATATATATATATATATATATATATATATATATATATATATATATATATATATATATATATATATATATATATATATATATATATATATATATATGTATATATATACATATATATATATATATATATATATATATATATATATATATATATGTATATATATATATATATATATAGAGAGAGAGAGAGAGAGAGAGAGAGAGAGATGGAGATAGATTAAATCACTTCGAAACACAATTTCAGTTCATGATTTTATCAAACACGTGGAAAAAAGATGTTTCCTTCACATAGAACACATATTCATCATTCACTGAACAGTCGATTTGCATTAGAAGCTTTTTATGCCGTAACAACGTAACAACACTCCTCGAAGTGAATTGTATATTGTGTACATCTTTGAGCTCAATCGGTTGCGTACTTTTCGAGTTTTTGACGCGTACACAAACGAACAGAACATTTATATATATATATATATATATATATATATATATATATATATATATATATATATATATATATATATATATATATATATATATATATATATATATATATATATATATATATATATATATATATATATATATATATATATATATATATATAGAGAGAGAGAGAGAGAGAGAGAGAGATTACTGTTCCGATCTGTTTTAGGTCAAAAATACGAATCTAAATATTATGAAAATGTCGCGATTGTAAAAAGGGGTTGACCCATTATCTTTTTATTAAAATTTCGATTTCATTACACTCGTGCATCAAATCACAGCCAAACTGTGACTGTTTGGTGGATAGTCACATGAACAACCAATGAGTCTATGTCTATCCGCGACAGAGGATTCAACCCGTAATGTGTGGCACAAGAGACAATTGCGCTCTCCTACTATGCTACGTCCATCGCAGGAGATTCACACCTCCGTAACCATATCATACTGGTGTGTTCCACGAGGCGACCAGACGTCGCGCCACCCCATTCACATTCATTCAAAAGTACAGATGATCTATTATGCGAGCAATTTTCGCTGTGCACATAATATCTAGCCCATCCGGTCAAGGTTGACTCAAATTGGTTGTCTCGATGGCATGCGGTGGATTTTCACAGTTATACTCGTCAATATGTGTACAGTATGTGAGGCAATGACCGCGGGAACCGCGAATTCGAATTTTTAAGAGTGTCATTTTCAGCACTTGTGAAATGTTTCCCCTGATTCGAATGACGATTTACGGAATGAGCATGAAATAGGATGAATGTGTACTTCCAATTTGTAAGCTAAAACGCGTGCTCTCGTTTCGTAAAACTGGTTGAATTGGTTCGGTGACATACTTGTGGTTCAGTTTTGCGTTCTGCATATCATCGATAATAAATAGTGGTTCACAGCCGATTGGAGAACTGCTGTACATTTTGAATACGTCAATTATCTACCGTTTTTCAGCCTGCCTATTTATTTGAAAATTTGAAATATTTATTTAGAAGACATATGTATATCAGTCAGAATAGATGGTTAGTACAATCAAAATATCCAAACCGTCGATTTTCAATTTATCTGAATGCCAGTATTGCAATTAATTGTCCGATGATAGACATTTATACTGCATTGTTGATCTGCGAAAACCTATGCGGAAACATAACAAAAAAAAATCGCTGAATCATTCAAATGTGATGAATTTTGGTAGATGAGTTACCATCTAAATGCTACCCGGAAATAAATCGAGGAACTATCATGGAATTTCAGCATGGTATCACTTGAGAAATGCCAGTTGCGATATTTTCACACAGATGTTAACGCTCGCATTCTGAACATTTGTCATTGATAGTGCAACTTTACTACTTAATAGCCGCTAAATTATTCAGACACATCAAAATAACCATTTGTTAAGTTTTTTTTCCTCTATGTCACCGATATTACGGAAGAATTAATGGCATCATTTTTTTGTGTTGACAAAACTACAAATATTTTGCGTCAGCGGGAAGTAGTTTGGAAGATGCAAATTATTTCCGTTCGCTTGCAGCTGAAAGACACTGTAAGATTGCGCATAAAAAATTGATAAAATAATCCATACCCTGCAGACGGTTATCGAATGTTTCGAACGTGAGCTGACATCACGTACCTACCGTGCGTACCAATGAAATCAAGGTGAAGCAAAGTACCGCGAAGAGTGACACAATGCAAGTGTATATTTACGGACTGTTCATAAACACAATAACTAAACGATCAAAGCATAGGCAAATCGTTTCAACCCTGTTCAAGTGTAGTTAGTTCACGACCAAGGTCGTGAATTTGTAGGTTAACAATCGTTTACCTTTGCTATTCGTTTCCCCTCTTTTCCCTTTCCTCGTTCACTTCTATAATTGGGACAAATTCACTGTAATGAGCATCGTGCGATCATTGATACTTAGCGTTGCAGCTGGCATCGAAGTGCAGGTTCGTCTGAAGGTCCATTGCACCGGCGTCTGTTGGAATGAATCTGTGTAGTGAACTGTATAAGTCTATTACATACACTTTTTTCCTTTTTCGCTTACTCATGTAGCTTCATTCTGCAGGTTGTGACTTCATGGATAATCATATGGAATTCCAGGCTATGATGGAAGATACAGTCAATCGCAAAATTGAGAGTACACATGCTACTTGACGATACTTTCCATTTATTTGCTACTATATTTGCTACACTTGCAAATTCTTCTAATGCATATTAATTACTCACACATTCAACTAGCTATATGCGCAATAACATTTCGCGAATTTGTTTTGAAAGATGAAAAAATCTAAAGGCATTGCAAAATTGATTAAATTACCAAAACAAACAAACCTTGTAAGTAAGATCATTGTCAATTAGAGTACTTTTTTCGTCAATGTGTAATGTGTAATATGCTTGGGCAAGGTAGGTTTTTGTTTTTTATTGATGTTTGAAAAAGTTTTTATTAAAACGGCATGTAAGAGGAAAGAAAAAGATATTGTTACACGTAAAATGCTAACAAGTAAGACTTGTCGAAGGAAGTCATTGCGGTAAATAACAGCTGTATCGGAAGAACCCACTCTACAATGAAGAAAATCATAAACAAGTGAAAATACGAAGGAGCCATGGAACATCTCCCGGTTACAGGACACAAACGGACCCTGTATTCCGATGATAAACGGGTAATCATGCGAACATTTCGAAAAAACTCTGAAACAAATGTTTCTAAATTGATTACCGAAGTAGCCGACAACATTGAAACACCTGTCAGCGCAAACTACATCCGGAGAGTAGCATATAGAAACAATAAGAGAGATCGTGTTGCTCGTAAAAAGTCTAAGGAGAATATGGAAACATTACTACAGTTTGCCCATCATGCCTTAGCATATGTTAACAGACCTACTGGAACAAGATCTTTTGTACGGATGATACGAAAACCAATCGCTTTGAATCGGATGGAAGACAGATACTGAAACCAGGATCGATGCTCCAGATACAGCATTTGTTTCCCACAGTAAAACACGGCGACGACATTCAGCTGATGTATGGTACAATAGCCGCTCCTGGAACTGGGAAATCAAGAACAGTCTGGAGAATAAAAATCCAGGCATCAAAGCGGAACTTAAAATTGCGATTAAGAAGATCTGGGAGAGCAGTCCATCTACAGTGACCAGAAATCTTGCCTCGTCGCTTGCAAGCAGTGCTGGACGCCTAAGAGGGCCATACCAAATACTAGTGAATTGATTTTTGTTATCTGTCAACATTTCTGAGCTGATTTCCATTCTCTATCTTTTTAAGAAAAACTTGAACTGTACATTCAATTTGGCCACGTCTGAATTGAAGATTTTATGTTTATTTCTTAACATGAAGTTGAAATGTGACAATTTCAATATTTTTCTTACCACTACATGAGAGTAAAAACGATCGATTTTACTATGAATAGTATAAGTCCCTTTTAATTATTTATTTTCCAACCCCGAAAATCTAATCCAAGCAAATGGAAAAATGGATTTCTGTCTGTCTGATTTTTATGAATTGGGAAATTACTGAACCGATCGGCGTGAAAATTTGTATGTAGGGGTTTTCGGAGCCGGGGAAGGTTCCTATGATGGTTCGAGACCCCTCCCAATCTCTAAGTGGTGGGTCTTTGCATAGCTCAAGAACTAATCAAGCAAATGGAACCAATTTTGGCATATTGAAGTTTTAGGGAGCAATAAATGTTCATATGATGTTTCTACACTTCTCTCTCCTCTCCTCTCTCTTGTTTTCAGACTTCGTTCAATATTCCTATGCGGCTAGGCTAGATCAATGCGACTTGAACCCAATTATTTTGCATGTGTAATTTTATTTTTAATGAAGACTAGCTCATTGGCTTCAATTTGATTTGTCGATTGTCTGAATTTTTGGAAAAAAGGAAAAAAAAGATTTTTGGACCATCGGGTAATTTTGAAAAATCATAATTTGAAAACGTTAAAAATGAAATCTCTGATTTTTGGATAAGTTGCGTGAAAAAAACCTCTGCTTTCAATAAACAACTTTAAAATATAAAATATATAATAACAAATACAATAAATAATTAGAGACATGAAATCCATTTTCTGCAAGTGCAATATTTCTCCAAAAAGAACAATCTATTTTCTCTAATTTGATATGTCGATCATCTGAATCGGTTTAGTAATTCAAAAATAACGAAAAGCTCACGAACCAATCGACCGATCGCTGTCGAATTATGACACGGATCCATTGAAAGATGGTGCTTTGTGATAGTCAAGAAGATTTTTGCAAGAGGCGCCATCTAGACGTCAACCTTATGAACTTTTCAGCCAAACTGTTAGATGATCAATCAATGGATAGTTCTGCGATTGGATCCATGAACTTTCGCTTAGTAAAAAAACGTGAATGTTTAAAAATATTGATGAAAAAATCCATTTTGGGCAGAGGCGGGTCAGATGAGATATAAAAATATAAAAACACGTTTTATGTAATTTGCTGTTCAAGAGACCAAAATACTCTAGTTATTTAAGTTGAAATATCTAGTTATTTAACTTATTTATCGGTGAAAACACTCCGGAGATGATGGAATTATTCGATACGTGACCCATCGAAGCGTTTGCATTTGGTCCGCTCTTTTGAAAATTAAATCGTACACGAAGGGGTTAATATACAAATAGAATATTGGAGCAGAAACAGACTAAAAATTTATCAAAGTAAATTGTTCATAAGAAAAAGGTGTAAAATTTTTTAACAATCAAAAGTTGTGGTTACAAAAAACAAAATATGTTCTATGAGTCAATTAACCATTTGCGGTCGTATGACTGTTCTCGGTCGCCACAGCAAGGAGCCGTACTAATATTATTTTTTATGCAACCATATATTAGTTTACACTTTTTCTGAACAAATCTTAATCGGTCTGATTCTACGCGGCGTGTGATGTGAGATGACAATTGTCACGTATGTCACGCGATTCCAGCAGGCGTATGCCGTGAGAAATCTCACTTGAATGAACTCTCACCGTATTCCCGCTCTCAAATCTACGTGACGATTGTCACATGAATTGGGATTTCTAGGTGACAATCGTCGATATGTCTTGAGGTGGCGACAGCGCATGAAAACTTATCAAAAATGGAAAGTAAGCATCGTTTCTGGTCGTAAATAACCCAATAGTAATGGTATTGTATCATTATATTCCATTTATATTTAATTTTTACAATGCGTGTGACGAATTGCAAGCAGTTTGTATTTCTTGTAAAAGCGGTAATGAGTATCTCTCGATCGGGCGAATGAGCACTCCGGAAATCTTTCCATTATATGAAATGAATTTATTTTTTCTACAATATATTCATGGGTGTTATGTTTAATCTATCTAGTAGCGAGCCATGAACACCGAACTACATATCCATTCCAGAAGCCGTGGTAAACATCGGAGCCGGAGCCGGAGCAACAATTAAACACTGAATACGCAGGGAGCAGCAGCAATCACGATCAAAACAAACGAAAGCGTAAAACACTGCAGGATGCAAACAACCATTTCCGTCTGCTTGTTGGGCGAACTAAATCCTAAACAAATGATCTGATCTCTCTGAGCGAAATAAATAAAATTCTGGGATGCCAGGTGCTTTTTTCTCCAATTTATGCGATGAAAATCTGAAATATCTGTAAATATGTACTAGCGTCTGAAAAACTGGCCAGTTTCGTTCATCATTTGAAACCAATAATGTTTTGTCACTATTTTAAACAGCCTAAAGCAGGAATAACAGGTTGTGACAAAAGTTAAATGTTTACAAATTCGTAGACATATGTGCGAATGTGGCATATCTTTGGCATGATTTAGCAACTAGCAGAATGAATACCTTGTCACTTGCTGTTCATCGTCTCACATACATAAAATGAACCTCTCACGGCATCCGATACGATTGTAGGAATATAGTGAGGAGAGTTGCGTGATGGTGATGTGACAATTGTCATCTCACCTCACACGCCGCGTAGAATCAGGCCGAATGTCTCGTGAACCTGTTCACGAATCAATGCGGAGCTCTTATGAATAGAAGATTATTAAAAACAAAACAGCATATTATTAACCTGGAAACATAAGAGAATAATCACACTAAAACATTTGAATAAAAAACCCTATTTACTAAATAGTTATCTAAAGTTTACAGAAAAATATTTTCTTTATTTTTCTAATCTTACATGTTATGCTTCACTGCTGTTTCAAGGAAAAATATTGCACTCAAATTTATTACGACCGCAAAGGGTTAATATGTGTAGGCAAATAAATATGTAAAACAAAATTTATGTTTAACGGTTTCATTGTGATTAAACGTAATAATAATACAGGCTTGCCATTTTGTAGCGGCGACCTTTTTGGATTAATATTGATCATAATGTAGAGTGTTCTCCAAGTCAAGGCTATTCATTTGATACACATATCCCAATCTATTTTTTTTAGAATATGACTGATATCATAGTCATTTTGTAGCGGCAGACAAACTGGATTTTTCATATTATGGAATACACATAACATAAATGAAGGTGTGTACTAAATTAAAAAGCAAATAATCAAAAGGAAGAAAATCTGTCATTTGATTCCTATATGCTGGAGTGTAAAAATGAAAAAAAATTCATGAATAACTGCTAGTCAAGCCCTTTCATTTGATACCCATATTGTCACCAATACAATAATATAGTAAATCTCAGATGCATAAGGAGCACACATTTCTATTTGCTTTTTCATATTAATCCTTGAAACATATTTAAATTTTTGGAAACACATCTTTCATTTGATAAAACAAATTTACACATATTTACAAAAAAAAAATATGATCTGGCATATTTTCAACGAACCACAGAAAATGACGCGAACAAAAAAATGAACGAAAATGTTGTCAACCTCAAACAGCGGCAACTCGACATGCTAGGTTGCTTCCTACAGGTTGAGTCAACCTTGTCAACTGGTTGCCCCGTGTGCGGACTCCCATTTGATTTTACATGTTTTCAACCTTCGTCAAGTTGAAGTCGGTTTTCAGTTGACCCGTGCGCGGACGGCCTAACACACAACCTAAAAAATTTTAATCAAAGAATAAAATGTTGGAAATTATTTATGTTTTTATTAGAAAATATCAAGTAAATTATTGAAAAAAAAATTGAAATTTAAAATTCTTTTTTCTTGAAAAAATGTTTCTTCTGAAATTCTGAAAAAATAGATATGAATAACAATTTCAAACAAGTCACCCATACAACGGTAGATGGGCACTTTTACAGGGAAGAAGTTTCTCGAACACCTTTCCCCTGTTTCTCGATAACCTTTCCCCTGTAAAAGTGCCCATCTTCCGATGTATGGACGACTTGTTGGAGAATGTGGGCTATTCATATGATTTTTTGGAAAATTAAAAAAAAAAAAAATACGTTTTTGAGAAAAATTAATTCTAATTTTTAAAATAATTTTTTTCAGGTAAATTTTTTTTTCAAAAGAATTTTGGAATTTCGGGAAAGTTTAAACAATTTCTCACATTTCATCCTTTGACCAGAGTTTTGTAGGTATTATAGTTTTTGAGTTATAATTTTTCGTAAAAAACCAAGAAAAAAAATTTGGCCCTTTTAAAAAAGTAGTATTTTTTCTTGAATATTTCAAGTGTGCAAAGTTGTTTAAAAGACCCATGTGTTTACACCCACATTGTTTCGCTGCAATCTGAGATGATGCTGCCAACGGCGTCGAGTTGACATGAAATTCGTCTCATAAGTTTATATTTGAAACTTTCAAGATACTGCATAAGTTGTGTTACACGATCCAACTTGTTATAAGAATGAATACTATTTTAGTATGAAGTATTATTTGGGAACTTGTTGTAATGATAAAGTTTTCTTACTTGTATTTTATATGAACTAAATACAGATAATAGCTAAATTCTTTCAAGCTATGGGGGTCGATGTACCACTTCATTCTGTGAAAAATTTCTCTATTGAAAGAAAAATTTTAACGCTTTCGCGTGAGTTCTGTTACAATACTAAAAAATTTATTCAAAAGTTTCACAATATATACATGGTTCCTTAAACTAAGATTGACGAGGAACATCTCCTCTCTCTCTCTTGAAAACCGATAACATATCGGTTTCGTTTAGATCATCTACCTTCCTTGTCCCTTCTTCTAGCGTATGGTAACGTGCAGTCTGAGACGGCTGCACTACCCTAAGAAAATACCTTAAGTTTATAGCACCTCGTCGGTGCGCCTATCTTATTCTTGGATTTCCCCTTTCCATCCTTCGCTCTAAATAACATCCTTTTATTTTATTACACCCTGCTGGTGTATCTGGCTGAGCGCAGCTAGGGATGGAAAAGGGTAATAAAAATGCATCCTAAATGATGCATGCATTAAATTGTTTACCGGACGCTATTTAAATATTCGTCCATTCTGCACTTATGACCGGCAATAATTTCGAACTACAAGCGTTTTCTAGCCTAACAAAACACTTGAGCTCTTACATCTTTTAATTGCCTTACATTGGTCCTTTCTAAACGTTTCTATACCTCGCTTGGAGGTCTTTTCTAAATATAATCTCAAATAGTGCTTATCTTATGGATCTCTAACTCGATTCGCGATAAGCCTCAGCTGTCCGTAACATTCCGGACTCCGTAAATCTACTACATAGATTTACCAAATTCTTCAGTATTATCATTCTTTTCTACATTTTAATTTAAATTTTTGATAGTCGTTCTACATGTTCTAAATCATATACATTTGCTTGAACATATTTCCATCTGTAGCTGTATCGCTTTATTCTGTGTTTTATTGTGTGATTTGATTTCACTCACATTATTATCTTTTCCTTACACTTACACTTACAAGTTTATACTAGAAAACATAACTTATTATTTGTTTTATTAATAATAGTATTTTTTGTTTCATTTTTATTCTGCATACAGTTATGCAAACTAATCGTAAACATTCGTAAATTTCGAATAATTGCTCTCACTAGTAATTTGATATAACCGTTAATTATATAAACTAACTTCAAGTTTCTTTTTGGAAAATTATTCATTGAGGTTCAGTGTTATATAATATTTTCCATTAAAGGAAATGCAAATTACATTTTCTTTTCTCTTATAAGATTTTCTTTCATCAAACACAACGTTCTATTTTAATGCTAAGTTATCTCGTTGCCAAGAAAGGAATCTTGAATCCAACATCCCTTTGCTAGTTGTCTTGTTACATTGCTGATATTGTTTTTCTCAAAACATCCTTTTGAAATAATTAGTCAATGTGCTAATCTTTTGGTAGTACAATTACCGTTCCTTCAGCAAGTATTAACATTAAAGTTTGTCTCTGAATACTAAATCCAATTTTAAAGCCTCAGTTCTCATGTAACTGTTCCGACTAATCATATAATACGACTGATCGTAGCTCACATAAACTTTTTCAAGTCGTTTTCTTTATGCATGCAACTCATGCTCTCATAGTGTGATATACTTTGAAATACATTTAAAAATTTCATTCAATTTTTTTTTTCCTGTTACTTGTATTCAAATAACTCATAATGTCATCTACATTGTATAGTTAACCATCTCCAATCTTTCCCTCAGTTAAGACTGGAAGCTATGCTTTTAATATTCATTTGAATAATGCATTGATCATATTCTCAGCAACTCACATGCTGAGCTTCGCAAACCACTTGTTTAAAAAATCTTTCTTCAGCATCTCACATGCTGTATTTCATCAACCGACTTACTGGTGATGTTGTTACTCTCAGCAATCCACTTGCTGAGTTTTAAGCAATTCACTTGCTTAAAAAAGAAACTTTTGGTTTTGACCCCTTCAGCAAATCACTTGCTGAAGGTTAAGCAATCCACTTGCTAACAAATCAGTCTTCCAAATTCTTTACAATAGCTGTATTTTTAATTTTTTCTACCATCAACTAATTTACAGTTGATATCGCTCCTTTCAGCAATTCACTTACTGAGCTTTGAGCCAATCATTCGTATAGAAACTGGCTTCAGCATATCACTTGCTGCGCCATAATTTTTTCTTTAGTGGTCAATGTATATTTTTCAGCAGAATACTTGCTATACTTTTAACCCATCAGAGTAATGTTTTGAGCATTCCAAATGCTTGACGCTTGACCAGACAGTCTCTTCTTTTTTGCTCTAATTGATATTTTGGACCTTACAAGTTATCATTTTATTGGGTCCATTTTATAACGAAACAATTGTATCTTAAATTGTATTAAAGTCTTTCAGCAGCTCACTTGCTGAACTTCAAGCAAATCATTTGCCTAAAAATATTTTCTAATTAATTCAGTTAACAGTTTTGTTAAATTTCCATTTTAAGATTTTCGTCTTTATATTTTATCAAGCTTAAGATTTTCTATACTTTATATAGATATAAAGAATATCAACATATTACAAACGTTGAAAAACAAACTTTCCAACCTCTATATTAGAGAGTTTATAGTTTTGATCTACGGTAATAATTTCCCTATCTGGGCCATAATTTTGCAAATTGCGGAAACATATAATGAAAGAATCCGAACTCATATCTTGCGCTAACTCAAGATGTATTGCTCTCGTTGTCATACAGGTAAATAGACGCCCCTAATACTTAGGAAACAGTCTTCTAAAGATTTGAAAGTTATTCAGAGCCATAATTTTTTTGGTTATAAGTAGTCCTATTTTATACGAATCTATGGCTTTTAACTATAACGATCGCATTATTTTATATGTGTTGCCCTATGACTAAATATTGTCAACATGTCACAAATTTTGCAAAATAGAATATTCATCATATTTCGTTAATGATGGTACAATAGTGTAACTCGCGGTTACAGAGTGGAAGTCGTTTTTGATACGACGTCGAGGATACTGGTAATCTGGGGTACAGTATTTATCGAGATTTCCAATACTATAATTATCGACTGAATATGATTTTCTATTGTGGGAATTATTTCTCCTTGGAAGAAATGAAGATTCATTTATAAACAATTCCTTTGGTGTTATTTCTGGCGCTACCTTCCTCGGAGGCTCAATAACACAAATCTCTATATTTGTTGAGTTTTCAAATTGTATGTTAGCATCTTGTGATGAATCATCCATCTTGATGATAACACTTTTGGTTTTACATTGGCTCCCAATTTTTGGGATGAACTTTGCACTTCTAAGGAATTTTTTAAAACCTTCACGCCAGGCTTTCGTCTTCAAATAAAATTTTGCTAATATTTTTGTTCTATTTCTGAGGACTACTTCCTCTACTGCTACAGGTGGTTCTATTTCTTCAAACCGTTTTTCAGTTGGGTATTTTATTTTCTGTTCAACAATCAGTGTTGCAACAGAATTCTTAATTAATCCAGTAGCTGGCCTTTCCCATTCTGGATCTTGAAGGTTGATAGATAGTTTTTCTATCTTAAAATTTTTAGCGTTTCCATTATTGGAATCCGCTATTTCTTTATTTGCAGATATCTCATCCGCCCTGACTTCATGCATCACGCATGGTTTTTTCTTTTCCGCCATAATTCCTCTTTCTGTGGAGGTTTTCGTATTTTCTTCTATCACAGCCCATACATCTGTGATGATACCCGTTTTGCCTATTGCGGGCAAACTATTCTCATAATCAGATTCGCGTTTTGCGACTGATATGGTTTTAAATGGCTCTTTCCTCACTGGGAATGAGCAGCCATCTTCACCGCTCTGAGGACTAACATCTCCTAGTTTTTCATTCATTTCAACTTGTATCACTTCAAGTTTGTCTTCATCATCTGAATCTTCTGACTCAGATGAATTGTCATTTTTCCTCCTCATATACCTAGCCAACTTAGGGTTCCACGGAGGAGGTGCAATTAATCTGGTTACTTTAGATGATTCAAATACTTTGTCATCTGAATCATTACCTTTCCTCCTGCAATCAACTAGATCAGGATTCCAAGGAGGAGGCATTTTTAATTGATGGCATTCCTCTGAGTTTCTAAACTCAGATTCAGAATTGCCATTTACTCGCCTATGCAATTCACTAATTACCCTAAATGGAGGCGGCTTGGTTGGCATATCCTCCTTATAATAATTTCCCCACCCACTAGGATATATGCTAGTAGCGAGTATTCCTATTAAGTCACTTATTCGCACTTTCTTCGAATAATTATATTCTAGATCTGTGCATTTGACACAGATCCACCGATCACCCGTTAGAGGGGCTTGCTTTAGATTAGTGCAACTCAAGTGGAACCATCGCTCACACTCGCAACAATAAATCATCTGTTCCTCATCAGACTCGTGACATAGGTGACAGTGACCCTTCACATTACGTGTGAAGTATTTAGTGGTAATCATCTTGTATGTGTTTTCCATATTCCTACTAATTTTATTGTTTATATTTTAATGTTGGCTCACTTGACCGTACGAATTTATTCCTTTATCATTTCTTTGCTCTCTTGGCCCCTATTTTAAAAACTCCCATGGTTGCTATCGCAACCCCTATAATTCTTAATATAGATTAATTCTATACCTGTTTTTCGATTAACTCATCTGGTGCTGGGATACTACTGCTGCTGCTGGTGCCGACTGGTTCTTGAGTGGTCCAAACCTTCTGGCTCGGATTGTTCTTGTCACTTCTGATAGTGCCAATGCTGGTGCTGCTGCATCTAATGCCACCGCTTGCTTCTGGTTCCGCTGGTTGACAGTTCCTGGTATCTCTAGCGATGGTCTCTCCGATTGTGCCGAGGATACTGCTGCTACCTCTTGCTTCTAACTCCACGACCACGTGCTGCTGCGGCAGTTGGTCATATTTATAATAACTGCCTTCTGGTACTTGAATTAACATATATTTATGTGTGTATATAGCATCCACTGCTTTAGTAAAGTTCGCGAAACGAATACACTCTTTAGGCATCCACTGCCTTAGGAAAGTTCGCGAAAAGAATACACTCTTTAGGCATCCACTGCCTTAGGAAAGTTCGCGAAAAGAATACACTCTTTAGGCATCCACTGCCTTAGGAAAGTTCGCGAAAATAATACACTCTTTAGGCATCCACTGCCTTAGGAAAGTTCGCGAAAATAATACACTCTTTAGGCATCCACTGCCTTAGGAAAGTTCGCGAAAATAATACACTCTTTAGGCATCCACTGCCTTAGGAAAGTTCGCGAAAATAATACACTCTTTAGGCATCCACTGCCTTAGGAAAGTTCGCGAAAATAATACACTCTTTAGGCATCCACTGCCTTAGGAAAGTTCGCGAAAATAATACACTCTTTAGGCATCCACTGCCTTAGGAAAATTCGCGAAAATAATAAACTCTTTAGGCATCCACTGCCTTAGGAAAATTCGCGAAACGAATACACTTTTTAGGCATCCACTGCCTTTTGATAAAATTCACGAAAGAAATGCACTTTTTAGGCATCCACTGCCTTTGAGAATTCACAAATTCACACTTCTCGCATTCACTGCTGAGAAGATTTCACGAACATCACCTCTGGCATCCACTGCCGAGAAGAGTTCGCAAATTAACACATTTTGTACTTAAATAAAAGGAAAAACTTGCTCCTCTCTGGAGCCACCATGAAAAATTTCTCTATTGAAAGAAAAATTTTAACGCTTTCGCGTGAGTTCTGTTACAATACTAAAAAATTTATTCAAAAGTTTCACAATATATACATGGTTCCTTAAACTAAGATTGACGAGGAACATCTCCTCTCTCTCTCTTGAAAACCGATAACATATCGGTTTCGTTTAGATCATCTACCTTCCTTGTCCCTTCTTCTAGCGTATGGTAACGTGCAGTCTGAGACGGCTGCACTACCCTAAGAAAATACCTTAAGTTTATAGCACCTCGTCGGTGCGCCTATCTTATTCTTGGATTTCCCCTTTCCATCCTTCGCTCTAAATAACATCCTTTTATTTTATTACACCCTGCTGGTGTATCTGGCTGAGCGCAGCTAGGGATGGAAAAGGGTAATAAAAATGCATCCTAAATGATGCATGCATTAAATTGTTTACCGGACGCTATTTAAATATTCGTCCATTCTGCACTTATGACCGGCAATAATTTCGAACTACAAGCGTTTTCTAGCCTAACAAAACACTTGAGCTCTTACATCTTTTAATTGCCTTACATTGGTCCTTTCTAAACGTTTCTATACCTCGCTTGGAGGTCTTTTCTAAATATAATCTCAAATAGTGCTTATCTTATGGATCTCTAACTCGATTCGCGATAAGCCTCAGCTGTCCGTAACATTCTGAAAAAAGGATACTCTACACGCTTGTGAAATTTTAGTCATCAATAAAAATAGAAACCAAAAAAAGAAAACAAAATACAAAAAATAAAATAAATGAGTTTTATTTCGTCAACTAAATTGAATTTATTATATAAAAATCAGAAAAATACTAGAATATGAAAAATAAATCAGGACACTCCAAAAGTATCTCAAAATAAGAACATGTCCTGTTAAGTCAGGACAGATGGGATATCCCTAGCTCTGGAATCTCTGCTCTTGCTCTTTATAGATCAGGTTGTTTTTCATACATACGAATAGGGTAAATGATCTTGGTTTGTCCGATTTAGGGTGTTTTCACGCAACTAGTAAATGCAAATCGATTTTTCTTCATGAAAATCACATATAATCAATACGAGTTTGGGTTTGTTGGAAAACCCCAAGTGTCTAGTTGCTAATACTACCATAAAGCGTTGAAATTATCCAAATTTTTATATTGTTCAATGATTTTCCTCAAAGAGAAATTATGATCATGGTTTGTCGCGTTTTAGAAATCACCATTTTTGAATGAAAAAATCGAATTTTCAAGTAAATGTTGCATTTCTCATTGCTTGAGTTTACTGTCATCATATTGATTTTCTGGGGCGCGCTGCAGGATACAATAAACAAACTGCGCGCTGCAGTTTGTTTATTGTGTCCTTCGCGCATAGCAGAAATAAAGTTTATCTGTGTTGAGTATGTTGAGAGTGACAATTTCAAAATGCCCAAGAAAAGTCAAAATTCTGAAGAAAGCCTAAATTATGAATGGATCAATATGATGACAGTAAACTCAAGCAATGATAAATGCAACATCTACTTGAGAATTCGAATGTTTTCATTCAAAAATGATGACTTTTAGAACCGGACAAACCATGATAATTTTTTGGACAAACAATGATCAGAGGTGGTCAAACCATGATCATAATTTCTCTTTGAGGAAAATCGTTGAAAAACATAAAAATTTGAATAATTTCAACGCCTTATGGTAGTATTAGCAACTAGAAACTTGGGACTTTTCAACAAACCCAAACTCGTTTTGATTATATATGATTTTCACGAAGAAAAATCGATTTGCATTTACTAGTTGCGTGAAAACACCCTAGATCGGACAAACCAAAATCATTTACCCTACTATGAAACTACTGTAAATCATGAAAAAGACAATTTTAATTATATACTTTGAAACATTTGAATACCTGATTTGACATAGGTACGTGAACAAACCATGATCATATTTTCGACTGGACAAGCCAAAATCATTTACCTTACTAATGCCGCGTTTGTTTAATCCCTTAACATACGGTTGAATTTCTAATAGAACAGACCAAATCCAGTCGTTGGTCGTTGATCGGTCGGTCGATCATGATATACGAGTGCGCCACGGGTAAATTTTGATATTACAGTTTTAGGCAGTTTCGATTCACCGCAATTAAATATTGTAGACTAAAGGGTTAATCATGAGACAGGACATAATGGGCCTGATCACGAACGTCACTTCACGGTGAAAACGATATAAATTGTATGCAATTTATATGGGCTTCATATCGTTTTCACCGTGAAGTGGCGTTCGTGATCAGGCCCAATATCTCACATATTAGAAGCAATTGCACGCGTAACAAACTGCAACAATACACAGTTTCCTCCTCTTTTCATTCCAGCCTGGCCTAGACGAAGTGGTGAAACAGTGTCGCAATCGGAATCTGTTTTTCTCGACCGACATTGAGACGGCAATCCAGGAAGCGGAGCTGATCTTCATCTCAGTGAACACACCGACCAAGACATACGGAAACGGCCGAGGGCGTGCCGCAGACCTCAAGTATGTCGAGGGATGCGCCCGTATGATTGCTGACATGGCTCAGAACAGCAAAATTGTGGTTGAAAAGAGTACAGTGCCGGTCCGCGCGGCCGAAAGCATTATGCACATTCTGAAGGCTAATCACAAACCAGGTATTCTTATTTGTAACTTAATATCATAGTATCTTTTTAACGGTACTTGCTTCGTAGGGGTGAAGTACGACATCCTATCGAACCCAGAATTCCTTGCCGAAGGAACCGCCATTGAGGATCTAATGATGCCAGATAGAGTGCTCATTGGGGGCGAAGAGACACCACACGGCAAAGCAGCAATCGAGAAACTCTCCTGGGTGTACGAACATTGGATTCCGAAGAAAAATATCCTCACTACCAACACCTGGAGTTCCGAGTTGTCCAAACTGGCGGCGAATGCTTTTCTAGCACAACGGATATCTTCCATAAATTCACTGTCAGCAGTTTGTGAAGCTACGGGAGCGGATGTCTCTGAAGTGGCCCGAGCGGTTGGCCTTGACTCGAGGATCGGTCCCAAGTTTCTGCAAGCTTCCGTTGGCTTTGGCGGCAGTTGCTTTCAGAAAGATATCCTCAATCTCGTCTACATCTGTGAAGGACTCAATCTACCGGAGGTGGCTGCCTACTGGCAGCAGGTCATCGATATGAACGAATACCAGAAGAATCGGTTCTCCCAGAAGATTATCGAGTGTCTGTTCAACACGGTCACCGACAAGCGGATATCAATTCTGGGATTCGCCTTCAAGAAGAACACTGGGGACACACGCGAGACACCGGCCATTACGGTGTGTAAAACCTTGCTCGACGAAGGCGCCCAGCTGAATATTTACGATCCCAAAGTGGAACCCGAGCAGATCATTGCCGACCTGACGCATCCAAAGTTGACGGAGAGTCCCGAACACGTGAAGAAGGCGGTGCAAATTTTCTCCGATCCCTACGATGCGGTTAGGGGGACTCACGCGATAGTCATCTGTACGGAGTGGGATGAATTTATTGTAAGTACAGCAGACCATGCACATTTTCGCTTTGAGTGAGGTTTACTGACGTGTTATGAGACGAGTTTATGGGGTTTGCGCAGGAAAATGTAAGTTGCACGAGGTGATGGGACGGAACATTGCACTTTTAGAAAATGGACGCCTTTCTGGTTTGCAAAAATAATTCTACGGCATTGTAAAGTTTGAGCACTCATATTTACTCATATAGTATTACTGATACCTTCCTGCAGTGATCGAAGCTGCTATATACGACCTGGTGGATAATCAAGGAATGAACTCCTGTCATACATATCGCGATGCGCGCTTCTATTGAAAAGACGTATCCACTATCCACCACAGGTCAATGGGAATGAGTTGAATCGACTACGAGTACGAATCAACCTTCTCGCAGTTTGAACTATAGCCATGCGAATCCTCCCATTGCTTTCTCTGATGACCACAAGGATCCGACCTTGCTCCCATTTGTTCCTAATCGACTTATTGACGATCACTACCAAGTCACCTGCGGCTACCGGTTTTACGTCCCCAAACCATTTCGTGCGTTTGTTCAAGGTCGGCAGATATTCTCGCAGCCAACTTCTCCAGAACGTATTCAGGTGTAGTTGAATTTGATGAAAGCACACTTGCAAGATTGCTGTAGAGTCATCCGCTTCTGCATGCTGGCGAACTCCTCTCGAACTTCCCAGTAAAAATGATTCGGAGCAATTATATCGGGCTATCAAAAAAGTCCTGCGGTATTTCCGCGAGGTGTCGTTGTAAGCGCGTAGTTCTAGTTGTATTCATTGTATCGAGTCATACTATAGCTTGTTGGAAAGGTATTTTTGCGCTATAATATAGTCCTTGACAGTGTTTTGTTTGGTTAAGTCGTTCGTGAGTTCTAGTGTCGCAAATATGGAGCAAAATAAAGAGATAATCCGACATATTTTACAGTACTACTATGACAAAGGCAAAAATGCATCTCAAGCTGCCAATAAAATTTGTGGAGTTTATGGACCCGATACAGTGTCCATTTCCACCGCACAACGATGGTTTTAACGTTTTCGTTCTGGTGTAGAGGTCGTCGAAGATGCGCCACGCTCCGGAAGACCTGTCGTCGAAAATTGCGACTAAATCGCTGAATTAGCCGAGTAGTAGTAGCAGCCGTAGCATCGGCCAAGAGCTGGGGATAAGTCATCAAACCGTTATTAACCATTTGAAGAAGCTTGGATTCACAAAGAAGCTCGATGTATGGGTGCCACACACATTGACGCAAAAAAACATCTTTGACCGTATCGACGCATGTGAATCGCTGCTGAATCGCAACAACATCGACCCGTTTCTGAAGCGGATGGTGACTGGCGATGAAAAGTGGGTCACTTACGACAACGTGAAGCGCAAACGGTCGTGATCGAAGCCCGCTGAAGCGGCTCAGACGGTGGCCAAGCCCTCATTAACGGCCAGGAAGGTTCTGCTGTGTGTTTGGTGAGATTGTCAAGGAATAATCTATTATGAGCTGCTTCCCTGCTAACGCTCAATTCGGACCTGTACTGCCAACAACTGGACCGCTTGAAGGTAGCACTCATGAAGAAGAGGCCATCTTTGATAAACAGAGGCCGCATTGTCTTCCATCAGGACAACGCCAGGCCACACCCTTCTTTGGTGACGCGCCAGAAGCTCCGGGAGCTCGGATGGGAGGTTCTTTTGCATCCGCCGTATAGTCCGGATCTTGCACCAAGTGACTACCACCTGTTTTTGTCCATGGCGAACGAACTAGGTAGTCAGAAGTTAGCCACAAAAGAGGCCTGTGAAAATTGGTTATCCGAGTTTTTTGCCAATAAGGAAGCGAGCTTCTATAACAGGGGTATTATGAAGTTGGCATCTCGTTGGGAACAAGTCATCGAACAAAACGGCGCATATTTGCCTTAAAACAGATGATTGTAACAAATTTTATGAACAAATGAAAATTCAAAAAAAATACCGCAGGACTTTTTTGACAGCCTAATATTACAGGTATAACCCACACTTTTTTTTGGTTTGGTGGGAAAATTTGCAGATTTGAAGAATAACATCCTTCAACAATTGGAAGGTCAGATGTTAGTTTTCATGAAGTCCCATTCGCAGGCTATCGACCGTTCCAACCATGTCAGGATCAAACAAAGGAGTTCAGGTTTTTATCAGAAATCAAAACAAAAAAGGCGTACCCATAGGGTTTGTAGACAACTCTTTGGGCTTATGAGGACAACATGATTCTAGAGGCGAATGAACTGCAAAGTTTAAAGCCTCTTAAAAACAAAGAAACAAACAAACATGATTCTGCTAAGAATCTAAAATGTGTGATATTTTTAGGGCCGTTTAATTTGTTTACTCGTTTTTCTCAGTGCCAACTGATCGTTGAGAAATGTTTGTGATCCACACAGGTGGGTTGTTAACAGATTGTAGAAAACTCGATGAAGTGCTCATTATAATGCTGTGAAACCATGTATGGGCTAATCACAGCCACAGGAGAATTGTGCGACTCAAATACTGGATCATGTGCATGATCCCTCCTGCCAGAGGCATATGATTTAATATTTCTGTGTTATCTTTACTTCTAATGCGTTTTACTACATGAGGTAGATCTGGCACAGAATATTTGCAAACCAAAGGACCATCTCTTAGTAACGTTGTGATCAGATTCAATGCACTGGTATTTTTTCTCGCTGTTGAAAGGAACAGTCTAGTCGAACTAGCCATTGAGGTTTTTTTGAAATCTACCGATTAAAAATTTACTACTGAAAGTAGAATTTCTCATAAGATGAAGAAATTAGGCAAAATACCTTCCTAATTTCTTAATCGAAATACAAAAGAGATGTTTTCACTTAGCGGCCATAAAAACATGTTTCATTAGCTCAAAACTGCTTCGAAAGCAAACTATTTAAATCATTATAACTAGCTTCATAAAAATTCATTTCAGTTTTCTGTCATTGATGCATGATGCGTCGTCTGGCCATTTTCTTGTCCGTTTCTCTTTTGCTGGCGCGATGAACGGACATGCAAAATCGTTTGTTTGTGAATGCACCCAAGGGGTAAAATATGATTTCGCACACATATGGGCAGTTAACTAGGTGTTCTCGTGATGATTTTTCATATCACGGGAAATATATTTCGGATGTGCGGAGGATTGAATAAGGTTGTCTTGAGGATTTGAGTATCGAACGTCAAAAAGAGATCAAAAGTGAAAGAATATTATTTCGTATATATTTTAAAAGATCGCAAGACAATTCCAAGGGAAAACAAAATATCCATTCATCCATTTATTGAGAATCGATTTAGATGCGAATTAAAAACTAATGATAACTAAGCCAACGATAGTCCAGCGCCAACCTTGCGATTATATCACAGATATAACCCACTCCTAGTTTTTTCGTTTTAGGTGGGAAAAGCTGCAGATTTGAATAACGACATCTTTCAACAACTGAATGGTCAGGGTTTAGCTTTCATGAAGTCCCGTTCGCAGGTTATCAAACCATGTCAGGATCAAATTAAGGAGTTCAGGTTTTGTTGAGAAATCAAAACAAAAAAGCAGAATTCATAAGATTTGTAGACAACTCTTTAGACTTATGAGGACAACATGATTTCGCTAAGAATCTACAGATTGTAACATTTTTAGAACTGTTCAATCTGTTTACACGTTTTTCGCAGTTTCAGCTGATCGCTGAGAAATGTTTCTGAGCCACATAGGTATGTTGTTAGAAGATTGTCGCAAACTCGATGGAGTGCTCATCATAATGCTGTGAAACCATTTTATGAGCTGATCACAGCCACTGGAGTATTATGCAACTCAAATAGTGGATCAAGTGCACGGTCCCTCCTATCAGAATTTTATGATTGAATAATTCTGTGTTATCTGTACTTCTGATGCGTTGTACTACATGAAGTCGATCTAGCGCAGAATATTTTCAAACCAAAGAACCATATCTGACTAACGTTGTGATCAGGATTACAAGAACGGTCTAAAATCGTCTAAAGAAGCCGAAAATTTTAAAACAATCCAAGCTCGACACATGTTATGAGAGTCTCACAACGAACTAAAAAAGTCGGTTTGACAAACTGGGAACTACGGAGTTTCGGAAAGGCAGCTTTTGCTAGAGATACAAAGACTCCGTAGACGTTTGATGGCCACTGAAATTAATTCTAATGATGTCAATAATGAGATTGCATTGGGTGTGAAGAATCCAAGATCGGGTCCAAATTTTACAGTGAATTTGAAACTATTTCTAACCGTGAACGATTCTGTGGCATGTTGTGGAGAGGCTTATCAGAGTTGAAATTAATTAAAAATTTGCGGTCAACGATGGATCAGACACGTTTAATGTGTTGAGCCCCGTACCGTTATTGCTGCACATTCCATCGAGCCCGCAACAAGAGAGCGAAAGCGCACGGGAAGCACTTATACAATATCAATGACGGTCTCAGCTCCCAAAGATATTTATTTCATAAGATTCGTTTGGATCACATTTCAACATCCACAAATAAACCATATTTTATTCATATTTTAATTTTTTGTAACTCAGTTCCAGTGACCAACGCGTGAAAACTTTGTGATTTCTTATTCGTCCTATCTAATACTATAATGAATATGTTTCTTGTTTAGATAAGTTTGATTTTTCATTTGAAAACAAAAACTAAATATTATGAGGGGTTACACCCTAGTAACCCCCGGTGTCACCCAGTCACGCTACGCCACTGATTCGGAGTCAATGCTTCTCTTTCCTCAGACGGGATGGGGAAATATGTTAGTGGACGACTGTTTACGATTCTTAAGCTTCTACTATCTATGCATCGGCGTCTCGTCGTTCAGCTTCTCGTGACTGTTTACTTCCATAGTAAAACGGCTGCTGTTCGATCTGGTTCTGCATCAGTCGGCTCGCTTCTCGAAAATTGGTCCCGTTATCCGAAAATATCGTTGCTGATAAACCACGTCGGACACGAACCTACGAATGGCCTTGACGCATGATCTGGTGCTGAGGCTATGCATTACCTCGGCGTGAACAGCACGGATTGTGAGGCAGATGCATAATCCATCGTTTCGTATTGCTCCTGCCAATCTTGACCAGTGGTAGTTCGAAGAGATCCAGGCCCGTTTGCGTGATTGGGCTTACGCTTCTAAAGGGTGTGTCACATCAAATTGCATCACGGAAAAAACGCAGTAGAAAATTAATTTTTAGGAATTATATCTTCAGCTCTCGCTTATAATCAGATAAGAGTGTATAGATCACGTTGGCCATGCTTCACTGTCAATTTTTCGTAAATTTGGAAAAATGTCGTCGAACGAAAAAGAGCGTCGTGAATTAATCCTGCGCACTCATTTCGAGAATTCGGAGTTGTCATATCGGGACATCGGTAAGATGCTGGGAATCGTCCGATCCACGGTCAGCAGAGTACTAAAACGATACTTCGAGAACCTAACCATCGACCGGAAGGTGAAGAACGGCAAAAATGGATGCTCCGTCAGTGAAAAAGATCACAAGCGCATAGTTAAGCAGTTTAGACGTGATCCGAGAAGTTCGGTCCGGGATGTCGCCAATAAGCTGAATTTGTCAAGTTCATTCGTCCAGCGGACCAAGCAACGGGAGGGCCTGCGTACATACAAGGTTCAGAAGGCTCCTAACCGCGACGAAAGGCAAAACATGGTGGGGAAGACGCGAGCCCGGAAGCTGTACACCGAAATGCTGACGAAGCCGCATTGCCTGGTAATGGACGACGAAACCTACGTCAAAGCGGACTTTCGTCAGCTGCCGGGCCTGTTGTTCTTCTCCGCAGAGGACAAATTCAGCGTTCCGGAGGAGATTCGCAAGCAGAAACTATCCAAGTTTGCCAAAAAGTACATGGTGTGGCAAGCGATCTGCTCTTGCGGAAAGCGGAGCGCCCCCTTCGTGATGACCGGCACGGTAAACGGGCAGGTTTACCTTAAGGAGTGCCTACAGAAGCGCTTACTACCACTATTGAAGCAGCACGAGGGCCCGACCATCTTCTGGCCGGATCTCGCTTCGTGCCACTATTCACAGGACGTGTTGGAGTTGTACGAAGCCAACGGGGTCACCTTCGTGCCAAAGGAAATGAACCCGCCCAACGCGCCGGAGCTTCGCCCAATAGAGAAATATTGGGCGATTATGAAGCAGTCCCTCCAGAAGAACCCAAAAGTTGTCAAATCGGAGGCGGACTTCAAGAGAAAATGGATTTCTGTTAAAAAAAAACTACAACCTGACGTTGTACAGAACCTTATGGACGGGGTAAAGAGGAAGGTGCGAGCATACGGGCTTAGGCTCGAAGTATGAATAAAAAGAAAATGCCAAATATTGTTTAATAGTTTTTATTTTACTGTCTAAAATTTTCAAAAGGATCGGTCTACTGGGCGAATTTCTACAGCGTTTTTTCCGTGATGCAATTTGATGTGACACACCTTTTATTCACATTCGGAGCAGTTGTGATACGCCCATCCATTATCACAATCCCAAATTCATCCAACATGGGAGTTAACTTATACTATCTGCTCGATTTCTCCAATTGTATTTGCCGTGCTGGTGGACTCTGTTGGTTGCGTGTCTGCAGCACCATTTTTTCCGAGAAGCTCTGCCACTGTGTCAATCTAAACAACATTCGTTTTCCTTCTAGCAGCTTCTCCGATCTCAATTGTCCTACGAAAACCGCTTCTCCTTTAGTCCTGCGCCTTCGGTTGGCGAGGCAACGATGGACGTATGCGGCTGACCTTATCAACCTGGGTAGTCGAGAAAATCGTTCTAAATCAGACAGCATTCCGGGTACGGACACCCTGTTATGGCCCTCTGGCGAGGCCACTCCGACTCTGAATTTTTCAGGAATCCGGGTCTCTTGAACCAAACACGAGATACATCTTCACAACAACCTCTTTCATACTTGGTTGCCAAATCCGCAGGATCATATTTCGATGGCACCCAATGCCATTCACGGATGTCGCCAAAAACCAGCCGCGACCCGGATTGGGTCAGACGAGATCCCGTTGTGCAAGTTTCTGCACGCAAAGGCCTCGCAGGTTGACTAGTCCATCCGGATTCCCTTGCGTCTCGGAACCCTCCAGAGTTTATCGTGTTTGAGGCGATCGAAAGCTTTCTCATAATGGATGTACTGCATCCAGTCGGCCGGAAATGTTGCGGTTTCCCAGACATTTACGAATAAATTATGCAAGATTTCTGCGGATAGTTATTGTCAGCCACAGCAGCACCTTCTTGGGGAACTTGGTGTGTGAAATAAACTTGACTTCGTAGCGCACTTCCTTCGTGGGGAAGAAAAATACGAAGTGCCCTGCCAGTCGTTACCATCTAGGGTGAGACAGGTCTCGTCGTCCATCACAACCGCCACGTCACGATTCGCCGGGAAAACCGTCTTGACCATCTTATTCAGCCGCTGCCGCTGCGTCATTGCCTGCAGGTCCGAGATCAGTGGACGAGACCAGACCAGTCGCTTCCTGACATGTATGTCTATGTTCGCCAAGTACTTTTTCGCTGTTTGACCGGTTGTATCGACCTCCCGGCCAAGCGCACGCAGCGATGTAGTCATTTTTTCCTCGATCTTCCTCTTCAGCATTCTTTGGAGCTTCTTGTAGCTCAGGGTCGTCGGCCGTCCGGAACCGGGCTTTCTTTCGATGCTCTGATTGTTGTCCAATAGTGCCAAGATGTTATAGATGCCGGAACGGGCGTATCTGTCGTGCACAAAGTGTCCTCTTTCAACGCGGCGTGGTGCCGTTCCTTGAACGCGCACATTTTCGAACGTAGTAGCTTCACTGTTTTCGTAATCCCGGTTAGAGTTCGTCTAATAGAGCTGTCAATTTTTTTCTGCTGACTCATGGGTTACTATGGTTGATGCTGCATGGGTAGTTTCGTCAATGCTTGTGAAGCTAATTCCATGAAAATCGGCAATTTTTGTCCATTTTTTTAAAGTAAACGTTAAGCTGTTGTTGAAAATGCTGCTTCACTAGCGTCGACAAGATATGCAACTGGAGATTTTCATAATACTGGTTATTCGCATTCTCGAAATAACAACGAGAAATTCGAATCTTACGGATAGTTTGGAACAATTCCGCCTCTGTGGCACGATGAGTATATCCTTTCTTCTGATATTCCAGAAGCTGGCGTCGGAGATTCTAGTGTAATTTGGGATCTCTCTCCATCCTCTTGTTCATCTGCAACCAACGGAGGGTCATGAAGTAACTATCCGGGAACTTAATATGGTCGAACTTGTCTTGTTGCGAACTGATTTCAGACCCTCACGGTTGTTTCTTCCAAGCGATATTGACATCCTCGTTTCGCTGATGGTTAGCTTCAGAAGCATCTTCTTTGGGTACTTGGTGTGGGAGATGTACTTCACATCGGAACTTACCTCCTTCGTGGGGGACGTAAAGTAGCTGGTTCCCTGTTAGTCCTTGCGATCCAGCGTGTAATACGTCTCGTCGTACATGACAATTTCACTCTCCATCATATTCAGCCGTTGTTTCACAGCTTGCTGTTCCGACACGGCCGGTCTTGATTTACGTTTCCGCATGATAATGTCCATCCCAGCTAGGTATTTTTCCACTGTATAGCCCGTTGCTCCGATTTCCCCCCCAGAAGACCGGAACGATTTAGAAACCGTTCCCTCCATCTTCTGCTTTAGCTTCAGCTGCAGTGCAAGATCGCTTAACACCGTCGGACTACCGGAACCAGGCTTCCGTTTATTGCTCTCATTCTTCTCCAGAAGTGTAAGGATATTATAGACACCGAAATTTGGAAATTGGAAACATGGATTTAGCGGGTTTTCTCAAACAAACGATTACATATTTGAAACCCCAATTGAAGAACTAACATTTCTGAAATTGTGTTGGACTTTCCAACCGCCAAGAAGCCAATTTTGATAAAAGTGGCGTTTATGTGGTTTCTCAAACAAACGATTCAATTAGGGACTGTTCCCCATCTCTTCAGGTTTGAAACTGTTGAAAATTTTATTGATTATTAATTTTTGAATCGTTCAGACTATACCGCATTGCTTCTCGTTTCAAAAACATGTTTTGCATAGCTTTTTGATTTCTGGAATATGGTAACCACATTCGAAATGTATATGTCAGTAAACCACACAACCGAATAATTTGTTTCTCTATTCCGCTTTGATGGCCCTCTTACGCGCAGCAACTCATTCTTTTCCAGAGCTTGAACTACGAACGTATTTACCAGTCGATGATGAAGCCGGCTTACATCTTTGACGGGCGCAAAATTCTGCACCACGAGAAACTTCAACAAATCGGCTTCCACGTGCAGACCATTGGCAAGAAGCTGAATCGCAATATCCTGACCCGGTCCTGGGGTAGCGTTCCGCAGCTCTAAGGAGAATGCTCCAACCATGACAACGGTAAATATTTATATTACTCTCGATCTCGCTGTATGTTTATCGGTAACATAAGAACAGTAACGGTGTGTCGAGAAAAGGGTTTAGGTATTATGAGAAATCCGAGATAAGTTATCAACGCGAAACGAAGTATTAGAAGCGATCAAAACGCATCACATCTTGTCCAGTTTGCAGTAGTCATCCGCAGTATATAAGTTCCGCTAGAACCTGCTCCGAAGGTGCTCCGTGTTGCACCAGCAAAAGTATTTAATTGAAATATTGTTCACTGCTTCGATGTAATAAACCGTCTGTTTGTTTCGGTTAGTCTTAATGGCCTTTTGGAGCTCAACTGGCTTTATTGCAATATATGTGTAAAAATTGGCACAATTTTCGTAAAGTTTATATAATCATAGGCCCAGCAAATGTGGAGTCTACAACTCCTCATTTATTAGAGTTAAAACAGGACGTAAACATAACTCGCCTTTAATAAACAATGTCACTATTCGTTTGGTGCTCAAATTTATCAACTAAAACACCCGAAATTCCCAACCATCAAAACATTTATTTTCAACCGCAGTGAAAACAAAGAAAAATCTTCTAAAATCCCTTTCTCTTTACAACTAACCGGAACCACAACCATGCGGTGAATCCGGACAGACTGAACCACGTGAGGATGTAGGACAGATGCTCGTTGCGAAGTGTTACCCGTGTTTGACCGCCCACTGGGCCCATGGGAACCGTTGCCGAAGCGGTGGCGTCCAGAAAGTACGGTTCGGTGTCGCAAATTTGTGCCATTTTCGGCACGTCCCGGTACATAAATATAGCGCCTCGTTGCTGGGGTGTGAACTGTGGTCTATGTTCGGGCAGCCGCACGACACCTTCGAGTTCTACAATTCCTTTGACTTGTCCTTCCGGACGGGTGGTAGGATCCAGGAACCGTTTCGGAACCCATCCGCGATTCACGAGAATTTTATCCCTAAAAGCGATATAATGTAATTAGTACTGCGCTTTAGCCTTGGTAATTGGCTTAGATGTCGATGCAGAATGAAGACATATTCACACATTGAAATCACACACTTTCTTTCGGGCTTTAAATACAATTGCCATTATTGGATATTTTTCTCTATAACTTGGAAGATTCATTCAGAGGAATTGCCACAGTGTATTTTACGGTTTCCTGTTGGGAAAGTACATCGTTTTTTGGCGCACACAGTTTCAGTTTCTTTTTAATAAATGAAGTGCTGTTTGCCGATTTGGGGAACCGCGGGTAATACGGACAGTGGAGATAATATGGACAGGTGGTTTATTTGTATAGTTATATTTTGAATTCTGTAATTTCTGTTAATGAAAACACTTTCTACAAGTTATTCCATAATATTTAAGCCACCCTATGGAACTGAATAATAATCAAAAGTGGAAAAGGGAAACAAAAACCGAAAATCATACATGATTCCGCGTGTGGATGTAATTTTTGATATCAAAATACAATTCGCTTAACGTTTGCCCGAATGCTACTTTTACCCGAAAGTAACATTTACGCAAATGCGACGTTTGCCCGAATGCAACATTTACCCAAGTGTACTATTTACGCTTCAGTCATTTGGTTGGGAAGTTCTTTCATATGCGGCTTACTCACTAGTCTTGACTCCCTTCGATTATCATCTATTTGCATCGATGGAAAAAACTTTGAATAAAGTAGAGTTCTTCATTTTCATGCAATAAACGTGTGTTGCTGTTAAATGATTGAGAAATATTTCGAAATTGTTCAGTCATAGTGAACCAAATCTTTAAAAATGCTTTATTCAGAGTGAACCATGAACGTATGGGCAGCTAAATAACTGCCTTTTTCTAAGAACAATATTGATCAAAACAATTAGATGCTTTGAAAATTGCAGAGCACTAAGCTTCATGTTCGTTTTTCTCGATATCATAAAAATGTCACATGGTCCGGTCTGATTTAACACCGACCAACTAATCTTCCCTTTTTTGCGTTCCGACTCGCAAAATTCAAATCAACGGGTTCACATGCCTAAATAATCTTTATCGAATCGATAAATGTTCTTGGAACTAACCAAACGATACGCAACCAAGCCGAGCTCAGCATCAGCGGTATAACTGGATACTCTACTTACTCTCTTCCCTCCAGCTTGAAGGGTGTTATCACCAGATAACCGATTGATGACTCCTTCTGCGAAAACAGTCCACCGGATGTTCGAGAATCTCCATCCGTTATCAAAGCACGGGGTCCCAAATGCAACTCCTGGTCGTGAATGAACTCCCCTCTAACAGTCACGTTCTGATATTCCATTTTATCTAGCTCCGATAGGCTGCAATAGGCGAGCAATATATGTACTGAATCACTCGCACTATGATAGAGCTAACATACTCATCAGGAATTGCAACCACACCTTGATGCATTTTCAACTCCAGCGTTCGAATAAGATCCTCCTTCCATCGCTTGCGTTGGACCTGCCAGCAGCCTAGCCCAAAAGTTGTTGCTGGAACTACCTTCGAATTGAAACGATTAATTCGTCACTGTTGAATGGAAACATCCTAACACGTTTACCAGCAATATCCAACCAAATGGTGTAATAGGCTGGTTGGTATCGCATCGAGCCCTGACCGGCGGCTCCACTCGAATTCTTTTTTGGAACACGAATCGGCGGGAGTTGGCTTGAACTTGATTTGACCAACATGCACGTAATGCATCGCGGCTGATTAATTTGAACATTTTTTGAGAAAATAAGATACTATTTTATTTATCGGTCGTTGGTTTCATAACACAAACAAAAACAGATGATTGAAAGCTGAGAGTTGAAAATTTACTATTGTTTTGTTTGAAGCGTTTGAAGAATCTGCTCTAAATTTGACATCCACACAAACGAGGGGATGCTAAAAGGTTGGCATATGTTATTGACGAATTTACGTTGGATTAACAACCAGATGGCGCAGCGAGTAAAAAGAGGATGTTTTATTTTTTTGGTATGAAATTCGTTCAAATTTTCTAGAAAAATCTGAATTTATCTTCAAATTTCCCGGTTTCATGTATTCTTTCCACGCTGAAAAGGTTAGAAAATCATCATTTTACAATGTGCTATGTGTATTACGAGGAATGGCTTGTTATAAGTATTGTAACTTTAATTTTTTTCAACTAAGTAAACGATGAATAGAGTGTTTTGCACTAAAAATACTGCAAATTCTTCTCGTATCGGCCCCTACATAATTAATGATATCAGCCAATTTGATATAATATCGATTTCATCGCAATTATCCTTAACCGGTATGCATTATCAAACATAAAATTTTCGAAGATTATGACTTTGGTCAAATCGCGTGTTCAAACCATGCTAAATATACAAAACTCCATTTTTCTTACCATATACTGACATTCAATAGCTGAAATGAATTTAAATTGAAATAAAATGAATAATCACCACCGAATCTTGATTTTCAGTACGTAAAATAAACACCAGAGAAGAGAAGTGGAACTTGAGAGAAAAAAGTGGCAACGATTTGTGGCAAGAAAATGTAAACAGTGAAAAAATTGACAGATGGTTTACGCTCTAAAAATTGAACATATTGTTAAGATGTCTCTACGAGGGTGGGATACATCATATATAAGGTGGGAGGTTCGTATATAATGTTAGCATCATCATGATAAACACGGCGAATGGGATATAAATTATGAACTGAAAATTGAATAAAATATACATATACACGCTGAAACGCTGTGGACAAATATTATAATGCATTTTTATCGGCTTATGTATAATGCATTATCAAAATAAACCTATATGTATTGTAATCATAACTTGCTGTTCTATTCATAACAACATTTATGGTCGTATTCCACCAATGATGACAAATGTGTAATTTACGAATAAAGCTTCGCCATAGAAACTAAACATTGAAAAAAAAATTAAAATGTGGTAAGAGCATCAGTTGAAATATTTTAATGCATTCTCATCGGAATAAATTGAATGATACAATAATTATACGATTAAATAATGTATGTACGCTTAAAAAACAACTTCAAAATATGATTTCTGAATAAATTTCTTTTTTTTTTCAGTTTCGAACACACCCCGTAAAAAGCCATTTTTTAAAATACATTCTGTTGGTATTGTATCTAGAATTTACAAGGTAATGAAACGTTAACGTCAATTAGTTTTTAGTAAACAGCTTTTTAACTGCCGGGGAAATTAACACCAAACTATATACTATATAAGTTAAACACGGAACCACCCTAGCGGACCCAACCGCTATCGGAACCACTCCAACATCACCCAGGGAGTCTAACGGCGGAACAGCATGGTCAGCGATATCGGACACGCGTGTACTGCCAGCGAGATTTACTGGAACCAGCAAGAATGCAGCCGCGGTATTTGACACCGCCAACGTGCCATCGTTGTCTGGTGCTATGTAATCAGTTTTGGCAGGGCAGTTAGGCTTCGGAAATAATAAAGATCATTATTACAGTTTAGACCTTCAATCAGTGCGGTTTGAATTGATCCGTTCTCCTTCTATAGTATTTAGTTAGTTTTTTTAAAAACCCTTCCAAACTTATGTAAAACTTATCTTATATATTCCATGCCAATTATTGTTCGTAATTGTTCTTTATAGTTTTCATTCAAGGGCGCTACATTTTTTTATATTTTTTCTCGAAAGCTGAGGATTTCTTAGACAACATATCCAAAAATGTGTCCTTCTTCGTTTTTAAATTATGATTTTTCAAATTTAACCGATGGTTCAAAAATAGTTCGACATAGTTAATTCAAGTCAATAATTTCACACTTGCAAAAAAATTTTTTTTTATTTATAAGAAAACAGATACAATTATTAATCACGAAAACAAAATTATTTTTTTTCGCAAGTGCAATATTTTTCCAAAAAATTCTAGGCTTTAATTTGATATATCTATCATCTGAATCGCTCTAGCAGTTCAAATGTTATGAATTTTTGAGAATAGGAAAAAGGGGAAGAAATTAATATTCCGAACTATCGGTTAACTTTAAAAAATTATAACTCAAAAAAGAAAAAAAGAACATATCTAATTTTGAGTTAAAAATCCTCAGTTTTCAAGAAAAAATATAGAAAAATATAGCGCCGTTGGTCCCGAAACCATGTAAACTATATAAAAACGGATACAATCAAGAATTACAAGAAAAAAAATTCAAATTTCTTGCAAGTTTGACATTTTGACGTAGGACTACGTCTTTCATTTCTATACCGGGGTGTAAAATCAAAGTTTCGAAAACGAAAGCGTTACGACGGAGACCGAGATTTTGAACATTAATAGCTCCTAAACAACTAAACGAAATGGTATGATAAACACTTCATTCGAAAGATAAAATGTCTACGCGTTATATACTTGTTACTTTTTGATCCAAAAACTTGTTTCAATAGTCTTAAAATTGCTTTCAAAACAGGCTATTGAAATCACCAATCGGTATATAAGCGAGAGCCGCTCGAAAATCCACTCAGTGATAATTGAACAGCGATTGGAGCATGTTGTCGCTGTTGTGGTGAAGCTCTTCGTTTATCATCAAAGCGTGGATGAACGGTGTCACCAAGAGCCTGTTTGTGCACCTTAGGCCAGAAGGGAATCCATCAGGAGGAGAGTGATGCCACAAACGGTTCCCCGAGAAGAGTTCAGAGCAGCCGCCACACACACACACATACACGCGCGGAACTCTTCGTTTGGATGCCATTCAGCATCGAGAAAATTCCGGAAAGATTCAATCGTTGCTGAAAAATAATCTGCCAGTTCCCCTGGGAATTGAAAAATACATTCATGAGAATGAGTTTATTTTAATGTTTTCTAACCATATAACACAGCGACCAAATATTTTTCAATCAAGTGCTATTAACAGGTGGTTATCGAGATAGCATTAACCACTGGTAAGCTTCGAGTATCGAGGAAAATCTGGAAAGAACTAATCGTTGCTGAAAAATGCTTCCCAGTTCCCAAGGGAATTGAAAAATACATTGATGCGAAAGAGTTTATTCTAATGTTTTCTATCCACATAACACTGCAACCTAATATATTTGGTTTTGTGATTTTTCAATCAAGTGCAATTAGCAGGAGAGCTTCTGGAGATTATTCTTCCCCATCAGTTGGATATTTTCGTATCCAATATTGGAAGCGCGCGCAACGGAAAATGTTTCTCGTCGCGAAAATTATATAATTTTTAATCGATTATTGCTCAGTCGCCGAAAGTTTCAAACTCAGAGAGTTCATTCGCCTCTAGTTTGCCTTCCAAATTGCCATCGTAAACCACACCTTCTTTCGATTCAATCACGGACAAAAAGCATACTTAAGCGATATTCTGGTGGTGAAACGCATTCATTTTTCGTGAGGACATCGATCGTAATTGAACGATCTGGACAGCGAGGGATCGAGGGATCGAGGGATTCATTACCTGGCCTGACCTGACCTGAAAGACATGCAGTTTGTTTGGAACTGTGAGGGAGGGCAGAAAAGCCGAGCCATCAAAAGGAGAGGAGAAGGTAACCAAGAGAGTATCAGCACCGAAAAACAGTTCCGTTTGAGACATCGAAGCAACCGCCACACATATACGAGCGGAACTTCTTTCGTTTAAATGCCATCCAGCATCGAGAAAATTCCAGAAAGATATCGTTGCTGGAAAATAATCTGCCAGTTCCCCTGGGAATTGAAAAATACATTCATGCGAAACAGTTTGTTTTTAATGTTTTCTAACATATAACGCTGCGACCAAATACATTTGGTTCTGTGAATTTTCAATCAAGTGCAATTAACAGGTACTTATTGAATTAGCATTAACCACTGGTGGGCTTCGAGTATCGAGGAAATTCTGGAAAGAATTAATCGTTGCTGAAAAATACTCTGCCAGTTCCCCTGGGAATTGAAAAATACATTGATGCGAAAGAGTTTATTCTAATGTTTTCTATCCACATAACACTGCAACCAAATACATTTGGTTTTGTGATTTTTCAATCAAGTGCAATTAGCAGGAAAGCATCTGAAGAGTATTCTTCCCCATCAGTAGGATATGTTCGTTTCCAATATTGGATGCGCGCGCAACGGAAAATGTTTCGCATCGCGAAAAACATAATTCTCAATCGATTATTGCTCAGTCGCTGAAAGTTTCAAACTCAGAGAGTTCATTCGCCTCTAGTTTGCCTTCCAAATTGGCATACCACACCTTCTTTCTATTCAATCACGGACGGTAGGATATTTTCGTATCCAATATTGGATGCATAAAGCCTTGTACCTCCAACGTAACGCTCTCATTTTCGAAGTCCCCCAAATATTCATTTATTCATTCATTCAGAATGGATTTAGATTCAACTTCAAACAAATGATCACTAAATCAACGATAGTCCTACGTCACCATTGCGGTTATACCATCGATATAACCCACTTTCTGTTTTTTCCAAAAAAGACTAGCTCATTAACTTCAATTTGATGTATCGATAATCTGAATCGGCTTAGTTGTTCAAAAGTTATGAGTTTTTGATAAAAGTCATTTTTGGGAAAAAGTGAAAAAAATCGAATCACTCCAGCAAACATTAAATCGTATAACTTTGCATATGATAAGTTACATATAAATTCGTATCAAATCACAATCGCATAAAATATCAATCAAAATATCGATCATGTATATCTAAACTCGCATAAAATGCAAAAACACGATTTTCCATGTCATCGATGGATTGAGTGGTAACATTGTCGGATCAAATCGCATATCAGTCCAAAAAGCATCGCATATCGTTATATACGGCTTTATATGCGTGCACAATATGGCATATACGTATATAGCCTCCACTTTTGCGTGTATATGCTAGTTATATGCATCATGTGCTCCCGTGGCCGAGTGGTTAGCGTCATAACTAACATACCGGGTGTTCGGGTTCGATTCCCGTTCTGGTCGAGGGAATTTTTCGTCAAAGAAATTTCCTCCGACTTGCACTGTGATCACGCGTATTCTAGAGCTTGCCACTCAGAATGCATTCAAGGCGTGTTATTTGGCATAGAAATCTCAACTAAGTACTAATAAAAATGACGCAAGTAATACTACGTTGAGACGGCGAAGTTCCTCCAGGAACGTTAGTGCCATTGAAGAAGAAGAAGAAGATGCATCATATATCATACAAATGTGTCTTGGTTGTATGTATATCGCCTCCAATTATAGCTATTCATACGACTTAATGTTTGCTGGGACCCAACAAAAAAATGATACAGGTCCAATATTTTACCATAACGAAAACAAGCTACCAATTTTCACGAATATCTGAAAACCACTATATCAGTTTGGCATGGAATGGCTGCAATAATACTGCAGTAATACTGCAATAGTTCACAAATTCACAAGTTCGCGTTTTTCTTGTTGTTTTTCATGTCTTTTAATGCGGCCATAATAATAATTAAGATTACTGCATTTGGATTGATGGTAGAAAATATCATTAACTTCCTTGAATAGTGGATGTGATATAATCCACTTTATATATGTATATATATTAATAAATATTTTCAAAGAATACATTTGTCAAACAAACTGCAAAACTAAATACTTTTATACTGTGCCTTAATTTTTTTATTTTAACGTTCAAAGACTCTTCAATAAAAATGGCATTGAAAAACTGAGTAAAACTGACATACAATTATGACGGATGATTGCTTCTTGATTGACGCGTGCTCCAACTGGCGAACTGCCAATTAAAAGGCACTCCAATTAAAAAAGCGTTATAAAACTACTATAAAACTGTGAAAAATATATAAAAAATATACGAAGACTCTTTTTGTCGTTTATAAGTTTGTTTTTTTAAGTTGCTACTAGGCATGTTTGCGGATTAATGGAAAGATATGATATGTTGATCCTTGATATGAGAATGAAAGTTAACAATTGGAAAAAAAAAATCATGTGAATGGAGACGATTTTTGTGTACAGCACATGCCACGTGGGCCTTTTGCTGATTAAATAAGTAAGATTTCTTCCAAAACGTCATAATTTTACAACCATTGAGTCGATTTCAAAAATCGTAATATCAAATGAAATCTTATTCTTCTATGAATCAACTTCAATCTGTCATTCAAACAAACTCAAAAATTAAATACTACATAAAAACTTTAATTATAAAGTTTAGAGAATTTGCGACTTAGTTTTCTACAATTCGCTCTTTCACACCAAATTTCTATCTTGTCGCAATTTCAAACCTCTCAAAATGATAGGTCAAAGAAGGAAAAGCAGGAAAAATTAACAAATAATGGGGGGTAAATAATAAAGCAAAGGTAATCATGGATTTTTAATAGATTAATCTCATAAAAATATTGAAAAAAACATTCCTTTTTTAATTTCTCTTTCAAATTTTGATAAAATTGCACTGAATAGTTAAATAAGGGCAATATTAATATTTGAATAAACTTATGTAATTATAAACATGTTTATAAAAACCTTCCCATCTTCTCATTTTTCATTAAAGACCTTGCGTCAAGACAGCTAGAAATCCATACACTCTCAAATCAAGTGTGCCTGAAGAAATTATATTCTTCACGTAAACAAGCGATGAAAATGTGGACACTTTTTAGTCAGTGAATTGTATGGAGTTCCACTGCTGTGCAAACACCCTCACTTTTGTGGTTCTGAGCTCTAATGTAGATGTCGCATGAGCTGATTCAGCTTTGCGTAAATTCGTCAATTGGCGATCTAACGTACATATCTACTCCTAGGCGGCGCTGCAGTTAAAGTGATGATTGTTTTTTAATTTTGGTAGTGTGAGTTTAAAGAGAGTTTGTAGTTCTCTCCATAAATTACAATCAGTCCTATTCTGTATACCGACGGATTTCCATTTCGTTCGAAGGCGTTATTTCGTTCGAATTATTATTTCGTATTCCCTATTTCGAACGTTTTGCCCATATATGGTTCGAAAAGAAACAGATCGAACGAAATGCAAAAACAACTCAAACGGAATAGAGAATGATATTTTATCTAGTAGTTCGAAATATTTCGGATCGATCGAAATACAGAAAAGGGGTGAATATTATAATCATAAAAAAATATTTTATTGCGATGACTTTGGAAGAAATTTAATTCTGCGCTGTTGGAAGAACCCACTCTACAGTGAAGAAATTCATAAACAAGTGGAAATACGAAGGAACCATGAAGAATCTTCCGGATAGAAGACACAAACGAATCGTGTCTTGTGATGATGGACGGGTAATTGTGCGAACATTGCGAAAGAAACCTCAAACGAACGTTCCTAATTGACTACCGAAGTAGGCGGCACCATTGGAAGACCTATCAGTGCAAATCTTTATACGGATGAGTCGAAAACCAATCTCTTTGAATCGGATGAAAACAGATTGTGTGAAGGAAACCAGGATCGATACTCTAGATTCAGCATTTGGTCCCCACAGTAAAACCCAGCGGCGGCAGTCAGCTGATGTATAGTACAATGGCGGCTTCTGGAACTGGAACTATATAATTTATCGACTCGACGATGAACAAGATGGCTTAATTGAACATCCTGAAACATAACGTGTAGTCTCCCGTGCAGAAGTTGGGTCTCCCTCGTGATCACTACTTTCAAAAGGATAATGGCAAACTGATCTCATCGTGCGGGGAAGTCTGCTCTATAATGTCCCAATCAACTCAAAACACCTCCGCAATCACCGAATTTGAACAATATTGAACGTCTATGGTGGGAAATCAAGAACCGTCTGGAGAATAAAAATCCAGGAAACGAAGTGGAACTCAAAACGACGATTAAGGAGATCTGGGAGAGCATTCCGTCTACAGTGACCAGAAATCTCACCTCGACTTTTGCAAGCAGTGCTGAACGCCAAATGGGGGCCATACCAAATGATAGGGAATTGATTTTTGTTATCTGTTAATATTTGTGAACTGATTTTTTCTTTTAAAGAAAAACTTGAACACTCAATTCTACCACGTCTGAATTGCAGGTTTTTTTGTTTTTTTTAAACATGAAGTAGAAATGTGACCATTTTTTTATCACTTTATGAGAGTAAAAAAGATCGACGTTACAATGCATATAAGTCGCTTTTAATTATTTACTTTTTAACCCCGAAAAACTCAAAAATAACAAACCAACAAGAGGTGTACACTCAATTTTGCGATCGACTGTATGCAATAGAACCCCGATTATGCGCGGAATTGAATGACAAAGTCACCACGGATAATGCAGTAGAGGGCTCAAAATGGATCGCAAACAAGAAAAAAGATATTTTAGAATGAAAACTATGTTTTATAAAACAGCAATCATTAAACTATTCGTGTGTAAGTCGTGTACACTGGTGGCCACTCAATGCCCCACGTCGCAAACCACTCACAGATCTAGATGGATCCACAAAAAAGCTGACTAGGCAGTCTTTCAAACAAAATTATTGCTACAGGTTCGACTCAAAATCCGAAAATAAAATACCTGATATTCTCTTATTTTCCAGTAATTTTTCAGAAAAATTCCAGGTGTAGTAATTAAATTCTCGAAATGTATTTTAGCTGTAACTCCTAAAACATTTAGTTAGCTTAAACAATGACATTTAAGAACGTCTGTCGATATTTTCCAATAAACGAATTGTTTGTAAATTTTAATTGAGTTTAACGACGACTGATAAATGTCGTAATTTTTTTTTTTAAATGAATATACTAATACAGTTCAAAGTTATTTTGAAAGAGTCTCAAATACTAGTACAGAATGAGACATTTTCATTTTGATTCAGATCAATTTCAATCTGCAATCTTTCGGTCCCCTTCTGTACGTTTTGCAAAATTTTCCCCGTTTTACCTCCAGAGATTCCACTTCTGTTTCCCGTAGCCGTTTTATTAACTTTGATTCATATGACGATAAAAAGAGCTCAACATCTTTCCGAAATGAAGTATAGCATCATAAACTTGTCGCGTAGCACAACCGTTTCCTCCTACATATTTTCATAAAAACATTCGCTAATGGAAAAGCACTCTCAACGTTGAGGTTTCTAACGAGAGACAGAAGACCATTTTGGGTAAAAACATCCGTAACCAACGACCAAAATCCGTCAAATATCATAAAAGGCAATAGTCAAAAGCTTTTCGAATCGTTTTCCCTGCATTATCTATCGAAATCAATGATACATTAACGCAGTGCTTCGCATCTCAGCCGAAATTTCAAGATTTGTCAGTCGTAACATTTTGGCGTTTTTTTTTAATCCTTTGATGAACCGTATAAAATATGCAATCCGAAGCTACCCGAATTCAAGAGCTTTTTTTTTATTCATTTCGTCAATAATTGTATGATTGTCAAGCATTAATTTATCGATAGTTTTCGAAGAAGAAAAGGGAACGAATTGGTTGAAGCTGAGCGGCAGATACTGATGCCAAAAATACCAGAAAAACATCGCGAATGTAAAAGCCGTCTACTTTTGCGCTGTTACCCTTCGGAAGGACTAAGTTCACCTACAGGCAAAAGCAAACTGAAAAACCTACAGAGAGTCAAACTTGTATACACCTAAATACACCTTTTTTGGTATCATTAACTTTCTCATTACTGCAATAATCAGAATTCTAATTGACGGCATTTCATTTTTCCCATATTAATGACGAACTTTCCTGACTTTCCCTGACATTGTTTGAATTCCCTGAGATTCCCTGATTTTCAAGGATTTCCAAGGTAGTCGACACCCTGTGCTATCTAAAGACAACCGACCACCAGCGCCACTTCAAAAAAAAACCATCATGGATGCCAAAGTCTCCATCCTAAGAACGATGGTTCTATGATTTTCTGGAGTCTATTAACGAGAACCAATTCTCTGCGGATCTTCGGCGCAAAGTAATAGCTCTGAATGGGAAGAGGAGGACTTGCAGTCAGATACTTCGAATACACTCGGGGAATATTTCGCGGGATTTTCCTTCATCTCCAAATATGAAAGATTTAAACCGAGAAAGGATTTAAAATTTCAGCGCAGAAGAGCGATTATATGGTGATATGCGACCACGACACCATGTTCCCAAATCCGGAATCGAGCTATACAAAGACTACATTCTCGCCAAACACAAGAGTAGCTTCCTCCGGCACCCGGTCGAACCTGTTGTAATTTATTTCCAAACCGCACCGGAACAACAGCAGGGAGATCCAGTTACAGGTGGCCAAACGCGGTCAACAGTACCACTGGCCCCGAGCTGGCGTGTTTGGTCAGAGACAAGCGCCCAAAAACTCTGGCACCGAGCTAGCGTAAAATGTTGGTGGCAATATAGCAGCCACTGCCCGTCTAGCGGAACAAGTGATGGTAAACATGATTTTTTTATATTTGAATTTTTGATGTTAGTTTCAACAAAAACAAACTGATAAAACTCATTATCAGACCCAGCAGGTCCTAAACAGTTCATATGTATTGGAAACAAATTGACTATTTTTCAGTGATTTTTCGGGAGTTTTGCTCTAAATTTGTAGTTTTGACGTAGGACTACGTCTAACCGGAAGATATAGGGGGTGAAATTGAAATCTAGGCACTGAACAAGTAGGAAAAAATGCAAGATTTGGAACGCTTATAACTCGGGCATTTCTCAATAGATCGCACAGGTGTTTGCATCAATTGATAGGAAATATATCTACGCATCTATCGAATAACATTTCATTTTTTTTTAGATAAACAATTGAATAATTGTGAAATATCAAGCATTGTCCAAATACACTATGTGCCCATTTTTGATTGGTCCATTTTGTGCTCCTCAAATCGTACCGACCAAGACGGGCAACCAGAGCAGCAGCGCAATACAATGAAGCACGATTGGAAAGGAAAAAGAAAAAAATGAACGAAACATTGGTCGCAGTCTCACACATGCGTAATTCTCGAGTCAGCCAGTCAGCTTAAAAATCTCCGCTCCGCTGCCGTAACGATCATTCTTTGTGTGGACACCGACTGGACAACATCGTTGCTGGACGGGCTGTACGGCGAGGGATCGAGTGCCTTTCTCAAGGCAAGAGGGCGGAGGTGGTAGCGCTGGAGTAGAATAGAGTAGAGTTTTCAAAGGGGCTTTCTCAAGGCTAGAGACGAATGAACTGCAAAAGTTTAAAGTCTCTATAATACAATACCTTCCTTCCTTCCTTCCGTAACGATCATTCTCATCCAAACCATACACCACATCGTTTCGCATCACATCACATCAACAAACCAACACAAGCAGCCATGTCTGGACATGGCAAAGGAGCAAAGGAGCAAAGGAGGATCGCGACGATAAGAAAATCCGCATTCAGAACAGACCACAATCGGTTCCGTGGACACCAAGACAACAACAAGCAGTTGCAGCGAGTGGCGGGTGGCAAACGCAATCGCAAAACGGCAGCAGGTAGCAGAAGAAAAAAGTTTGTTTTTTATACAAACTGCTTTGGTTGCAAATCCAGAACAAGACGGCATCGAGAGTGTTCGAAGTGGTTTTTTTTCAAAACCACAAGTACTAAGTTTTCTAAATTGGAACCATTCCATAAAACACGGCGCTTATCAGGGCCATTAAACCTTTCAAAAAAGAGTTTACGAAGTTGTATAAGTAGTATAACATGCATTCGAAAATAATATCCAAAATAATAATAAAACACAAATTGATTTTTTCATAATTTGTTTGCCAGGATATGATGAGTATGTGAATTTGGCAGTTGTTCTGAGCTTATTGACTTTCCCGATTATTCAATTTTCACCAATTCTTAAATTGCTTCCAGATTGAAAGTACAGTAATTTACATTTATTTCGATATTTAGCTAATTGGACGGACATGTAATGCGACATATTTAGTTGGTCATTTTTGTAAACATATAGTGCAGGGTCCAAATTATGACCCCACATTGAAGGTCGATACTGTACCACTGTCATCGCAAATGTTCAATTACAGGTTAAAATTACCTCCAATCCGACACTGAGTGGTGGTAATGCGACGTGCCATTGAATGTAATTTACTGTACAATATGTCTCAAGCTGGATGGGAAGAAATTTTCCAAGTGTGAAAGCTGTGGCGAGTGGCAAACTCAATCGCTAAACAGGAAAGTTTAGCCGAACAAGATGGGGATATCGAGTGATAACGAAACAATAAACTCTTTAGATGGAAGATAATTTTGTGATCCTGAAAAGGACCCTTTTTAGCCTGCATGTGAATCCAACGAGCGAACAAATCGTAATGAGTGTATTTTTTTGCCATCGCTGCCTTTTAAAGCTCATTCGTTCGTCTCGTTGGACTCGCCCCTTTGGCTGAGTCTGCCGATTTGTCTCTATCCTGTGAGTGTGTACCGCTAGAGTACAAAACGCGCGGACCCCAAAAAAATTCTCATTTTCTTTCAAGCCGTAAACCAGTGTGGTTGTTTGGCATCGTTTAGCATCGCATCGCATCACATCATAAAAACAAAACACAACACCAAAGGTTCTTTTCAGAACCACCAACATGTTCATAAAGAGTAAACAGTAAACTAATTCATTTTTCAGGTAGATAGGTAGGTATTCACGTAGGAGAACAAAATAAAACAATATATTTAAAATATATATTTAACAAAAGCTGTCCCCTTTGTATAGTCCTACGTCACTCCGGTTATGTCCCCGACATTACCCACCCGTCTGTTTTTCATTTTCATTAGGCTCATTTAGCTATTCAGCTGTAACAGAGTTACGCGTTCGCTTACTAAGCGATCGATCGTGAGTTCAAACTCAGGGCCCTCAATTGATCATCTTTGTGTGTTGTTATAGAATAATTACATCCACGCAACCATCTTCAGCGATGAAGATCGTTCCACGGTGGAACAAAGGACAAAGATCCATACAACTACTCTGCTCTGCAAGAAACATCGGGCTGCTGTTCTATTTATAACCCAACAATGATCAATATCAACTGTTTCCGCCAGTACTTCTGGCTATGCCGAATTTCACTTTCCGACGGAGAAAACGTTAACCAGACAGCGTATAATAATTTCCTTCTTCCGAATTTAAATTCGCAAAAGATAGTGAGACTTTACTCTACGATGGTTTATTAACGAATGAAGCTCTGTACATTACGTGCCCTATTTATATGATACACGCTCTAGTGAATTCTATTGTGGATGGTATCTTTGCTCGGGTTGTTCTAGAATGTTCGCTATAAACAATAGACCTTATATTATAGCAATAGAATTTTTCTATCCCTGTCTGATACCTTTCTAGAAAAGTCAGTTTGTTCTCTGGTGAATTGATATTGTTTGGACATCGCTTTTGAGGTAAGTTGATTGTTTGAAATAATACCTTTGATTTCCAATTTACTTTTCAGGTAATTGTGTACCATTTGGAGCTCTTGGACAAAACTGAGGTAAGTAACAATTCATTTAAATAGCTAATCCTTATTGTTTTTTTCAGATGAGCTGTGTTTTGTGTTTAGTTTAGTGTTTTCAAGTGTAATTATTTTGTTGTGAATAAAGTGTGAAAAATTAACTTGTGTTTTTTTCTGATTTGAGTTCCGCCTTGGCTCGGGCCGGAACATCAACTGTCTCCGCTGTCCGGTCTGCTGAACAATGGAGAAACAGAAAGAATTCCCTTGCGCCTAAATGGCTACTACTGTGTAACTTACCATAATGTAATGGAACAGAAAAGCTAACGCCTAAATGGCTATTACTACTGTGTAATTTACAATTTATAGAAACATAAACATATGTACATGTACACGATTAAAACCCGGCTCTGTTACATCAAAAATGCTGATGAGCCAGATAAATAAATGGGATAAAAAAATCTCGATATCAGATATGTTTTAATAAAAAGCTAACTTATTAACTGCGATTTGATATGTCGATTATCTAAATCGGTTCAGTGGTTCAAATGTTATGAATTTTTGAAAAAAGTAATTTTTGGGAAAAAGTGGAAAAAATGATTTTCCGGACCACCCTAAAATGGAAATGGGCACCCTAATGAAAAAAATAAAAAAATACGGGTTTAATGTTTTGCGATAAAGAACAAAATTACCACTTTTGACGAAAATCTGAGAACCACTATATCGGTTTGGCATGGAATGGCTGATCTGTGAAATAACCGCAAGGTGGACGTAGGACTACCGCTGGAATGTTAATAATTCGTTTGAAGCATATAACTCTTGAATATTATATCTTTTGAATAAAATGATTATCGTATCATTTCGTCGAGCCGGAGCAGAATTATCAACACCCAAAGAAATAATGGATTGCTCTTCGGAATTACTCAGCACAAATAAAATCCCACTAATTGGAAACGACGATCAATTGCGGTATTCGTAAACAAATGATTTTATACTGCTGCTTTCATCAATGTGATTTCTTTGATATGGTGAGATATCCTCAACACTATATCAAATATTACGTATTCTGCACTATCAAACCCATAGTCAATGGGATTGTGTCACATTTACCCGAAACCCACTCACCCGAATGACAGTTACCCGAAAGACATTCACCCGAATTCCACTCACCCGAATTGACACTTACCCGAAAGCGACATTTACCCGAATGCAACAATTACCCGAATGTAACATTTACCCGAATGTAATATTTAACCGAATGCGACAGTTACCCTAATGTAACATCTACCCGAAAGCGACACTTACCCAAAAGAAGGATATATTCAAATAATACACAAATTTTACTATATTTAAATTTGTATTTGTATATTTAATTCTGATCAGTGTTATATAAAGATAATTTTTGTCTCATACTTTCATTTCCATTCAAAAAGTATTTTTCGTGGGAAGTACAATTCGAGAAATACTGGCATTGAATAAAATCCTTTTCAAAATAATGAAAAGTGAAAGAATTCAGTTTTATAACGTATTATTAAGTCCATCCATTCTTATGGATGACGCAGCCCGTTTACGTGCTTCGGACGCCATACGTTTATCTGGTGCATCACGTTTGCAACCAGGCAATCAAAGTGCATGACATGCATAATTAACCGGGCAAACGATTCTAAACGTATGCAGTCCGACGCTCGCTAACGCTCGGTCGGACCTGACTAAAGGATCGTCTCCTATGTTTCAAACAAACCGGGCAATCGGTGGAACACAGGTTTGCTTGCGAGAGGCCGCCGCTTCCGACGGCGGGTCGGCGCCCTACTCGGATTGCGTCACCTCGGCGGCTTGGTGCCGCCTCGATTCCTTATCCTGGTTAAATGAGGACTTCGCCCCCATTACATTGATCTCAAAACAAATTTCATCACGAAATAGTAAACTCATGATATGTTTCGTACAACAAAACATTTTAGGGACATAAACTGTATAAAAGCCGTATATTGTTCCCTGGTCCATTCGATACTCGAATACGCATCGATTGTTTGGTCACCATACTACCACAACAGATTCCTGCGTTTAGAAACTATCCAACGCAAATTTGTCAAATTTGCTCTACGGCATCTACCTTGGAGTGATCCCAACAACCTCCCTGTGGGAGATGAGATAACAATAACAAATACTAGTTAAGTTTATCGGTTCAGAAGTTTCTAGGAATATAAATAATTAGTGATTCGTCTGTTCTGCAGTTTTGATACGATACTTGACGAATCTGAGTTTAAGGAATCAGAGATATAGAACTCTCTATGAATAGCAATGAGTGAAAGGAAAATGAATAATGCTTCTTAACATGAGAGTATTGCAGAGTGAGGGAATCGGAAGTAAAAACCGATCTCATTCTCTCATGAACATACAACAGAATATGGAGAGCTGACAATTTGGCAAAAGCAAGATGTTAATATCCCTTTAATAATGAGCTCATTGAAATTAGAGTTCAGTCTCTGAATTATTGTTGGATTGAGTAGTTGAAAATTGGAAACCTGAATACGACACTCCCCAGTTACGAAGATCGCTGCAAACTCATCGGACTGGATTCTTTGTCTAATCGTCGATACGTGGCCAAAATTTGCTTCATCTCTGACCTGTTACTGTCGCACATTGATTGCTCAGAACTTTTACAGCTTGTGAATTTCAACATTCAGCAAAGAAATCTGAGGTCTCACAACTTTCTTCAAATACCGTTGTCACGCACGAACTACGGTTATCATGAGCCATTCTCGAGTATGTGTCGAATATTCAATAGGCACAGTATTTGTTTTGATTTCTGTGTATCTCGTACAGTACTTAAGAAGCGATACATCACTTCAATAGCAAACAGTCCTATTAGCTAATAAGTTTTTAATTATAATTAGTACGTAAGCGTCATTAGGGTTCTGTATACCTTGATTTGTTGATTTGTTGAATAAATAATTAAAAAAAAATTAAAAGATTAATATTGCGCTGCGGCGGCAAATACGTAAGTACCATTTTTTCTTATCTATTCTTTTCACATTTTCATTAAAATTTTATGTTAAGGTTACCTGTTTAATTTTCGGAATATTTCATAACCCATGCTCATTTCTGAATGATCTCTTGGTCTTGGTCTTGGTCTTATCAATACTTTGATTTTTAGTACATGCTTCGTTCATTTCGGCTGCAGAAAAGAAATGGGATTGGGAGAGAAGAGCATAACACATAGTCGTGTGAGCGTGACTATCCTCATCTCACATCGCAATTTTTAGGCTATTGAAACAATTTTTCGAGTCAATAAGTAATTATATGCACCCCGATTCTGCATTCCGCCGTTCGAAACCATTATTTCGTTCGAGTTATAATTTCGCTTTCCCTATTTCGAACGTTTTGCATATTTAATGTTCGGAGAGAACGAAATGCAGAAAAAACTCGAACGGAATACAGAATGGAAGTCGTTTGAAAAAATAAATAAAATTCGCGACAAAAATCCAAGAGCGGATGATCTGCGAGCGGATTATTCGCGACAACGAGTTCTTTAGTAAACCTATAGGCCTACCCGGGATTTGTCAGGGAAAGGTAGGCTCATTCAGGCTTTAGTGATTATTTCGCTGAAATGCAGTCGGAAGCTGAGTGCATTATCAAGGGTCCTCCAAAATCATGGATGCGGTTTACTCGCGATAGAACTTGGCCAAAGATGGAGGTGCCAAACGCAATTTGGCCTCAGCTTCCGATGGAACGAAATAGTACTGCATTTCGAGATGCTGATCGACATTTTATTTTTCATGAGCATCTTTCTTCAAATGGATGCGATCTAGCGTAGTGGTAACATCCATACCTCTCACACTAAAGATTACGAGTTTAATTCGCACTCCCGATATTCTTCCAAAACGGTAGTAAAGAATGACGAACCAGCCAAAAGTGTTGAAAGTCACTATAATAGAGTAAAAAAAACCATTCTTCAAAACAGTCGACCATATTCTGAAGCATAGGGCAAGAGCGTTTGCTGATTACCATATAAATATTTACGTCATCCGCGTAGAATAAGCTGCATCCAGGTGAAAATAGTAAGAACATTTCGTTGATGAACAATGAGGATAACAATGGGCCACGGTTGCTTCCTTGAGGCACTCCCGAGGTATTGGAGAAAGTCACAGACTGCGTAGGTCCAATTTTCACACACATCCACCGATCTGTTAGATACGAATACAACCATATCGTAAATCTGAGGAAATATCGAGTTTGTTCAACCTTGCTATCAGAATTTTGTGAACGATACGGTCGAAAGCGGCCTTAAGGTCTGTATACACTGCGTCCACCTGAGTGCCTTGCTCCATGCGGGGCAGATAAAAAGAAACAAAGTTGACCAAATTGTTAGCGACTGATCTTTTTGGGAAAATTCCTGCTGATCTGAAGATAGATTGTTTTTGCAACGGGAAAACACAGCATCATTCACAATGACTGTTTCCATACCGAAGGAACCGTACTCCGCTGTAGAGAGGTGTCGTAGAGGACCGATAGAGGGTACGCTTAACTTGAGGCACATTTTTTCAGCACACAAGAAGGAATACCGTTCGGCCCGGAAGTCAAAGAATATTTCAATTTTCTGATCGCAGTCTCCTCAACCGCTCTGGTAACTCGAAAGATGTCTGGTAATTCGAAATGGCAGCAGCCACTTGCACTTCGGAGGACGTACGGTCATTGAATGCATCGCTGGTACACAATCAGCGATGATACGAGACATGCTATCGGTGTACTGGGCAACGGCAGTATCCATATCCTCGATGGTTTCCAGAAATTCCCACTCAACCTGAACTATTGCTCTACTCAATGCAGCGGAATCAGCTTTCTGGAAGTTGAGACAACTCAGATCTGGTACATCTTCAAATTCGATTGGCGACGGTAGATTGACGTCTACCTCTAATGCTGGATGATTGATAGGGAGCGGGATAACAAGATCAGTGGCTTCAAGCACCTTGATAATACAGCATCATTTGCGAGCACTAGATCTATCAAGCGACCATTCCTGTTCAGCACTGAATTGAGCTGTGTTAGTCCATGGAAACAAAAAACATCGTGTAAGGCCGAGGAAGCAGTGAAAGACGAGATCGTAAGCAGTCAATGGAAGGTGGAGCGTTCCACACTAAATCAAATTGATTGTAGTCGCCGAACGCAAACGCAACATCCTGTGCTACAATCTGAGATATTCTAGCTTCTGTGGAATCAATATACTTTTCTACACTGTTGAGATCAGCGCTCTTATCTGGTGGTAAACCTCATAGATGGATAGTTTAATGATTTATGTATTGATAGAACATAATTTTCTCGCTGAAATATGTTTTTTTTTTTGTTTTAGGCATAAGAAAAGTCACAGCACGACTAGTGTCAAACGAGCTCAATTTTCCTAAAAATTCCATCGCAATCAAAGGACTGAAGCCAAGTTACCGCTTCGCTTTGACATTTCGCATTGACGGGGCCTGATTTTACATTGAAGACATAAAAAAATCGCTGCGTGAAATGATGGCAATTCATAAACACAGCTATTAAAAGTGTTTTAGAAAGAAGCTATTTTGAAGGCGAGAGTATAAATTTAGATGAACATTTTCTTTAAGAACACAAAATCACGGTATATATTTGATGGATTTTGACGGCAAAAAGAAGTCGCATCGCGTTGTTTTATTTGCCTGGATTCTGTTGAAGAAAACAACTCGATTTTTGTCCACTCTTTTCGAATTCTCGTCTCAAGTACATAATGAATGAGTCTTCCGGGTATTCCTTTGGACGGAACTCCTTTTTTTTTAATTTGTTTTATTTTACAGGCTCAGTTACATAAGTTTAAAGGAGCCGGATTCTTAAATATGTTTTTGAAACTATATATATACAAACAATTTTCTAAAATCTATGGTTAGTAATGTGGGAAACCGATTACTCGCGGTGGACTCGAGTTTAGAAGGGTGACATAATTTTTCAGGAAAAGGATGGGATATAAGGAAATTATTACAATGTTGATAATCACACACACTTAATTCTTAAATCAATTCGTATATCTATTGTGAATTTACATTTCAACTTGTTCTCCTGATTAAAGCAAGGGGACTAATTACTCGTAAAGGAAGAAAAGCAGGGTATAAGGATATAAGGATAATCACACACGAACATCGATAGCTTTAAGGAAAACATATATTTGGGACATGTAATCAAGGTCTAACCGAGCCAACACATCTCTCACCGGCACATTGGGCTGCCTTCCTCTAGCCCGAAGGGAGTTTTCTAAATTCGATCTGGCAACAAGATACACCTCACACGACCAAACAACGTGTTCGATGTCGTGGTAACCTCGGCCACAAATGCAGAGATTGCTACCGGCCAGATTGAAACGAAAGAGTGACGCGTCTAACGAACAGTGATTGGACATGAGTCGGTAGAAGGTGCGAATAAAGTCCCGACTCAAGTCCAGACTTTTGAACCATGGTTTGAGGCTAACCTTAGGGATAATCGCGTGAAACCACCGGCCCAATTCATCTTCGTTCCATTTACGTTGCCAGTTTGCGATGGTATTTTTACGGACTAAAGAATAAAATTCATTGAAGGCGATTTGACGCTGATAAATGTCGCCTTCAATTGCACCAACCTTTGCTAATGAGTCAGCCCTCTCGTTACCCGGAATTGAGCAATGTGAAGGGACCCAGACAAAGGTAATGACATAACAGCGTCTGGATAAAGCACTCAAAATTTCTCGTTTCTCATGGGACGGCACGTAGACACGATACTCCAGGCTGAACCTCTGGTCGATCACAATATCGTTTGCATGTTTCCGATCACCCACGATAACACGCAGTTTGTTCGGTCTAACTTTCAAAACTTCGATCACGGAGGAGTATCTTGTCAGATCTTTCGTGATCTGAATAACATTCAGCGCTTTTCCGTTTGGTTTGGGCCGGAAGAAAACAACCCAGGGACCAGTTCCAGGTGCATCTTCTGGATAAACCTTGACCCGGGGAGAGGACACAACAGAAGGGGAGGACGAGGACGAGGTTTGCGCGGGAACGGTGTCGTTAGAAGGGGAAGAGGAATTGGATGGTTGAGGGGGATCGGAGACAACAGATGAGGAATGCGACGTCGAAGGTTGAGTGGAAACAGGAGGGTGAAGCGATTGAGAGGAGAGATTTGCGGATTTCTTGGAGGGGGGCTTTTTAGTGTTGGTTGAATCTTCTTCAGAAGATACATCTTCTGTTACGCGTTTTAACGACTTTCCGGCCCCTTTCTGGGCAACCGAGGGAGTCTCAATATTTTCATTGTAAGAGACCTCCATACTAGGAGATCCCTCTCTATTTGCCATAGTCGGCAATTACATGAAATACCACTACTATATTTTATTGAAATCTTACTTCTATCAAATCTTAAAATATATTTATTTCTAAAAATACCTAATTGCACACACCGGTGCTGCTGTACTCAGCGATCACCCGATCGCGTGCTGTGTGCTCGGCACAAACGAGATAGTGTATCACACACCACCAAGGAGTAGTCTGGAACGCTTCTTCACACTAACGAACGGCGGGTCACACCAATACCAATTAGTGTGCGATTGACCATGGATGCCCGTAATGGCGCTGGTTCGACGAAAATCGAAAGCCAGCCACTTTGCCTGCCTTTGAGGCTAACTTTTCTTCTCTCACTGATATTTATTCACTTTATCCACGGTGAGATAGATGCGCGGCGAAAAAACCCAGGGAGGGGAAAAAAACTAACGGTACTCGATATTCGTGGTACTCGATTACGGTAACGGGATAGAGAGCACTTACGTCCGATTACTTGGCGTTGTCGACGATGAATGGACGGAACTCCTGTTATTTATCATTTTCCTGATGTTCGGAATATTTTTCCTCATATCCAGAATTTTCCTGCTCTTCTCAGGGGGAAGTTTCGCATTCTTCTTCATCGGGCTAAAGCAGGGGTTCTCAAAGTGGTCGATATCGACCGCTTGGGGTCGGCGTCGGTTTCCCAGAGGTCGAAAAGGGTTCATAAACGAAAATTCATTTTGGTGGTCCACTAGGTCTAAAAATCGACCCCTATTTATTAACAAAAGTTCTTATTTGAAACTTTCAACATAATTTTTGATCACACTTGGTAGTTAGTGAATTTTATGTCTATTTATTGATGAGAAAAACATGTCAAGTTTACTCACTTAACCTACTCCAATGTTTTTGAATTTGTAAATATTATGTATGAATAAGATAAAGATATGTTTTCTAACGAATTTTGACTCTAGGGGGTCGATGGTATCAGTTCATTTTGGAAAATGGGTCTCTTGACCAAAATAGTTTGAGTATCCCTGGGCTAAAGAAACCCTTCAAAATTGCAATAATCCAAGGAATCCATGACAGTGTAGCGAAAGTAATCCATGACAGCGCAATCAAGTTCAAATGAAAAGGTATGTGATATATGGCAAACAAAAATCGATTTCGATCTAAGGACTCTCAAACGCAAGTCATTGAAAATCTACCTCTTCACTTTTAACGTTTATTTGAATTTCATTGTTTCTGTTTTATTCAGAAATAATAATAATAATAGTAATCTATATCCCCTAAAATTAAATATTTAAAATAGCATCAGTGTAGTATTACTAGATTGTTTTTTTATTATTTGTTATTCACTTATCAATAATGTTATTATATTTGTTTTACTCATTCAAAGGATATTCTCTAGGTTTTGCAAAAAGTGTGGCCACTAATGTGCGAGACGAGTCTATGTGTTTGAAATATACCGAAACTATGTTGAAGCCATTTCTGTTTGGATGTGTGTTGATGTTTTATGAGACTTTTCCCTTCTTATCTGGGTTACGAAGGAATCGAATCTCCAAAAGAGATTGTTCGCGTTACTGAAACCAATTATACGTTTTTTTTGCGTATTCAGGCATATCTAAACTAACTTAAAGCAAACAAAAAGCATACAAACCTTGAATTCATAAAACCAAACGCCTTAGATAAACCACTCGCATTTCTTCTGCTCCCTAGTTTTATTTAAAATTAGAGTCAATACGGCGTATTTACAAACTTATTTCGGTGTGTTCTACCTTCTTTCCATCTTATCATGTACATACAATTCATACTATATACATTATTCACTTATGTATTCTACTTATATACGTTTGCAACGATATTATTTCTCGTATTCAAAAATCAAGTTGCCTATCTCTAGAAAACTGTCGTTACGTTTTACAACGGAATCAATCGTTACAAAACTACGAAACTATTTGAGTGTGCTTCCACATCTAAGCACATTTGATCATCGCGCACGCGACAAACGGATGTTCCTCCATCGACCGCTCGCTAAGCGTAGGTAGCAACAGCGACAACACTACCTTTGGACTGCACAAAGGCGCACAGACAGATTCATCCCTCCAGCGCCTACTTAGTCGGCTGTAAAAAATCGGAATCAAGACCACATTTGATTTGGATTCGCTATGGCTAATGAGCTATGCTGAGTGGTGATGGGATTGGAGGTGGTATTGACAGTTTAAGCGTTTGCTTTAGCATTCTCCTCCTGACTCTTCTTCTGCTCGTTATTCTTGCTTGCAACAACTTCTGCTACCAGAGGCTCTGCTTTACGCAACTCCGTCTAAATAATATGACAACAATAGAAAAAAGAAAAGAGAGAAAGGAAGCGAATTGCACGAAAGTAGGGAAGAAAATAACACACCACAAGAATACAGCAAACGTAGATTCAAACTGACATGGTTAGCGATAAAATGTTAAGATTGAGTTATTGGGTTAAACAACATGCAAGAAATCGGGTGCGGGGTTATATCACATTTGAAAGTGAATGATTGCTGGTTGCAAGCGAAGTTTTGTCATCGTGTTTACACAGCAAAGCTAAAAACAAACCGAACAACTGAACAGAGTAGAACACGCATAGGAAAGACAGACTCCTCGTGGTGTAGCTTTTGAAATCTTTATTGGGAAAACATTTCAAATATTACACCAAATTCAATAGATTTCTGTTTTCGGCCTTTTGAAGTTTCATCGCTGCTCCAATTATTATTACTAGGAAACTAATTGATATCTAAGTGTTTTTTTTTACCATTAACATAATTATTAATATTTATTTTGTATCTTCTTCCGGTGTTTTGTTTTTTGTTCATACCTAATCAAACTAAACTCTGTACTTGGATCGTACGCGCAAACAACACATTTCAATGCACGATGAAAATGAAATGGTGTGTGTGTGTGTATGGATATTCTATACTCGAGGGCTGTAATGGGTCATGAAACTGAGTTTCATTTACTACGGTGCGTTCACTATTTTATGTTGAGTTAAACATAATTATCTCTGCCAATAGCTACTACGAATTTAAATTAGTTATCGAACGAATAAAAAGGGAGACCAACAAAACTGAAGGTGCTCTGTGTTTTAAACGTCTAAGCTTTTCCTCATCTTTATACAATAAAACCAAACAAACATGAACATGTAGTTGAGTGCTGGTTTCAAAATTTGGTCTTAGGATCAATCTCGCCTTACCTGTTGCTTCACTACCACTTGTGGCTGAATGAGTTCATCGAAGTTAAACAATCCTTGCTCGTCTGCCCCGGAAGCCGTCATCGCTCCGGAATTTGTACTGCTACCTCCCGTCGCTCCATTACCAGTGGGACCAGAGGTTGCATTTACTGTACTCTGCACGGACGATGCGTTCGCGTTCTGATTGCTGTCGCCATCTTGTTTCTGTTGCTCTTGGGAATGAAGGATTATATGACCACCGTCAGTGAGAATCGTTGGCTGTCCGCCGCTCTCATCGATATGTTGCTGATCGTCACCTTCGCCATCCGCCTGCTGGAGATGAAGTTGTATCTGCTGCTCACCACCTTCCCCACCGGCCATCGCAACCGTTAGATTGCCTTCCTGATCCACTTCACCGGAGGTAGTAAACGATACGGAGACAGGAATTTGCAGTCCATCCTCGGTGGTTATATGTGTACCTTCAGCGTTGAGTTCACCCTCCTGAGATTGCTGAATCACTATATTCCCATCCGCATTCAGCAGAGACGCATCTATCAGCTGTTCCTGTCCGTCGGCTCCTTGCACCAATATCATCTGTCCTGTTTGACCATCACCACCGATCATTTGCAGGGTTTCGCCTTCCCCCAGACCTTCGCCACCTTGCATCACAACTCCGACGCTCTGCAACAGCTGCTGAATTTGCTCACTGTCAGTGCCTTGAACCAGAATCTGATTACCATCGGCGTCGGTGGTAAGAATATGGTTGTCCAGTTGCAGCAGCTGTCCGTTTTCGTTGAGAATAAATTTGATCTGTTGTCCGTCGGCATCCTGCATACCTTCCAGCTCAATGGGGACACCTTCCGCGTTCGAGTTCTGACTGTTCTGCGACTGTTCGCCGTCGTCATCCAGGCTAGGCATACTGACTGGCATGTTCATCGTCTCCTGTTTCGTCTGAACCTGACCTCCCGCATGTTGCTGTTGATCGTCGCCATGGTCCAGCGTTGGCATGTCAATGCCGACCGATGCCTATAGTTGGGAGAGGAGAAAAGAGAACAATGTTAGCATTGGTTCTACAATAGTATTCAAGGGCACTTAGGAAAAACAGAAATTCCTCGATTCTGGAAAAATTGTCAATTAGATGGGAAACATTAAAAAACTAAGGAATGCAATTGCATGAGACGATGAAGAATGATGATGAGAATTATGCGATGTAGCGTGTGAAACAAATGAGTTTCTCATCAATCTCAGAGCGAGCATATTTGACAGAATTTCGAAAGGTTCATCTCCTTCGTTAGGAACATAATTTACATTCTGTCGAAGAGTTACTGGGTGTGAATTATTTTAAAAAAAACTCGCTTCTAGGAATCATTTAAATTTCTACAGCGAATGAAATTAAGTTTATTGCTGCTAATAATATTCAAGATTACTCACGATGAGTGCATTCTAAACAGTCGAAATGTCGTAGTCGATTCGCTCTAATTCGCTCTAAATCTAGAATTCAACTGAATTTCACACCGATATAGTGAAGGAGGTTATTTTGTAGTGAGTGAAAAATAGTCAATTCCAACTCACAAGGCATCATAACTGATGATGATTTTGCAAGTTTGACATGTTTGACCAGTTCAAAGATTTTGGAAAGGCACCTGAATCGGCTGCCATACAAATAAAACACAAAATTCTACATAACTCGAGAACTTATCAAGCAAATAGAAACAAATTTGGCAAGTGGAGGTTATAAGGGGCAAGAAATGTGTTTATGGTAGTTTGATACTCCTCCCCCTTTTCTAAGGGAGGCTGTCAAATAAATGAGAACTAATCAAGCAAATGGAACTAAATTTGGCAGATGGAGGTGAGGGTTTTTGGGCACGATATTTTTATACGATATTACGATACTTCTATGATGCTTCGACACACCTTCATGCTCTGGAAAGGGGAGAGGTTCCCATAAAAATATTATACATTTGTCAAGCAACTATATTCCATCGAAACATGACAATTGTGAATTTTCGGAATACTGTGAAGTAAAATGGGAAAATTCAGAAAATTGAATTCTCATATTTTGTTTTTACATCGTGACAAGCGTTTAGTTCATCTGATGTTTGCACAATTAATCTTTGTTCGAAAGTGGAAATGGATTTTCAGGTGAGAAATATATATATATATATATATATATATATATATATATATATATATATATATATATATATATATATATATATATATATATATATATATATATATATATATATATATATATATATATATATATATATATATATATATATATATATATATATATATAGAGTTACTGGGTGTGAATTATTTTAAAAAAAACTCGCTTCTAGGAATCATTTAAATTTCTACAGCGAATTTTAAAGGGTAGATTAGAAGATCAATCAATGAACAGTTCTGCGATTAGACCCATGACCGTGCGCATAGTAAGAAAACGTGGATGTGATAACGAAAAATAAATTTAAAAATGTCTGCCCCAAAAAAAAAATAGATATACTAACATCTGCATCTTCTTACACAGTCAAGCGACAGTTGAAGCCCCGCAGCAATCTGCAAAAGTTGTCTGGTACTGCGTTATAGAGGGAAATGAACAAGCAGATGAACATACAAGATGCGGCTCAAGCTCACCCTTCACTGTTCCAGAACTATTCTGTCGAATTTCTGATTGTGAGATGGATTGGGCTGAAGAAATGGGAAGACCGGGAAGTGATGACTCTACAACTTAATCAATAAAAACGAATGATCACGCCAAGTATAAAAGTTGAAGTAAATTGGACTTGAAAAAAATGATCGTGCGAATAGTAACAAGGATACTGTAAACGAGGAACATCAAGCTGGATTCCTGAAATAGGGTAGGTTTTTTATCGAGCGTTTGGCGGAAGCATGCGGAAAAAGGAAAATCGAAGTTTGTAAGTGTATTTCCAGGAAGTCAGCCACCGAGGCCTGGAAAGATTCTCCGGCAACCGCAATAACCAAAAGCTAGTATCCATTTTCAGTGTAGTTTAAAGAAGTGGAGAAGAGGAGTAAGGCGGCATAGCTACCCGCAAGATTCTCCCCAAGTAGTACAGCGTATGCCGATTCTGCGGAGCTTTCAAAAGGGAGTTTGGTACGTGCCACCGGGCACCGAAATTTGCAGTTAGAGTTGAGATGATCCATTGCTGCCATTGCTACCATTGGCTCATTAAGATCATTAAAAAACATATGTAGAGTCGGGAAGCCGTTGGAAGAATTGTTAAAGAAAACATATTTTGTGCTAATAGACCCCACACAACCTAATTTATTTCAGGACCACTATTCCTGTTACTGGAATCTGTTGCGGATTACGGCATACCGTGTGAGATTTATCCGGAATTTTAACAGGTGGAAAAGTGAAATGAACCGCAAATCGAAAAATTCAGGTGCAAGGAACGATTTCGAACGCGAGTACCAACAGAGTAACAAACTTAAAGGCGAATGAACTAAAAAGTTTAAAGCCTCTCAAAGCCAAAAAAAAGAAAGAAGAGGAAAACAGGACAACAGTGTATCTGAGGTTCATGCATAATACAGAATTATTTGACCGTTTCAGTATCTCAGAATAAATTAAACACTCACCATTTTACCATCGACGCCTTCTAATTGCTGTTGCTGCTGCTGCTGCTGCACAAACGTTTGACCCTGCGTCACGCCGTCCTGTCCCTGCTGTGCAAGCGTGATACTGTACGTAATGTTGCCGCTGGCGTTATCCTGGCTTGTGATGACCAGATTGTCGCCCACATTGATGTCATTCTTGTCGGAGTGTATTTTTTCGAATATACTCTCGAGATCTCCATCGGAGATCGTGTTGTTATGGCTGGTGGTGAGTGTCGTCCCGGTTGCACCCGGTGCTAACAGCTTTCCGTGGAGTTGTTGTTCCTGCCCACCGTTGTTCAGCGTAGCCGCATTAGCACTGACCATCTTTTTACTAGTTGTAATTGTGGTGCCCCCAACCGTCTGACTGCTGGTCAGTGGAGTCTGAACAGCTGCCCCTCCGCCCGCTGCTCCGGTGTGCATCTTCATATGCTGGCTGTAGAGCGTCTGGTTAAGGAATGTCAGGGAGCAGGTGTTACACGTGTGGAATTGGATAGACTTAGCGTCGATTGTTTCACCAATCGTCTCCCGAAGGGCCTCATCGATCGTTGCCTGTAGTAGCTTCTGAGTGGAAGAATCGGCCACCTGGTTAACCACGGGAACTTCACTCTTGATGTGTACCTGCGGTTGCGTCGTCTGCTGGTTTTGTTGCTGGGACGTATTAACTGTGGTTTGTTTCTGTACCGTTGCATGTCTTCTAACATTGTCGTGAATTTCCAAATGTTTCATCAGCAATTCCCGTTTGTTGAACGTTACATTGCAGATACCGCACTTGAAATAATCCGGCTGGTGAGTCTTTGCGTGGATAGAAGCCTGCTCGCGTGTTTCGAAGCGCATTAGACAAACCCGACATTTGAAGGGTTTTAGTTTGATGTGCTTACGAAGATGATCATCATAGTTCTGCTTGTCCGGGGTCTTATAAGTGCACATATTACAGGCGTAAAGTTGTTGTATCGTGGAACCGGATCCTTGCTGATCTATAATCTTGATTTCAGTTGATTGCTGAACAGGATGTTGATGTTCCTGTGCATTGTGCTGCTTCAGGAGTGCAACAGAGGCGAATATCTTTTTACAAAGCTTGCAACGATACGCCGAAGAGGTGGTCGTGGTGGCTGTGGTTGTGGGTGTTGTTACCTGTTGGGTTGCAGCATTCGATTTACACTGTTCGTAGTGAGGCTGGAACTGCGTTAGATCTTGTGTCTTGAAGTCGCAGGACATACACTTGTACATTTTTATCGGATTCCGACGAATAGTCGTCGTTGGTATCTGTTGTGCCGTACTGCTGACAACGTTTGCCCCATTATTTGTTGTCTGAATTTGCTGCTGTGGCTGTTGTATCGCATGTGTCACAGTCTGTTGTGGTTTGTCGAACATATTTGACAGCTGACTTTCTATATCCATGTTGTTCACGTCGGTGTTCATCTTCCTCTGTAAATCCGCTGATTCGCGCCCTGTGTCATTCAGTGTTTTTATACTGTAAGTCGATGCTGTACTGCCAGTCCCTCCAAGCTTCTGTATTTTCGCCGGAGGGGGAGCCGCGGCCGGATCATCGTCCAATATGTTGTACTTTTTGTGAATATAATTCGTTAAAGTATTTCTAACGTGTTCCAGATCTGTTTCGAGCTTATCCATCTGATTGAAGAGTGTGATACATCGCCTGCACACAACATCGTCTGTGCCTATGATGACCATATAGCCTTCGCCCACGATTTTCGCAATTTTCGATGTGAACTCTGTTTGTGACGTTGCCGTCGATGCTTCGGTCAGCAGTGTGGCATTTATTCCCGCATTGTCCCCGCACACGTAGCATTTCTGCTGTTTGGAGACGTAGCTGTTTGTGGTTGTGATCGAGACGCTGGTCTGCTGGCTGTTAATGGGCTTCTTCTGAACCATTCGTGGTTGATTACCGGAGATTCCGGTCACGCTAACGGCGCCACTCTGCAGCAAGCTGTTAATCTTCCGCACTGCGTTCATCTGCATTGTGTTTTGATGTTGTTGTTGTTGTTGCTGCTGCTGTTGTTGTTGCTGTTGTTGCTGCTGAACGGATGTAGTTGTTCCATATACCTATTCGAAAGAAGAGAATGTGATTAAAATCGTCGTCCAAATTTTTAATTTCAACAAGAATTGATCTCTCAAGTTAGATGTTATTGTTTTCGATATCAAATCACTGTTTTTCACACATTTCAATTTCACACATTTCAATTGAACATTACGCCTCAGAACTAATTTTAATAAATAAAATTAAAGTTTAAATACACATTTTTTCCCCAAACGTAGATTTTTCTCATGTTTTTGTTGAGTTTGAGCTTGGGTAGACTGTATCGGAGAACACGGCATAATACCCATGTTAATTTGTTTATTTTGGATAATTCTTGATTCGCTAGTTATTCTTCCCGCTTGCGATATGTTACTGCCGGTTAGAATCGTCAGATGGTCTCAAATATTCGAGACATTTTTGTTGTGGAACCGAAAACGTCGAGGAATTTTAAATTCAATATTTTTGTTTAAAATCGTATTGAAACGAGCCGATGATCACAAATGAACTGCCAAACTTTTGGCCGTTATATTTATTCGTTTTTATTTTGACTCTAATGTTTGTGTTATTCTTATTAATGGATGGATTTTAGTAGTCAGATACATTGAAACAATTTTTTTCTTTCCGTTTTTTTATTATATATTACAAAAATAGATGTGAGATAATGGTTTTATGCTTTTCAGAAACCATCTAGGAATAAAACAATTGAGGAGAATATCTGAGTGATTTGGTAACACTGACACCGACTAAGGCCGAGGGTATAGTGAACGCGATGCGATACGGGCGCGGGCACGGATAGTGATCCCCGATAATCGTTCGATTAATCGAATACTTCCTACAGAAATCGATTATTAATCGAACGAATACTGCACAACCAATAATCGAAGCGAACGAGAATAATTTACATCGATTTATCGATCCAAACGCAGAGAGAAAAAAACGTACTGCAGTTTTATCCTGAAAATCAATCATTATCTTTGACGCTCCCCTTAACTGGTAAACGAAGGTCAATACGGTCAACGCGAATTGAGCTTCGTTTACGACTTTAGGGGAGCGTAAAAGATAATAATAGATTTTCAAGCGATTTTGATTCCATGTGGCTTTCTAGCAAATGAGAAATATTAGTCTAACTAATTATTTCTCTCAGTGTTGCGATTAATCGATTAATCGATGATTTGGGGCGGTTAATCGTATCGAATAACAAACTGCTGAAAACTATAATAAAAAAAAAATAAAACTATGAACGGTATAAAATAGCTATAAAACTATGAACGAATAATTTCAAAAATCGGGGATCACTAGGCACGGGCTCGTTTGCGGGAAAGCTTGTGTTTCGCCGCGAGTAAACGCAACTGATGGTTGCCAGACGATTTTCATAAATATCTTCACAATCGAACTCATCAATCGAAAATAAAAATTGAGTTATTAAATTATTATTTTCTTTTTTTTTCGATAAATCATATAACTTTATCGTAATTTACATAATGCATATTATGAAAACCACTTTCGATGTTTTTTTTAATATTTATTGCAATGAGTTCTAAAAAACACAATATTACGTTAAGAGCTTTTCATTTACCATGTCCATAGAACAACACGATCTTCAATATCGTTGACCGTGGCTTATCATAAAGCATTCGGGAAAATACATGCATGATTGAGTGAATAAAAAAATAATATAAGACACTTCAGAAAAAAACCAAATTCCATTGAAAAAATGTTTCATTTGCTGTACTTTCAATTTAGATGTTCAGTTGAAGCTTTTTTTGAGAAAAATATCGCATACAATACACACAGTATATTACTAAATTAAAAAAAAAATATCTCACGTTTCAATTGTTTACAAAATGAAGACATGTCATCATATTTGGTATCCTTGTGCTGGGGGTTGCTTACATGTGGAATGGAGTGGAATGAAACATCAAAAAAGTGTGATCTAAAGCGATCAGTATGTCATAGCACGCGATGAGCTCTAATTTATCGCTTCGCATCGCATCGCACCGCGTTTACTATGACCTCGGCCTAACTCTTCTTTAATATCCATGCTGGAACAATGTGCCACGTTATGAAATGTATTAGAAAATAGCATTTCAATATAAAAAATGAATTTTGACCATTTGTTTATTAAAACTTAATCGATAGCTCTGCTAACATTCGAGAATGTGTTGAAGTTTGCGGAATTTCAATTAGTTTCATAATGATTCAAAAGTCTTATAACAGAAGCGGCCAATTTTGCAATCATGCGTTTATTTAAATATTACTATTTTAAGGAGCTATACGATACTTTAGATGCTGAAATACATTGGATGGTATTTACAATGAAAAAAGAAAGTTATGAACACAGAAAAATCCTGTCAATTTATGCGTTTTTCCATGATTTTTCATGGTGGTGCGTTTTACACGGTTACTATAAGTTCCCATACCCTTCGTAATTGCTCTCCGTGATTGATCTGAACCATCGAAATTGCATGAAGAACACATTGAATGACGCTTGGGAGTAGCAAACCATTTTCATTGTAAAAGTTTCTGTGTTAACCCTTTCAATACGGCAGTGTGCTCCGCCTCCGCTCCGAAAAGTTTGCACATCGCGCTGGTGTGATCGATGTGCAGTATCACTTTCATGTTGTCTAAAGACGACGCTCGTGCACACAGCTCATCGCGCGGATGTCGTCTATAGACGACACTCGTAGCGAAAGGGTTAAAGTTTTAAAGCTTTAAATTGACAATAACATGTCTGTTTTTTACGGTGTGTTCTTGAAAGACTCAAACTAACGGTGAAAAATTTAAATTCGTTCGCAATATGTTTTGAAACATTGCGATAAATGTTTTCATTTGTAAGGAGTGATGCACAAATTATGTAACGCTAAAAATTCGGATTTATACCCCCTTCCTTTCCCTTGCGTAACGCAATTCCTATCTTCAACACACAGTATGTAACTCAATCAAATAACCCCCTTCTATGAATTTCAAATATCTTGGTGTCTATTTCGATTCTAGATGTACCTGGGGGAGATATATTGCGTATCTGAAACAGAAATATCTACAGAGAATCAACTTCCTCAAGACAATAACTGGAACATGGTGGGATGCCCATCCAGGAGACCTCGTAAGTTTATACAAAACAACGATATTATCGGTCCTCGAGAATGGCAGCTAAGACTCATATTCTTAAGATTCAGCGAATACAATATCGTTGCTTGCGTTTTGCTTTAGGTTGCATGCAATCGACTCATACGGTGAGTCTTAAGGTTCTGGCTGGAGTATTTCCTCTGCCTCTTCGATTTATAGAATTATCATACAGATATCTCATTCGCTGTAAGATTATGAATCCATTGGTAATTAATAATTTCGAAAAACTTCTTCAATTGAATCCAGAGTCAAGGTTCACCACCTTATATGTTGAGTTCCGTACACAAGGATTGCAACCTTCGCCAAGCATCATAAACCAAGACTGTCTATCGTACTTCTATGACTCCGCTGTAGATTTCAATCGATTTTATCTTTTATCCTTGATTTTATCTATTCAGATTGCCTCAGCTGAATGAAAGCTATCCGTTCGATAAAACCTATAAGAGCCTCATGTTATTTCCTTATGAGAATAGAACAACTCTTGGGTAAACTAGTGGAATAATCTTATAGGATTACATTAGCCTGGGTCCCAGCCCGTTGCTCCATTACAGATAACGAGAAAGCGGACTCGTTAGCTATGCTCGAGGCCTTGGAAGGGCATATACAAAATGTTCACCTCGAAAAAACACCCTATGCCAAATACCAGCTCAATCGGACTCAAGGGAGAGTGGCGTAAAGCGGTCAAAGTTTGAGTTTTTGAAAATCGAAAAATCACCCAAAGTTTTTTTAATGCCAATTATCTTAAAACTGCATGAAACGTCGAGGTCTAGTGTCACCCCGAAAATTTTTTTTTCTGGCACTTTTTTTTGAGTACGAGACGAAACGTATGGTTTTAAGTGCCAATAAAAATAAATATCTCGATTCTATGTTCGGAACTTGTTGTGATGTTGATTTGCACGATAATATACCCTATGCAAAATATTAGCTCATTCGAACTTCATTTATTAGTGTAGCAGACGTTAAAATTTGAGTTTTTTCAAAACCGAAAAATCACCGAAAATCGGGATTTCAAAAACAAATTCTGATGCTAAATGTCTTAATATTGCATGACACATCGAGATTTACAGTTATGCAAAAAAAAATTTTTTTTGTTAAAAATCGACGTTTCAGAGAGAGAAAACCGACCAAGTGCCAGAAACAAATTTTTTTTTGACAATTTATTTTCGAGACAACAGTAAATCTCGACGAGTAATGCAATTTTAGGACATTTGTCACCAACAATTTTTTTTGAAAACCCCGATTTTCGGTGATCTTTCATTTTTCAAAACAAAACTCAAATTTTTACGTCCGTGACGCTAGTAAATAAAGTTCGAATATTTTTCAAAGGGTACATTATCGTGCAAATCAACATTTCGCAGCAAGTTCCGAATGAGAAATTGAGACAATGAATCAGTAATTTTATCAATTTTATGCTAGACGAAGTTTTCCCTGTAAATGGTAGGGCCCTATCCCAAAAAACGTGACGAGAAGACGAGCACTCGTCTCGTTTGTTTTCATATTGTAGAACGCGGGCTAGATTAAAAACAAGCGAGTAGCTCGTCTGACTCGACCATTTGGCCGCGCTCGCTGAAGAATCAGTCGAGTCGCCGTCTTGTTTGGTTTGGTTTGATATGTTTTCACCTTGTTGATTTAAGGCATCGGTATAGCCGTGTTTCACCTTCATCTTCAGAAATTGTTTCACGGCTAAACTAGAGTGCCCATAATTATATATTTTATTTTATTAATCATTACAGTGTAAGGTGGAACCTTTTAATTTATTGCAAACAGTTACTAATTCGAATTTAATAGTACATATCCTTGATCACATCACTTTTCTATTTTTCTAATTTATCTATTTAGTAATTTGATTTTTTTTAATAGTTGCTGATGTTCCCCATTAAGCCAAGTCATGCTATCTCGCTGAAATCCACTGATTGAATAATTGTTTTTTATGGAATTAGGAAGGAGATTCCAGTAAGCTATGCCCCTGACAAACAGAGTGTTGCCATAATGCGACGTGTTGAACTGTGGATTATAAAATTTCTCATTCAAGAACTTCTGAAACATTGCAATTTTGTTTTAGATATCGATTATATTCATCCACTCGCACACTTTTAAGAAATCTTCTAAAATAACAATTCATCCATTCTTTATGGATTGATTTAGATGCAGTTTCAAACAAATAATTGCTAAGTCAACGTTAGTCCTACGACAACCTTGCGTTTTTTTTAAAAAGGGGACTCGAAATCCAGTTTTCTGATGAAAATATAACGCATCACAAAATATTTGTTAAATCAGTGAACTATTTGGAAAAAAATAACATTTCGAATACACTATTACAAAATCTCACTCAGGGCTTGGATTTAATATTAATAACCTCTGTACCTCAAAATAGTGTCAAAAAGCATTAATATTAGATTATCGTATCCATGCTCAATGTCGTAGAGTTTTCAGTAAATATCCCATAAAAGATAAACTGTGTAAACTCCAAAAGATGAATTTTAGATATAATCCAGCGACTAATACTGCATATCATCAGGTCCACTCAACCCCAAGATGTGTATAGTTGTTATCACTTTCAAGCTCTCTCTTTCCACCGACAAATGAATCATCCGGTACCGGCGGCCAACGCCACTTTTTTATTTTTTCCTCAGCAGCTAAGACGTTCGGGACATCAGATGCACATTCAGAATTGACCACTCCACTAGTTCAGCTCACTAGCAGTGGAGCTCTGAGGCGATTTTCAAAAGCGACAGCAGTACTTCTGACATGAGCTGAAAATCTAACCATGACGCAATAGCATGCCATACGAAGTTTCACACAACGAGCGTCAGGGCTCAATGCGAGTAAAAGGTAAAATTACGCGTCGCGAATATAACGCCAGCCCAGTAGTTTGACACTCGTCGCAGCTGGTTCATTTGTTGCCAATGGTAGTAGACAATGCTCGCGAGAAGTCATCGACACTCGAAATATTCACACACAGCCTAGGCTCTTTTTCCGTGGGCTTGTGATAACAAGTTTTGCGCCGTTTGCGATTCTTACTTGAAGGGAGGTGGGAAACAATGCAGTGACCAAAGTCATAGCACCACAAAAAAAATATTGCCGCTTTTTTCACACTGTGAGCAGGAGCACTCCTAGTCACGATTCGGAAACGTTACACACTACTGCTAGCTGCTCCGTATCTGCGAAAGAGAGCAACCGCTGCATGGTAAGCAGCATGCCATGCTTGGTCATGTGTTTGTAGAAAGAGCGAGGTAGAGAGTGAGTGAATGTAAATGTTACGCCTGTAGTTGTACGACAATGTACTGCATAATAAAAGCATACTTTCTCATTGAGCGGCAGCAATAGCATCTTATGCTGCCCATGTTATGTTGCCGCCACCGTTGTTCTTTCTCTTCGACATAAACCGTTCCCACGCATACATACACCCATCTAGTAGCTTTGTGTTTTATTTGGCTTATTTTATATATTATTTTTATATTTTATTTGTGTGTCGTGTTTGGCTCGTTACAGACTGTTCCTTGTTTGAGATGTTTTGTTGTGGTCGTTGCAACCCGGGTGCGATCAAACGCACCCAAATAAGAACAGTGATCCCAGTAATTACAATTAATTACAATTTAGGAGATCAAATATAAAATTTTGCATTTAAATAATTCAAATGAACGTTATTGTGTATATGTGCTAGAAAATGCAACTTTTATTGTTCTTTATTTATTTTATAGAATTTGAGGAACTCAACAAATAAACTCGGCATTGAAGTTGATGTAGCTGGCGTTTTCGATTTTTAAAATTCATTCATGTTTATGTTGACAAGCATTCCTACTACACATTATTTTATGATATTTGAACCATCCAATATCATTAAGACCTACTGAAAGTGGAATGGGGTGAGCAAAAACAGAAAATCACAAGTTGTTCTGCGTGCATATGTTATTTTTGCGGTTTCGCATTTAAGCATTTTGAGTAATTTATGGGGTGTGCAACTTAATTCTTTCTGTTTTGACGTAGGACTACATATTTCATTTCTACACTGGGGAGCTTCCGAAATCGACAGCGTTACATTGTAGTAATAAAATTTCGAAGGTTAATACCTTTAGCGTTAATATTCACTTCATTCGAAGGATAAAATTTCAACGAGTTCTATGCTTGTTACTCATTGATCCAAAAACTTGTTTCAATAGCTCGAAAATTAAATCTGTATAGAAATGAATGCCAACTCGGAAATCCACTTGGTCATGATTGTACTGCCAATGGAACATATTCTCGCTGCCACCTAAAACCCTCCCGGAGATTTCAATGCCTAGATCGGTAAAGAGAAGGAGTTTAAACCAGTAATTGGTATGTACAGCGCAAACCAATTGAAAATGGAAAACGGCCTAAGACTCATCGATTTCGCCACCTCTGAGAATATAACCGTACGCAGTTTCTTCTTTAAACACAAATTCCTCCACCAATACACCTGGAGGTCACTAAATCAAACAGAATCTCAGATCGACCATGTTCTGCTAGACGGTCGGCATTTCTTGGACATAACTAACGTCAGAACCTATCGAGGCCCTAACATCGATTCGGACCACTACTTAGTGATGGTTAAGATGCGTCCAAAACTCTCCACTGTGAACAACATTCGGTACCGATGCTCGCGACGGTACAATCCTACGCGACTGAAACAAGCAGATATCGTCGAAAACTATGCACATTCGCTTGAAACTGCGCTGCCGGAAGAGGACCAAATTAACGAAGCTCCTTTTGAGGACTGTTGGAGCATGATTAAAACAGCCATAAACAGCGTAGCGGAGAACATCCTAGGACACGTCGAACGCGTTCGATGACGAGTGTCAGAAAGTGTTACACGAGAAGAACGCTGCGCGGGAGCTAATGCTGCGTCAAGCTACCCGTCAGAACGTGGAGCGATATAGACAGAAGCGGAGACCCAACTCTTCCGGCAAAAAAGCGCCACCAGGAAGAGGAGTGTGAAGAACTAGAACAGCTGCACCGTTCTTATGAGACGCGAAAGAAAGTGATGTGACCGGAGGCGAACCAGCCCAGGAGGCTGAAAGCCTCTCAAATAAAGAATAAAAAAAAGTGATGTGACCGAAAGGTAAAGGCAGCACTTCGAAGATCAAAAAGAGGATGACGTAAAGCAACATATTTTTGATATTGCAAATGTGGAAGAAATCCTGAACAGCGTACAGACAGAAGACCAAGATGACGATGGAAGCGATTACGTTGGTGCAGTAAATAATGAAGATGTACCAACGATAGGTGAAGTTAGGAATGCTATCAAACAGTTTATGAACAACCAATCAACTGGCAAAGATGGCATCGGAGCGGAGCGGCAGATCCTCCATAAATTCCGTGAGTATAGAATCTCTATGCACCATCTATTCATCGACTTTAAAGCCGCATACGATTCAAAAACACGAAAAGAGCTATGGAGAATTATGGACGAAAACGGGTTCCCCGTGAAGCTGACAAGACTGGTTAAGGTTACGATGGATAGAATACAGTGCTGTGTGCGAATACCTGGATTAGCTGATTCATTCGAGTCCCGCAGGGGGCTTCGACAAGGTGAGGGTCTCTCTTGTCAGTTCTTCAACATTGCGCTAGAGAGTGTTATGAGACAAGCGGCGTTTAACAACAGGACCCGATTAGGTAGTAGTGTAATGATCGACGGCGATGAGTTCGAGGTAGTGGACCAATTTGTCTTCCTTGGCTCAATGGTAACGTCTGACAATGATACCAGTCGCGAGATCCGGAGACGCATTATCAATAGGAGTCGTACCTACTATGGTCTGCACCAACAGTTCAGGTCGAACAGACTTAGCAATCGTGCGAAATGTTCCTTGTACAAAACGCTCATAAGACCGGTTGTCCTTTACGGGCACGAAACTTGGACAATGCTCGAGGAGAACCTACGATCACTCGGAGTCTTTGGACGACAGGTGTTAAGAATCATATTCGGCGGTGTACAGGAGGATGGTGTTCATCGGGAATCCGGCTGGTATGAGACGACGAGGAGCGCAACGAGCAAGGTGGTTAAATCAAGTGGTACATGACATGGTGACTACGGCGTGCCCGCGGAATTGGAGACAGATAGCCACGAAACGAGTTTATTGGAGAAAAATTGTGAATCAGGCCATGTTGTATAGACGTTAGGCCAAAATAAATAAATAAATATTCATCCTCAGAATTCATCACCACTAACGCTTCACACAAACTTAACACGAAGATCAATTTCGTTAGCGCAAACATCGAATGGACTGACAACGCTTATTACGATGTACCGTTTTGACTCACATTCCGAACAGACTCGAATTCAATTTTACTATATTATTTTATAGTTTCATTCAACAAGGAAATAAACTCAATCCATGTTCGTGGAGGCGATCTGGCGTAGTGGTAACATCCATGCCTCTCACGCTCAAGGTCACGAGTTCAATTCTCACTCCCGACATTCTTCCAAAAATGGAAGTAAAAGTGACGAACCAGCCAAATGAGTTGAAAGTCACTATAATACAGAAAAAAAAAATCCATGTTCGTTAAAGTTTGAAAATTAAACTCATAATAAAATAGAGGCGAATGAACAGCGAAGTTTGAAGCCTCTAAAAGTCAAAAAGAAAAACTCATCAACTTAGATTTTTTTCTTCTATTACACCTATACCTCGCTATACTGCCGCTCTTTATATGGCATTTCGCTACAACGGTTCTCTTCAATTAAGACACGTTTTCGGTTTACGGCCTAAAATGTTTCGCTATAGCGGCAAAAAATTGTTTTTTCGATGTCGATATATCTACATGCAAACTGTTTTATATTTCCTTTCGCTTACGAGCATCATTCACCGTGTGGTTTGGACTTGCCTGTGAGTGTTTTACCTGGAAAAATTGGGAAAATTAGAGACATTTTTGGTATGTAAGTACACATGTATGTATTCACAAATTTAAAATTTTTAATATGTATTTTTGTAATAAATTTATTTTATAATTTTATTATTTTTCAGACCGAAACGATTATCGACTTCGGAGACTGATAATTAGTCACGCTTGGAACTAAACCAGAACTAAACATTCAACTGAAATTTTGCATACGGTTACATATTTGACAAATTTGGAACCGATCTTATTGAATTTGTATGATTTTTTATTATATTTTTTTTCCTTATACGGCTTTTCGCTCTGCGGTCAGGTTTCGTGGAACTTATCTAGGCCGTAAAGCGAGGTATGGGTGTATATTCAACACTTTTGGTTGGTTCATCACTTTTACTTGCATTTCTGGAAGAATGTCGGGAGTGAGAATTGAACGTGACCTTTGCGTGAGCAACCTAGAAATTGTATCAAGCCTTTCTTATACCACTGAACATGTTTATTCCATATGTCTGAAATTTGTCAATTCATTTTTACATTTGGCGATTTTATTTCCGCTTATAATCACGATGCATTGTTCGAGAATAAAATAAACAGAACAAACACATTTCACTATCCATCGAATTTGCCATTCCAGTAAAAACATTTTTTTGTGAAATACTTGACCGATTGATTCGAAAAACACTATAATGTACTGCAAAAAAAATCATTCCTGTTTTGTAAAACAATTTTCGAAAATACCATCGAAGTTCTTCTTAATCCGTTCGTCTTACGCCTACTTCCAATATTTGGTTGCTTTAGTACACATTTTTCTGAGAATAAATATCCTTTGTAAGAATTCATTTGTGTATTGGCTTGAAGAGACAGTTTTATCAAAGCGAAATGCTGGTGTCACGTGTTCTGCTTTTGGTTATCATTGTAAATATGGAGTTTAGAATGATGAAATTTACGATGTTTGCGAGAAAACACTTTGTTATGAAAAAAGTATGGCAAAAGGTTTCTAAATCTGTCACGAAAAATTGATTACACACTAAGAACATTGGCAGCACTGATCATGAAAGATAATTTCACAGCGTCGCTTATGCTTGAACAATTTAGACCCTGTGAGCGACCCACACAACCGAGGGGATCTAGCTAGCGAGCCCTGATGGGTAGCAGAAGCGTCACTTTCTCATCTTTCTGACACTGATAATTAGATTATCCCCAACGCATCATCGATGCTGGCATCCATGAATATTTGACAACAGATTTGTTTCTTTGTTTACACTTTGCACTTTATCGGAATCAAACGCTTTCTTACGTTTTATCCAACATAATACTTAAAGTAAAACCTTGATGGGAGCCATTTTAGCGGGAGCTGTAACTGCATACATACTTGTAGAAAGGAAGTGTACTTTGATAAAAAAAAACGCAAACACACTTCGATGTCCGATTCACTGCATCAAGCCGCAACCTCTCAGAGTATCCTTTTTCACCGAGTTATATTATGCACTATACACTGCAACTTGTAGCGTTCAAACGTAGACCGTTTTCAGAATTATCAGTAAAAAACGTCCAGATTCACTGCGAAAATAATTAAAATTATTCTCCGTCGCCGCTAGTTAGCTAGAATATCGGCCTGCTCGATCGTTACTACACTCCTGACACCACCACAATAAACAATAAACACAAGGGTAGAAAGCGAGTGAGAGAGAGAACGATACGACCTGGATAAAGAGATCGAACAAAGTTGCCAACATTGGCAATCTATGTAATTTCACATCATGGATATTTTTCAGTAACGCAATGGAAATAATGCAATCCAAAAAAAACATTGTTCTATATTTTGAATGAAACAAATGGATGTTGTTTGACAACTATGTTTGGACAGACGCAATCAAGCTAAAAGTAGTGAAATTGAATAATTTCATGTATCGGTAGTGAATCAAAATATTTACATTGTACACTTCTGACCAACCGGTGATATAAACTGCTTAAAAGATCAGAAATAAATTGATCATCTTTTTTGATACGCAAATAAAAAATCATTTCAAGTTGTGTTTTATATCCTCTGTTGTCAATGTTAGACGAGAATCAAAACAAACGTCTTGAAACACCCGGCAGCACTGTCCGCTTGTGCAGCTTCTCGGCCTACTCCGTCGGCCTCAGTAAAAAATAAAAATCACTTCATGCTATTCTTGTTCGCACACATTCACAACCAACCGCCAACATTTTAACTCTTCAATATTGCCTAAATAAAAATCACTAACAAGAGAGATCGATTTTCACGTCGAACAGCAATAATTTTCACTGTCCTTCCCGTCGGATGTACCTTTCGAACTATTTTCTTCATATTTTTCCTCCTCCGCTATGGCCGCGCTGGCTAATATGCTGCGCCTTCGCCGCTCTCGGCCCTCCACCCTATCGGTTCGCTTCTGATCGGCACTTTCCGAGCAGAAAAATAGCCACCAAATAGGTTGGATCAGCTAAGACGGGAGCAAATGGTACAATCCTCCAGTGTGCCGTTACAATTCGCCCCCTCGAGTGTTCACTTCGCGACGTTTGGGACCTTTAGATGTCAAAAAAATGTCACTGCAAAGCGAATGCAGCGAAAGCTACGGGCAAAAAACGTCGAACAATTCGCCACCGAACTTCAAAAATCGTACTCAAACATGGCCGCGCTGCCAGTCACTGACGGACAAACACTCGAATGCTGATGTATTTTGGTGTCGCGCGGAGAGAACTGAACTGACGGACTTGGTGTTTGAAAGGGGACAAGCCGAGTGTTTCCCTCATCTACCACTACGACGACGATCAGCAGCGCTCGACCTGCGATTTCGACTTCGCTTCACAAATGGCGGCCCCGAGCTGACATATAAATTTTTCTCTTTCTCTCTCACTTCAGGCCTGCCAGATGCGCCATGTTGGCAGAGCTACCAACCGAACCGCGTAGGAGAAAAAAGAATAGAAGAGAGCGAGAGCGGTGCACTTCCGGTGAGTGACGTAACTTGTACGTACATGGCGAAAGGGAAGATTTTTAGGGTAGAGTTGTGAATTGTGATCATTTAGTTTCGTGCAGTAAACGAAGCAAGAGCAAGAACACATAAATTTGATCGAAATTATAATGAATGTAAGCTTTTGAAAATATATATTTAGTCCCCGTCGGTGGCGAACCAGTTAAAGGCTGAAATCGATCGTGACGAAGATTTCAAAATAGAATCTCACTCACGTGTGCTGATGATAGATTTCTATTTTACATGTGGCACAATCGATCTATACCATCTATGGAAAATTACGCCTGAATCGGATCTCCCGGGTAAGTTCAAGCGATTGGTAAGAGCGACGAGGAATCGGGTGACGAGTTAGGTTCCAGTATCGGTGACAAATTTCGAGTCTCTATGACGTATATAATTGAATTAATGCATATCTACCTATAAAACTGATGCTTTTGTTTATTTACCTGAAAACCGGCATGAATGCTCTGTCAATCCACTAAAAGCGAATTCGTTCTTAAAACTGAGCTAGTTAGTTTTTCGTCAGTGATGATAACCTATACATTGAAGAACTTTTCGTAATGGTATATAACAAAATGTTTTTTTTTTGGAAACATTCTCTGTCACTACATACCATGTCCCTCTGTCGTTTCATGTGAGCTTTGGAAAAACACAGACGTCTTCCGATGTGAGATGGTGTGAGGAGAGGGGCTTTAACCTTTTAACCCCTCTTCATTTGAGGATTTTTTTACCAAAACTTGACAAATTGTCACCCGAGTAACATTCAAATTGAAATATTGCTTCATTTGCATAAGCGATTTTGAGGTATCCGAAGCTGTTCTAGCTATTTCCCGCTTACCCCGGTAGCTTCGATTTACGTGGAACTCTCTCCTTCTCACCGTATCCTTGAGGATTCGTCAAATAATTGAGCACTACTTGATGGGATCGTCCAATCCGACGATAAATTTCTCTGATACCAACATTTTCTTAGTGAAATGCATCGATTTTGTTGGGAACGTGAAAACCTTGCTCCCAAAGAAGGCTCACTGATGGCAGTTCAGCTGTCATCATGTCGACGCTGGTATAACGGAAGGAAGTTGTACGTCAGACTGTATGTCAGTCAGTCCGTGTATGATATTATTTGCAACAACACATGTTTTAGAGTCTCGCAATAAAGTATTTTTAGTTCGTTATTTCAATGTACGTATCGCGTATTTCTTTCGGTCTATCCGAATCAGCCACCTCTTGAAACATCGGAAAATAGCATCATTCCACATGTCTAATGGCGGGTTTACATTAGGGAGATCTATAGCTATAGATGGATATATTCACGTGAAAATAGGTGTAAACGGGTGAGAATAAATATGATACAACTATTCGAGGTATATATAACTTGAATAAATTCAGCATATGTAAACGCTTGTGAATTTCTCACTGGTGAGAAATCACTAAAGTTAGATGCAGTTCTACTTCAGGTGAATAAATTCATCGAAGATATGAATATATTCGTTATAGAAGTTCACGCTAGTGTAAACGGTTGATGCGATTTCTATAAATCTCATCATATTTCTTCACATGAATATATTACTAGTCTAACCCCACCCTAAGAATGGAGGACAAACATAACCTGTCGGGACATTTCACAGCAGGAGCCAGTCGAAAAACGCTCCCGTCGCATCCTGGAATCCATCAGAATACCCTCCCGCAGCACTTCACAAGCCTTCCTCCACCATAGCAGACATCGCAACAAGCACACACGTCCACCGAAGTCACCGCCAGCTCATACAGCAGCTCATGAGACAACAACAGATATTGATGCAGCATCAACATCATCTTCTTTAGCAGACTATCTCCAAAATCCAGGTACAGGTACCGCCAAATCCTGAAACCAGAATTTCGCTACGAGCCTGAAAGCAACATAACCTTTTTGGCATGGTACGCTAGATACGAAGATTTTTTCGAGAAAGATGCTGCGCGTCTCGACTATGAGGCAAAAGTTCGCCTGCTCATGCGCAAATTAGGAGCAGCTGAACTGACGCCTTCCTCCAGGTGGAAATTGATGAGGACAGCCGCGATCTTACTTACCATCAACACCCACCGTGGATTGTATCGCTACAACCGCCTTCCGCCAGGAGTCAAAATAGCACCAGGTGCTTTCCAGCAGCTAATCGACACCATGCTGGCGGGCCTTTCGTGCGCTTTTGGTTACCTTGATGACGTTGTCGTGGGAGGTAAAACAACGGAAGAACATCTAGCCAACCTCCGTGCAGTGTTCCAGCGTATTCAGGATTTCGGGTCCACCATCCGTCCAGAAAAGTGCACATTCGCTCAACGACAAATAAAATATCTGGGTTATATACTAGACCAAAACGGACTACGCCCAGATCCGTCGAAGATACAGGTCATCACCGACATGCCACCGCCAACCGACGTTAAAGGAGTTCGTTCCTTCCTGGGAGCAATTAATTACTATGGTAAATTTGTACCTAGTATGGGATCCCTTCGCTTCCCACTTGATGAGCTACTCCAAGCCGAGAAAAAATTCAGTTGGACGCCAGAATGTCAGAAGGCGTTCATTAAATTCAAGCAAATACTTTCATCCGAGCTCTTGTTGACTCATTTCAACCCAAACCTTGATATCATCGTATCAGCAGACGCATCATCAGTAGGTATTGGTGCTACCATCAGTCACCGATTTCCAAAAGGCGCCCTGAAGGTTGTTCAGCATGCGTCTCGAGCTCTAACACCAGCAGAGAAAAACTACAGCCAACCAGACCGTGAAGGGCTAGCGATCATTTTTGTAGTAACCAGATTCCATAAAATGATTTTCGGTCGTCGGTTCCTTCTGCAAACCGATCATGCTCCACTCTTGAGGATATTCGGCTCAAAGAAGGACATTCCTGTATACACATCCAATCGACTTCAGCGATGGGCTCTAACGCTGCTCCTGTACGACTTCACCATCGAACATATCCGAACTGAGAAGTTTGTAAATGCGGACGTGCTTTCCCGCTTTATTAGACAACACGTAAAACCAGAGAAGGATGATGTCATCGCAACAATCGCCTTTGAAAGCGATATTAGGTCAGTAACGGTGGATATTATTAACGCTTTCCCTTTGAGTTTTAGGATCGTTCAGAATGCTACTCAGTCCGATCCAACCACCAAGAAAGTGTATCGCTATCTCCACGATGGCTGGCCTACAATAAATCCAACAGAGCCGGAACTCAAACGGTTCTTCTACCGGAAAGGTTCCCTAACCACGGTCGACGATTGTATCATGTTCAGTGAGCGCCTAGTTATTCCTTCGATGTACCGTTTACTTATATTTTTACTGCCCATCCTTGGATGACGACATTATAGGCTACGTCAAGTCCTGTCGTCATTGTGCTGCATCAGCGAAAACACCACCTAGGTTAGCACTGCTATCGTGGCCTAAATCCAGCAAGCCTTGGGAACGTGTCCACATGGACTACGCAGGACCAATTGATGGGGACTATTTCCTCGTCGTCGTCGATTCATATTCTAAATGGCCAGAAATAATCCAGACCCGTTCTACAACCACAGAAGCTACAGTTGGTATTCTCAATGATGTATTCGCTCGTAAGGTGATGCCCAGAACACTGGTCAGCGACAATGGCCCCCAAGTTCCAGGTCTATTGTGCGGAAAACGGAATCAAACATTTGACCACCGCACCATTCCACCCCCAATCAAACGGTCAGGCAGAACGTTTTGTAGACACGTTCAAGCGGTCTGTCAGAAAAATTTAGGAGGGGAGAGGCACCAGAAAGGAGGCACTCATCCTTCATCGACACCGAACACCATCGTACCAGTTTCGGTTTCTCCACCGGAACTAACGTCGTCATTATCATCTTCATCGTCTTCGTCTGCGTTACAATTTCCTTCAGTCCTGTCGTCGACGAATTCAGCCATTTCGGACTTTCATTCCGCTGTTGAAGCAGAAACATCAGCTCCGGTTCTCATCCGTCGCTCTTCTCGCAATAGAAGACCGCCCACGCGATTTGACCCGTACCAGCTGTATTAGAGAGGCAAATATTGTAATACGTCTTGGTAATCAAAATTTAGAAAAATGAGAAATAGTTAGAGATCTAGGCGTCGTCCTGGACTGTAAACTCAACTTCATAGAACACTACAACTCTGTAACTCACATAACTGCTAGGATCCATACGCAATAAAGCTTTTGTATATCACATATGTAATGCCCATTCTGGAATACTGTACCATTGTTTTGAACCTGTATATGGTCGTACATGAAGAACGCATGCAGTCAGTCCAGAAACAGTTTCTCTTATTTTCACTCCGTAAGTTGAACTGAACCTCATTTCCACTTCCTTCATATAAAACACGCTGCATGCTCCATGAACATCCAAGCACCAAAGAAAAGAACGTAATTTGCAATGGTTTCTTTTCTTAATGATCTAATTACGCAACGAGTAAAATCTTCTGAATTACTAGAAAAAATTATTTTATATGTACCTGGGTATCAACTAAGAACAAGTAATTCGTTTCTAACCAAAATATTCAGAACAAATTATTCAAACAACGCCCCTATCAATCACATGATGCGTATATACAATCAGCAATGCGAATTAATTGACACAACAATGAATAAAAAACAGCTAAAAAGAAACATGTACCGTAGGAATAATATTTAACTTAAGAAAACATTGTAACATTAATATATAATTTTTGTAGTCTACATTTGTTTGACGAAAATGAATAAATAAATATCAAATAAATATGTATTATTGGAATCGTAATCCAAATCGGATTCTGATTTTGAAGAATATCACCCCTATTCTGTATTTCGATCGATTCGAAATATTTCGAACGACTTGATTAAATTCCATTCTGTATTTCGTTCGAGTTGTATTTACATTTCGTTCGATCTGTTTCTCTTAGAACATTAAAGGGGCAAAACGTTCGGAATAGGTGAAGCGAAATTATAGCTCGAACGAAACAACGATTTCGAACGAAATGGAAATCCGTCGGAATACAGAATTGGGCTGTATATTCGCGTAGACATTAAGCTTCGTATGCTTTCATTGGGAGGCGAAAATAATGACGGTCCATTTTAAATTCACTAAACCACCGATAAACTGTTGTTCTCGAAGGAACAGAAGTGGAATAACATTTCGTCAACTACTGCATTGTTCAGGAGTCTTACCCATCGAAAAACAATGTTTGATCAAAATACGATTTTCCTCTTTTTCCATTTTTCTCTACGCATGCTCAGGTAGTGACATTTAAGCAACTCTAGTTTCTGAACAAATAAACGAAATGTAATGAAACATCACACATAAGCTAGTGACAGATGTACCTCTCGAAATGAATCTTGACCATTTTTAGTGGTGCCATATGTTGAAAAATCCCGGGACTTTTTAGCCCCTGTAGTACTTCTCCTTCTTCTTTTGACGTAGGACTACGTCTTACATTAAGGGTGCCAAATCAGAAAACAGGTCACGTTTTTATGAAACAAAGTTAATGTTAATAACTATTTTTGCTGCGAACGGATTTTAACGATTTGCATACCAATTGAATCGGAAATTTTATAAGATTTGTTTGATATGCTATAAATTACAATCTCATAGTTTGTATATGGTTTAAATTGATGAAAACTGGAAGCATTCTCATTTCCCCATACATTTGTTCTGTCCATTTGCGTTCATTCCCGAACACAACTGTCAATAACGGGCAACTTATGCAGCCGTAAATAAAAGAGAAGAATAGAAACAATACTATATCCATGAGGAAAATTCTCAGAATCTTTCTGTGCCCGAAACAACAAAGGTCGCTTATTCTGCTCGTTTTGTGTTTTATGTTTCCGCTCGAGCTATGAACGCTAGTGAATTTTTCTTTGAAGTTTGTCGCTACAACTGTGCGTATTTGATGCTTGGCGATGGCGATGCAGAAGAATTTTCTCGTTAAATACTCAGTGCAATGCATGCACTGTGTACAAATTGCGACATTTGACCAATTAGTATATTGTACTCGCAAAGGCAAGAAAGAATCGTTGCTTCCCAAAATGATTCTACAAAACCACGCAAGCCATTAAACCTTTTCAGGGTCCTCGGAACTTTTGACGTTGGATTACGTCTTTCGGGAGCATATTGGGGTACAAATTGAAAATCGAAAATTGAGCACATCGGGAAAATTGTCCAATTTCAAACGTTTATTGCTCAGTCATTTCATGATGGATTGATGAAATTTTTGCGTCAATCGATTTTGGCACTTCATAACAATTTTTCATATTGAATGAAATAATATATGTCATGTAACTAACTATCGAACAATTGAAAAATTTCAACCCCTATACTAACGGAATTACCCACTTCTGATTGGTCGAAATTGACGACACATGCGGCGGTTCCCTAACAGAGACATCTAAACCAACACCGAAATGTGTTCTCTAACAGAGACATCAAAACGATGGTGCCCGGGGGAAATCGGCATTGCAAATATATGCAAGTCGGGGGCATTTTTATATTGCAAATAAGGTGAGTGATACGATTAATTCTAGTGAATAAAAATCATATTTGCAATTTTAATGTTGGTTGCTTTGTAAAATTTCATATTAATGACCGATCGTGTATTGTGAAAATTTTAGCACAAGTGTAAATGTAAAATTGTGTATGCTAGCAGTTGTGTTAAAAATGACTTGATACATGAAACGATTTATTTCAATTTTCTTGAATGAGCCATAACTTTATTTTCATAAATGAAAACATAGGTGTGTTCCCGCTCGAGAACGGGTCGCTCGGTTTTAGCTGTCTGTTTTGTTGTGTTCATTTTCACCCAAGCAAATTTCATACGGTGTGAAAAATTGGATAAGTGAATAAATATTCGAAAAGGTGATTTTCTATATACTCATATGTAGTACAGGGTGGGCCATTTAAAGTGGAAGGATTTGTTTTTGCAATAGCAAAGTAAAGAAGTGGAATTTACAATTTTTTTTTTGAAATTCATTTATTTTGGTCCAAGGAGATTTGTTCGAACTACTTTTTGATTATGATATCTCGTAAATGACCGCCTCTGGCCTTGACCGCAAAATGTGCCCTTTTTTCGGCATTTTCCATCACTTTGCCCAATGCAGCAATTTCTTGTCGGATATTGTCTTTCAGCGCAGCCAGGGTCCTTGGTTTACCAGTGTATACCTTGGATTTTAAATATCCCCATAAAAAAAAGTCAGGAGGCGTCAAATCAGGTGATCTCGGTGTGGCCAGTCATAATCGCCGTTTTTCGATATTAATCTTCCGGGGAACATTTCGCGCAATAATTTGGTCGTGGCAGCCGCTGTATGGCATGTAGCGCCGTCCTGTTGGAACCAGTAATTGTCCAATTCATTTTCACGAACAAATGGCATTAAAAACTCGGTTATCATTGTCCGATAACGCTCCCCATTCACGGTTACCGTTGCTCCATTTTCGTTTTCAAAGAAGTACGGGCCGATGACTTTATCGGCATAAATGCCACACCACACAGTAACTTTTTGGTCGTAAAGAGGTTGCGTTTCGATGAATTGAGGGTTTTCAGTAGCATAAAACCGACAATTTTGTTTATTCACTCCTCCATTCAAGTTGAAATGCGCCTCATCAGACATTATGATTTTTTGCCAAAAGCCACGTTCATTTTTGGCCATTTCGCAAAATCAAGTCGACGTGGTAAGTCAGATGGGTTAAGTTGTTGAGCCATTTGAATTTTATACGGAAACATTTTCAAATCAACACGAATTATGCGTCGGAGAGTGGTTCGAGCGATGCCTAACTCTTGCGAACGATGGCGACCTGATGTCGATGGAGTCTCTGCAACACTGGCTCGAACGGCATCAATATTCTCGTCGAAACGTCTTGGTCGTTGTCTGAACAGATGACTGGCATTACCAACACTACCAGACGATATAAATTTGGCATATAATCGACGTATAGTGTTGTCTCCAGGCGATGTTTTAACTTTATTTTTATTTTTCCACGCACGTTTAGTTAACACAATTGAGAAGTTATTTTGAATGTACAGCTGAACAATTTCAGCGCGTTGTTTAGGTGTGTATTGTTCCATGGTTAAAATTGTACTGAAATGACGCTTCCAACGCGGTATGACATTTGTTAATCTGACATCTCTGTCAAAAGTTATGGGGTTGTCAGATGCTTCCACTTTAAATGGCCCACCCTGTATTAGGTGTTATTAGTCCAATTAAAATTCGCATTGGGTTGAATAAACACACAGAAAGTAAAAATTATGAAAGAAAATTACCTTTTCCATTTCAGAAATGTTTTTTTTCTATATTAATGTAACATGTTTTTACTGATGAGAAAAATTGATAGTTGTAATCGGTATTGGTAATTATCTTATATTGCATTGATGAGTTTTTTTTCCTTTGTTTCATCCATACAAAAACAGGAGGCATCTCGTCCAGGGTCACAGATGGCAGTTTCCATCATATCTCATTCCACTTCGGCATATTCTATCTGATACGCACCATCCAACGACTGTTTTCCATACTTCTGTCACTATTACTGTCATTATCACTCGGTAAACACTGGTGGAGTGAATAATCAATACCCAACATCCAAAAAACGGCCCTTTTCGGGGCCACCAAATCATTATCAAAGAGTTTAACGATGTAATTCTTCAAACATGTCCAAAATCAACAGATTGCCTAACGGAATCCTACGTCAACTATGCGGTCGTGTCTCGGACACAACCCTCCTGTGATTTTTTACTAAAGAGTTATTTATGAACTATCGACGTATTTGCAAATAATATCCGAGATGATAAACCAACAAATTTAAAAAAAGATTGCGTAGTCCTACGTCCTAAGCGGTCGTGTCTCGAATACAACCCATAGATTTTTTTGGATTTAAGAGGCTTCAAACTTCTCAGTTCATTCGTCTCTAGCCATGTAGTACTTCATTCTCACGACGGGACCTCTCAACACAGCACCACTGTTGATATCGTTGAAATATAGTTTTGTAAAAATCTTACGGCAAACATTGACATCCGCCACGACCGACCGTGTTCGCCCATTTCGCACTCGGCAGCATCTTGTTTTGTTTTGCTCTCTGCTTTCACCAACATTAAACAAACGACTCCCTGTTGATATGCTTTTGCACTGTATAGGTGTGTTTTGGACAGCCGCGATGCATTTTGGCGTGTTTCATTCATAGAGAGGGCAAAAAGCGTAGAAGCGCGTAGGAATAACTGTATCAGCCGTGGTTGCGAAGAAATGTCAAACATGAGTGTTTGTTTCTAAACAAGTTTTAAGCAAGCATAAGTTTAAACAAGCAGGTGATTCAAATGGCTTAAAATTGTGTCTGTAATGGATGGATAATCATAACGCATAGTTAATAAACATGAGGGCTATACCGAAGTGGGTTGAAAAAATCCATGATCCGAACGAGAAGAACGATATCGCCAGGTGAGTGAGTCACGAATCGATAAATCAATCTAACGTGAATTATGTTGTTTTTCGTTTTTTATGTTGTAGCATTCATTCGACCTGTTTTCATCCGGAAGGATTACAGCTGGTGGTGGGAGCAGGAGACAAGGTGCTGGTGTACGATCCAGCCGATGGAAGCATAATAAGTTCTTTGAAGGGCCACAAGGATACGGTTCATTGTGTGGCCTACGCAAGAGATGGGAAGAAATTTGCCTCTGGAAGTGCGGACAAAACAGTTATCATTTGGACGAATAAATTGGAGGGATTGCTGAAATTCTCGTGAGTATACTGGTTTTGGATGTGTTCAGAATTTAGGTGAGATGGATAGTACTTTGACATCACGAATATTCCTGTTGGAATCGTTGATGTTTAGAAATAATTGAAAATGTGCTTTTTACCGATGATCACAGCAAGAACGTTATTAACCCTTTCCCGTACAACATCGTGTCTCACTCGTGGGTACTTGAATGACAGGGCGCTAGAACGCTCAGCAGGCTAGTGAAATCACTTGATGTGTGATGTATTAAATAATAAGGGAACGGGTTAAAACCAGCAAATTTTGATACAGTAATCGTTCGCTTAGTGGTCCTGGTTTAACAGGTCTGCTTTTTATCTGGGCGAACGTTAACTGGTCCTTGGACCAGTGAAAAAGCAGAATTTCGTAAACAATCGACGCCTTATCCGAATGGAAGATTTGCTGTGAGGAGCATTCGAATGTAATTTGAAATGTTATCAAAATTGACATTATTTTCGCATGACGAAAACATTGATAAAATTACAAAAAAAAAATAATTTCCTCAAATTATATTCCATACCTGTTGTCACACTCCATGCGAAACATCCATTGGAAACCTTTTGTATATCCAAATTCATGATCAACGCGAATCAAACAATTCATTGAAGTTCCCCTTGATTTTAATTGACGTTTTACATGCTGGACCAGTTAACCCTTTAATGGGTACCGGCATCTATTTGCCACCAACGATTTAATTTTTTTCTCTTCTTGAACAATAAATTATCACTTCTAACCTTATGTGGTAACTTGTTCTGATGTCTAGCGACATGCCTAATTTTTTTGAGCGCGAAAGAATAAAAAAACTATTCATTTTGGAGCCATTTTTGTGTTAACAACTCCCAATTTAGAGCAGCAAGAGCAAAAAGTAAAGTATTGAAGTTTTCAATACATATGAACTGTTTAGGACCTGTTGACTCTGATTTCTCTGATTTTATTAGTTGTTTTTGTTGAAAATAACATCAACCTCCAACATTTTACGCTATCCGGGTAGGTAGCAACTATATTGCCACCAATTTTTTAAATATTTTGATTGTTTTGCGTATTGAAAAAAAAAATGTTATGTGTATTTGAGCATATAAACATGTCGTTGTAATGGAGTTTGGCAATTATATTGTCACCAACATTTTACGCTAACCGGGTAGGTGGCATCTATATTGCCACCAATTTTTTCAATGTTTTTGATTGTTTTGCACATTGAAAAAAAATATTTTCTGTATTTTAGTATCTAAACATGTCGTTGTATTGGAGTTAGCGTTGATTACATGCTAGTTGTCACGGTCCGTTAAAGGGTTAAAACGCGAATGTCGATAACTGGTCTTCCCTTTTTGCTCAGTTAGGGAATGTATACTGTATTTGTAAAGAAAATTATACTATGAACATAATAGAAAACGATAATATGTTTTGAATATAACGCATCCAGGATTGTAGGAATGTATTACAAAAATACTTGTCCACTGAATCGAACATTGAAACTTTAGCTTCAAACTCCAACAGAAATATCTGTAATATTCTTTTGTAAATATAAAAGTACAAGGGTCCAATATTATTTTCGACATTTTAAGGTATAAGACTTATTTCGTTGACTCGTATTCATATGATCCTCTGAACCGCTTCGATTCAATACATCTGACAGCTGAGCAATACATCTGAACTAATCTAAATGTATTCATACATTGGTTGTACAACCTGAAAACGATAATTATTTTGCATAAAAAAGACATTTATTTGAATAATGAAATGCTGAAAATTTACGGATTCCGTCGCGAATGAAGCGTTCATCTTCTAAAGCCAAGAATGAATGCAGATAATTTTTGATGCTCTGTTCTGAAGTAGAGCGTATTCCACTCAAAGCGTTCTGGTAGTAGGACAAAGTCTGGGCTATAAGGCGGGTGAATCAGAATTCCACATCAGCTATAGATTTTAACTATCGTAACAGTTTCATGAAATTGATCTGAATCAAAATGAAAATGTCTCATTCTGTACTAGTTTTTGAAACTCCTTCAAAATAACTTTGAACTGTATTAGTACAGGGTTTTCCAACTTTAAATTCCGAAAGTAAATTGAAATAAAACACACTTAGAATTCGAATTTCGATGAAACTTTTATTTCAAATTAAAGTTTGGTTTATGCCATTATGTGTGAAATACAACATCATTCAAATGTCCACCTAGGGCTTTTTATTGATCCGGAACAGGTAATTTTCGATGACTTTTCGGCACGTATCGGGCGGTATCTCGGTCATAACTTTGTTGTCTTTCAAATGTTCAAGAGTTTGCGGAGAGTTGGCATAGTGTGTTCACATAGCCACCGAGCTCGAAATGTGCCTCATCGCTGAAGAAAATTTGATGCGAAAATTCAGCATTTTGCTGCTGTTGTTCGTTCACCCAATCGACGTATGCCCGACGCATTCCATGGTCACCACGCTCTAATTTTTGTACCAGTTGGACTTTATATGGATGTAGGTGCAAGTCCAAATGCAAAATTTGCCACAATGATGTGTTTGACAAGCCCAATTGCTGAGCACGCCGTGGAATCGAAACATTCGGGTCATCCTCCACACTGGCAGCAACAGCAGCAATATTTTCGGCCGAACGCACATTACGATGATGCACAGGTTTCACAATATCCGCTACGGATCCAGTTTGTTCGAATTTACGCACTACATTAGCGATTGTGTGCTCTGTAGGCCGTCCATGACGACCGTCCGAAAATCCGTCCGTAATGCTCGAAAAACATTTGCCGGTTTTTCATCATTTTTATAGTATAATTTAACAAAATTAACACGTTGTGCGATGCTAAAACGATCCATATTGTAAAATGGCAGACATTCAACTAACGATATGACGCTTTGGTTGACAGCTATGTCAAACGGTTGTT